>NC_057801.1:57148105-57515661 GCF_018294505.1 Triticum aestivum | reverse complement strand
CCAGGCCCCTCTCCCCTTCACCCTATAAATAGAGGGAGGGTGGGAGGGTTGCAGCATCCTTCCCCTGGCAGAGCCCCTCCCTCCTCCAACACCTCCTCCTCCTCCTCGGTAGTGCTTGGTGAAGCCCTGCAGGAGAACCACAAGCTCCACCACCACGCCGTCGTGCTGCCGGAGCTCTCCCTCAACTTCTCCTCTCCCCTTGCTGGATCAAGAAGGAGGAGACGTCCGCGGACTATACGTGTGTTGAACACAGAGGCGCTGTCTGTTCGGCGCTAGATCGGATCTTCCGTGGTTTGAATCGCCGCAAGTACGACTCCATCAACCGTGCTGTTGTAACGCTTCCGCTTAGCGATCTTCAAGGGTATGTAGATGCACTCCCTCTCTCTCTCGTGGCTAGCATCTCCTAGATTGATCTTGGTGACACGTAGGAAATTTTTGAATTATTACTACGTTCCCCATCAAGATCTTGAATTCAAGACCTCTTGGTATTGAATTAATGCTCTAACGAACTCATCCCAAAGTCCGAACTGGTGGAGAGATACGTGAATATATATTTCAACATTAGCCACCATAAACATCACCAACCAATGTTAATATATGGTGTGGTCGGACACTGTGCCAGGCGATGGCATGCGGCTTGATGAGGGGAAGTCATGGATGCTGGAGGTGCCCGCTAGTGGCACGACTAGTGGGCAGAGAATTTGGGCACGCATGCGCTGCTCATTCGATGGCAAGGGCAACGAATCATGCCGGACGGGTGACTGCGAAGGCTTGCTCGCCTGCGAGTCCCCCAACCAGCTGCCGAGGACACTCGTAGAGTTCACTAGTGGCCAGTTCAATAGTACAATTTTTTTTGACATCTTCCTTCTCCAAGGTTTCAATGTGCCCATGGACATCCTGCTGGTGCCGGCCCAGGGAGGGCTAGGTTGCATCAAGGGAGCACGATGCACAACCAACATCACTTCGCAGTGCCAGAGCCAGTTTCAGGCCCCGGGGGTTGCAACAATCCTTGCACAATGTTCAACCAGAGCAAGTACTACTGCACTGGGAAGTCGAGCAGTTGCAAACCCACCACCTACTCAGCTGCTCTTCGTGCAGATGTGCCCAGACGCATATAGCTACTCCAGGGATGATAGCTCAAGCACCACGTTCACTTGTCCAACAGGCACCAACTACCAGATCGTCTTCTGTGCCTGAACGATCTAACATCTTATACCCCCAGATCCTCATGTAGCTGCGTCCATGGGCATAACAGTCTCATCACTAGGCTTGGTCATTTTGGTTTTAGCTTCCGTACTCTCTTTCATACTGACTGGAGCTTTATCCTTTTAGTCGTACAAAAAAGAGAGCACGCCGACGCCAGGAGATGGAGGAGGAAGATGAAGATTTTGGAAACCTACAAAAAAAAACACCAACGAGGTTTACATTTCAACAGTTGTAATTAGCAACCGAGCAATTCCGAGACAAGATTGGGGAAGGAGGATTTGGGTCTATTTTCAAGGGTCTCAGTGAGGAAGCAATTGCAGTAAAACATTTGGATCGAGCAGGGTCAAGGGAAAAGCGGAGTTTTGGCAGAGGTTCAGACAATCGGCAGCATCCATCATATCTATCTGGTCAAGCTGATTGGTTTCTGTGCGGAGAAAACCCATAGGATCTTGGTTTATGAGTATATGCTAATTGGATCTTTGGTCAAGTAGATATATTGTCGACATGACAATAGTGCTCCTCTGTAACAATGGAGGGTGCAGGGCAAGATTAGCACGAGCATAGCTAAGGGCCTCTCTTACCTTCATGAGGAGTGCATGAAGAGGATTTCTCATTTTGATGTCAAGCCACAAAATATCCTCTTAGTTGAAAACTTCAACATTAAGCTTTCTGATTTTGGACTATGCAAGCTTATTGATAGAGGTATGAGCCAAGTGGTTACGAATGAGAGGCACACCTGGCTATTTAGCTCCGGAATGGTTGACGTCGCAGATTACAGAAAAGGTCGAAAGAATCTCAACACTTCCTGATCTGAAGAGAGCCTACATCTTATTACCATGTTGAAGAAAATATTAAGACAGATTTGTTGGTAGATTTAATTGACAAGAACAGTAATGACATGCAAACACATGAGCAAGAGGTAATTCAGATGACAAAGCTTGCAATGTGGTGTCTACTAAGTGATTGCAAGAGAAGGCATCATATGTCTAAGGTTGTCAATGTCTTGAAAGGTGCCAACAATGCGGCGACCAACATAGAGCACAACTTGTTTGTTACAAATCTAGATGTGCTTTAGAAAAACTGTTTGCTATTACTGTGAATGTGAGCTCCTCGGCTCCACCTCTAGCCTGGCATGTATCAGGTCCTAGGTGAACTGAGATAATCATGACAAGATATAACTTAGATTGTGGCAGGAAAAAAATGCAAGTGTGTTTTCATTACATAGGTACTCTTGTGCTTAGGAAAACGTATTGTATATGGCATTTAAGTTTTAGCTCAACTAGCCTTTAAGATGTATCAGGTTAATATGTATGACGGAGACACAAGCCACACAACACAACTAGCGTATTATACATGAGAAGCCAGTCATGAATTACATTCCTGCTCACGAAAAGACCAGCCATTCCTAGCGCGTGTCGAGTCTGACTGGACTGACTCTGCTGCTGTTGTGACCGTGTAATACTCCCTATCACCATGGTATATGACATCATATTTCACAACATTTTTGCACTTCTAGTAAGAAACAAGTTGTGCTCCTTACCATGCCACTGGTGTGAATTCAGGCGGTAGTCGAGTAGCCATTTGTCCCCTCTGGATTATCCCTAGAGCCTTAGGGCCTGTTCGGATGCACTCCGCTCCGCAACTCCGCGCCCGGAGCGGGCGGAGTGGCGCCGAACGCTACCGCTCCTCGGAGTAGAAAGAGTGGAGCGGAGCTGCATGTAGTTTAATTCGGTGGAGTGGCTAATAGCGAGCTCCGCGGGCGACTCCCTTCGCCAGATCGATCGAAATTTCTTTCTCTCTCGCAGCTACTCTCCGACCATTGAACCCAAGCGCCACGCCGCCGCCACCCACTAGCATTGTTCCCTGGCGGGCTTGCCGTCCGCGCCGCGACGAGCTCCCTGATGGCCGCGTCCGTGTACGCCGCCACCGCGCGCTCCAGGGCAGCTGCCTCCACCCGTGCCCGCCGTGCACCAGCAGGTCTGAAGAGCGCGCAGACTCTATGCTGACGACGTGGATGCGGTTCCCGAAGTACTCCCTCGGCAGCGCCGGCCGGAGCCACCTTCGGTTGTTGACGGCCACGCGGAACACGGACACGTGGTCAGGGACCAGCCGCTGAGCGCGGGTGACGCACCGCCACATCAGCGAGCCCAACGTCTGGAACCGCGTCAGGGCGGCCGCACCCGCCGCGTTCCCGGCCTCCAGGAGCTCCTGCCTAGCTTGTTCCTTGAGCGCCGCCAGCAACTCCGCCGAGAAGTACAGCACACGCCCGCGCAGCGGTGTCCGCGCCGGCCTCTGGATGAGCTCCAATGGGTCCGCGCACGGCAGTACGACCAGCGCCGGGAGGGACGACGTCGGTGACCTCGACGCGGCCGGCGACGGAGTGGAGGAGCTCGACGGCCCACCCACTAGCGCCGTTCCCTGGAGTGGAGTCAGTTGCCAAACATCTTATAAACTCTCGATTTGTTGGAAGGAGCCATCAATCCAGGAGCTAGGAGTGGAGTGGAAGATTTGAAGGAGTGGAGTGCATCCGAACAGGCTCTTAGTAAGCTCAAGCTGTTCACCTCGCTGGCGCGTGCTCGAAATCCTTGCACACTTAGTTAGTTGATTGGTAGGAGAATCCTTGCATAAATCTGCAAGTGGCATCATAGGTACTATATACCTATGAATGCTAGCTGTAGTGGGGAAAAGGTGCAGCTAGGGTAGAGCGCCCGCCTAATACAGGAGCACGCGGATGACCAGAAGCCGCTGGACTGGGGAGATGGCCCAGATCACCACCACAGGTCAGGGTGGACGGGGCGAGCGGTCTTTTCGGCCCGCTCGTGGACCGAAGTGGACCGGACCGAAATAGCCCGGACCGACAAAAAAACTGACCGGCCCGGTCCGTGAAAAGGGGACCGAAAATTGATCGGTCCGGTCCTGCCTTGGCTCGGTCCGGCTCGGTCGGACCGAAGGCGACGCGCTTCTTCCGCCCAGCCGCCGGCGACGCCCTGCTGTGGCGCCGGTGAGATCCCCCCCGGCACTGCCGCGCCCCTCCTCGATCAAGTTTTCCTTTCCTTTCATTCTGTCGAAGAGAAAACAAGAAAGAACGAAAGAGGCGGGGTTCGATCCGATAATCATGGCATTATCCCACGACTAGCTCCACGTCCAAATTGATCCACTAATCAAGGAAGGCCCGCAAAGACAAAATTGTGGGCTCATGCACGCGCTATACTACTTGCATGTCCTCCGTAATAGGGGACATCCTGTGCGAGGATGGCGCACATTTGGATCAGGCACGGCTGTTACTCAAGGAATAAAGAAAGCGAAAACTGAAAAGCCGCACCCCAGTTGCATGATCCTGTGCAGGCATGCCGTTTAATTAGATCGGGCACCCCCATGCATGATGCGTGAATGCCGTTTAGATCGGCACGTCCTGTGCGATGTATGGCGTGAGTGTTGCAGGTTCCTGGTTGGCAACGACAATGGCTAAAGCTCGCGGTTCATGAATAACAGCCGCGATGCCCAGCGCACACCTTGCCGCCGGCGCTCGCGCATGCGACCCACCTCGCCAGAGCAACCACGCACATCGCACACCTCGCCGCCCCACCCGGGCAAGTCGCCGCCGGTGGCCGTTGGTCGGTCTGCTCGGTCCGGCCCGGGCTTCATTGTCGTCGGTCCGGTCCCCAAAATCAGGACCGTCATGCAGCTCGGTCCGGTCCGGCCCGGACCGCCGGCGGCCGGTCCAAATGACGGCTCGGACCGGGCCCGGACCGGCCCGGACCGTGTCCACCCTTAACCACAGGAACTCCACCGGTGCAGTGTGGCGGGGAACGGGCCCTGTTAATTATCTTTGGGTTGAAATGACGCCACCATATGGGTCGTGTTATCGGGCCTGATCAAGTCGATATTGTCTCAATATTGTCAAACCAAATCATTTTTTAAAGTATTGGCAGCCAGTGGGAGTAGACATTTTCTCAGTTACCCTCAGTGATGATGAACATCTGCTACAAAGCTTCTCATATACTAGTGTACATTACATTGGCCAAGTAGAGCTTTCAAAGTGAGAAAGAATGCAGGGAAAAGAAAGGGACCTCCACAACTGCAAGGAGCAAAAGACAAAAGTACTCCCTCCGTTTCTTTTTACTCCGCATATAAGATTTGGTCAAAGTCAAACTACACAAAGTTTGACCAAATCTGTATAAAAATATATGAACATCTACAATATTAAAACTGTATAGTATGAAAATACGTTTCATGATGCATCTCATAATATTGATTACATATTGTGAATGTTTATATTTTTTAACATAAAGTTAGTCAAACTCAATAAAGATTGACTTTGACCAAACCTTATATGCGGACTAAAAAGAAATGGAGGGAGTACTAAAAAAGGGTACGCAGTTCCACTGAGTAAAGCAAAAGAAAAGTCAATACTACGATACATATAGTCCCGAGTATACCAAGCTTGGTGATGTTGTCGCTCAAGATAATCTCACGTTACTGCAGCTGATATAAGGTTGCAAAACCTGGGTGTGCTTGTGGACAGTGGCGGAGTGTCATGGGGACAATCCCGGGCCTTGGCCTCCCCTTCCAAGAGAAACTTTGCCAAATACTCTTATTTATCTGCTAATTGCTCTGCTAATCACCCTAGCATTTTCTATGTCATATATACTCAGTTGGCCCCCTCTAATATCTGATTCACGCTCTGCCACTGCTTGTGGAACAGTAGTAATGAGATAAAAACAACACCATGGAGAGATTTTATTTTCGAGGGACACAATGGAGAGGTAATGCATAGCGTCCAGTATTACTATTGTCATCATGACAAGGGTTCAGGCTAAACAAGCAACCTGTAAGGTAACAGATAGAAGGTTCTGCTATCGTGAGGCGCTTCTGCCGTTCGTCGGAGGCGGCTAGGGTTTCGTCGGACTGCTGTCCCGGATTTCCCAAGGGGAGCACGCAGGAGAGCTGCACGGGTTCGCGCTCCAGTAGCCATGGCAGGACGAGGCGCTGGCCCTCCTCCCAAGCCCGCGCCGCCAAAACCTAGGGCTGCGCCGCCGTTGCCCGGTGCGGCACCGCGCCATGCGCCTCCGCCCCATCAAGTGGCGCCTCCGCCGCTGAGCAGGGCGGGGCTCGCGCAGCAGCCGCCCACCCAGCAGCTCAATGCGGGGCAGCCGCCTGAGGTGCATGCTGCGACGCCGGCGCAAAGGGGAGGCGGTGGTGGACAGCACCATTTCCCGGCGAACCGAGGTAGAGAGGCCGCGCATGGCGGCCGTGGTCCTCCCCGTGGACAATGGGGTGATGATGGCTACAACGCGTATGGTGATGGCCAGCATCGAGGCTCGTCAGCGGCGGGCGGCAGGCGCGGTTACGCTTGGCAAAGTGATGGGTCGACGGATCGGCCATTCTATGGTCCTCCGGGTGGTTTTGTTGAGGGGGCATCTGGCCCGGATTATAGGCAGAGAGGTGGGTTCTGAGGCCATCCTGGTGGCCGCGGAGGCAGGAACCGCCATCGTCAGCCTCCGCCGATTATCGCTACCGTTTCTGAGGTTGCAGAGCCGGTGGGTTCTTCTGAGGGGGCTGCTTCCGTACAGCCGCCAGCATTGTCCGGTCAGGTCATGGCAGCAGTGACGGCCTTGGCAACTACGGCGGTGCCCGAGGCTGAGCCTAGTGCGGTGGGTACTATCAGAGTAGCCGATGATCCAGAGGTAGACAGAGCTACCAAGTGGTCCCGTACACTACTAGGAAAAACCTTATACACAGAATCTTACCAGCAGCGTGGTTTAAAAACAAATGCTACTGCTAATTAGCAGTAGCGGGCTACAGGAAACTGCACTACTAATAGCAAGGTAGCAGTAGCGCTCTAGGTAAAACAAGCGCTACTCCTATAATTGTCACGGCGTTGCCACTGGGCTAGATATAGTAGTAGCGTCGTCTTTCTGGACGCGCTACTGCTAAAGTACTTAGTAGTAGCATTTTTCTTCAAAACTCGCTGCTGCTAAGTATCACCCCTTGCAACTGATTATGTTAAGTCCCATACTGCTAAGCGAACAAGGTGTTTGCCACCTTAAATATGTTACTTCTCAAACTATCTCGAGCACTTGGTCTTCATTGAACTATATGTGTAGGATTTGTGGCTGCAATATGAATCCTCTCCTGTACCTATACAGGTACGATGAGGATTCATGTTGACTATTTAGATTCTACACAAAAAGATCAATGATGACCAATGTATATTTTTGATGGTTTTACATGCTTAGACTTAGTAGTAGCGTTTTTTCCGGAAAAAGTGCTACTGATATTGGTCTTAGCAGTAGCGCTCTCCCCATACCCGCGCTACTGCTAAAGCAAAACAAAACACACAACCCGTCCGACCCACAGGGTCATCTCTCAATCGTCCCTCTCCGCCCGACGCCGACAACTGCGGTTAGGGTTTCTCCTCTACCACCGCCGTCGCAGGTAATGCTCCTACCCCCTCTTGTCGCACCTCCGCTGCTCCTCCACCCTCTCGCCACCCACTCTGTCGCTGCCCGCGAGCTCTGTCCGGGCGCCTTTGGCCGACCGCCCTCGATCCCCTTGCTGGTTGCTGTCGTCGCCCCCTCTCATAGGAAAGTCACCGACCTTCCCCTCGTCAGCACCCTCGACCGAGATCACCATGCCACCCCCCCTCCTCGACAGCACCCCCCGAGGGCTGCCCTACCTAGATGCAGCGAGGGCTTACAAATTTCATATGGATAATTAGATGCTTTTGTTTTTCTGTAATAAGTTATTTTTTGCAAAATGTAGGTGCCAATTTAGTTGAAATGCTATGGTAGGTGGTACCGTGATCTGCTAGATATTGGTTTTGATACAAGTATTTAGTTTGCAAGTGCTAAGTTAATCCCAATTAAATTTGCCACTTGTTTCTTTAATCAGTTATCTTAGGCAATAGGGGCCAAATTAGATGAAATATGTCTTGGTAGGTGGTACCTTGATTTGGTAGATAACTTATTACAGATCTTAGGATTATACCTTTGGTAGGGGCCAAATAGTTTTTTCAGCAATAGGTGCCACTGAAATGCTTTCCACTATGAAAATAGTTTACTTTTTGGGATCGGGTTCCACTATGAAAATATAACTGAAGAAGAACCAAAAATATCACATGCTACTGTTTTTCTTTCCTGTGAAGTGGATCGTTAATCGTTTTCTCATATTTCTTTAGGAAAATGTTGCCACCACCACCACCACCATGTCGACTGTGCAAGTCAAGGTGCGTCAGCAGCCTTGCAACTGGCAAGCTGTTCGGCATCTACTTCCAACCAAGTTTCGTCATGCGGTGGTAAGAAATTATATGAAATGTAACAACTATTTTATTTTTAGTGTTGGTATTACTGCATTGTGTCATTTTGCTTATTTTACACAGATCGTCCCATGCAATGTGAGGTTGAAATTCAACAAGCTGACAGGAGACACTGTGACATTTGAGGCTCCTGGGGGTCGTACACTATGGAGGTCGAGAAAGGACGCAATATGTCACGGATTCGAGGAGCTGGATGGGCCTGTTTCCTTGCCCGCATGCGTCTTACTGGTGGTGAGTTGATCAGCTTCTCCTTCAGAGCAGAAAGATCCAAGCTGGCTGTCATTTATATCAACCTGGTGGAAGGTGATGAAGATGATGAGGACCCACTCGATGAAGATGATGAAGATAATGAGGACCCACTCGATGAAGATGATGAGGACCCACTTCATGAAGCCATCGTAGCTCAAAGAATGAGACTGAGCGAGGAGGAGGTGTGCAACCTATGGGACATAATTCTGCCACGTGCTGACTTTGTCAGGGTGCCATTTGTGACCTGCCTGACAAGTACCATGGTCGATCGACATGATATGGTATGTTATACTTACAAATGCAAATTATCCGATGATATGCTTAGTGTAGAGTCCAATGATATGTTGTGTGGAATCTAGTCGATGACATGCTTTAGTATAGAGTTCGATCACATGATTATTAGAGTGTAGAATCTAAGGAACTATTAATAGTCTAGATAATCCACGTATACCTATTTGCAAGAGCATGTGCGAGGCTATTTATTAATTGATATGTTTTTCTTATTCAGAAAATGGCAAAGAGCCAATCTGTGAGTTACGGTATCGAGCCTGATGAAGAAGGCTCACCTGGACTACGCCTTACCGCAAGGGGCTCCGTCGCAATCTGTACTTACCGCGTGGACACGGACGGTCGCACGCACTTACACTCGGTTGGGTGGAAGAGATTCCTCGATGGAAAAAATCTTCGTCTTGGACAGGCCATCCTAATTACTATCAGGAACACCCACCGCCCAGGCTTGAGGATGATGATCGTCTTTTTCGATATCATCTAGATCTACATATGTGTGTGTGGCTATATCATCTAGAACTACATATGATGATCATCGTCGATATCATCTAGAACTACATATGATGATCATCGTCGATATCATCTAGAACTACATATGATGATCGTCGTCGATATCATCTAGAACTACATATCATGATCGTCGTCGATATGACCTTGTATTGCTTGATGATGCATGTTGACTATACATGAAATTGTTATCTAGTACTCCCTTCGTTCCAAATTACTCTTCGTGGTTTGAACTAAAACCACGACGAGTAATCTGGAACGGAGGGAGTACTACCTATTTGTAAGTGCATCTAGTGCCACCCCTAGTTGGTTTGGGAGTATTGACGACAAACCTGGTTGAGGGACTAATGTGTTTGGGAGAATTGCAGGATAACACAGGTAGTAGTCCCTCACTGATTTGGTTTACCTACCGGATATGACCCCTAAAAATGTGTGAAGACATTGAAGACAATGGTGGTCTGTGAAGCTAATCACGTTGAAGACTACGACATGTGAAGACAATGTCTGAAGACTATGGAGCGCGAAGACTTACTTGTTTCGTTGTTTCTCTTCTTCTTTGTTGAGTCATAGGAACCACCGCACTGTAAAGTGGGGTCCAAGTGAACAAAGTCAGAGTGACTGAAGTGATGCTCAACCAAATCCTATGTCTTCGAGCGAAGACAATGAGAGCAAATCTTATCCAGAGTCGGATAAGTCAGCTTTACTTGTATCCCAAGTCAAGCTGCCGCGTGTGTTTGAAATCTGACCGTTGTGACACGTGTCAGTTCCTTAGTGACCCAAGGTCATTTCGGACAAATCAGGTCGGGTTGCCCATGGCTATAAATAGCTCACCCCCTACACCATAAATTGGTGGCTGCTCAGAGTTAGATACGGCTTTTGTCGTTTGAGAGCAACCCACCTCCGAAGCCTTTGAGAGAGAGAATCCTTGCGAGGACAAATACCAAACCACCTAGAGCCCAAAGAGTGTTTGGGCATCACTTAAGTCTTCTGTCCGCGTGATCTGAAGACTTATTTCACTTGAGGACTATGAATCCTCCATCCGGTTAGGCATCACATTCTGAGCATCCAAGAGTCATTGTGGATTGCCGGTGAACGAAGTCTGTTAAGGTTTGGGAGTCTACCTTGAAGACTTACCAGAGTGATTGGGTGGCGACTGAGAGTCCTTAGCTCAAGGGGAATAAGGTGAAGACGCGGTCTTCTGAGTTAAATCTCAGCCTCCCTAACCAGACGTACAGTTGTCACATCAACTGGAACTGGTCAAACAAACCACTGTCCTTCTGAAGTCACTGGTTCTATCTCTCACTTCTCTTTACTTACCATTTGTCTTCGTGAAGTCATTGCCTGCTTGCAATTATCTGTATGACTTCACTGCGTGACTACTTATCCTGATTGGCTTCGCACTATCTTCCTTTCTGATCCTTACTACCTAGCTGCTAATAGTCTTCGTGCTTTCACTTCATTGAATACTTGACTATGGCTTGTCTAGTGTAGTCTACCTTCCGCTGCATTCGAATAGTGTTGTTTCTACTATTGGTCTTTGAAACTCCCATGTTTTGAAGACTTCCACAAGAATCGCCTATTCACCCCCCCCGTCTAGTCGATAACTAGCCCTTTCAGTTGGTATCAGAGCAAGGTACTCCCTTGTTCTGTGTGATTCGGTTTAACCACCTGGAGTTTTAGCTATGTCGACTGCAGGGATAATCAAGGTCTCCGCTGCGTGCCCCATCTTTGATGGCACTGAATATCCCTACTGGAAGAATAGGATGCGCATGCATCTTGAAGCCATTGATGTTGATCTGTGGTATGTCGTCAAGAATGGCGTTCCCAAGACTAGTGAAGGTGTCACCCCTGCTGATGTGAAAAGTTCATTCAACTGGACTCTACAGCCAAGAACATCATCTGTGGTCATCTGACCAAAGGGCAGTATGGCCGTGTGAGCGCTCTGGAAATGTCGAAGCTAGTCTGGGACTGGCTCTCCGAGGTCAATGAAGGCGTCTCAACTCAGCGTGATCAACGAATCAGTACTCTTCGCAACCTCTTCAACCGCTTCAAAAGAAACGACAACGAGAACTCCAGCTCACGTTTGATCGCCTCACTGATATCACAAATGAGCTCCGTGCACTCGGTGCAACTGACATT
Source organism: Triticum aestivum (assembly GCF_018294505.1). NCBI lineage: Eukaryota > Viridiplantae > Streptophyta > Magnoliopsida > Poales > Poaceae > Triticum > Triticum aestivum. The sequence continues at coordinate 57,503,954 of NC_057801.1, read as the reverse complement.
ACGAAACATGAAATAGTGAAGACACTGTTGAGATCTCTTGACAGCTCATTTGACACCTTAGCCTCGATGATACAAGAACGCCCTAAATTCAAGACACTCGATCCGTCTGACATACTTGAGAGGCTTAACACACATGAGTATCAGCTATCTGAGAAACGAGATATCTATGGCCCCAACTATGGCCGAACTTGTGCTTTGAAGGCAAAGGCTGTCGCTTCCTCATCTAGAGAAGAATATGACTGCAGTTCTGATCATCCTGAAGACATTGGAAAGGAGCTTGCTATGCTTATGAAGAAGTTCCAGAGATTCACTAAGAAGAAAAGCTTCAGAAAGTCTTCACGATCCAGCTCATGGGGCGATGAAGCTTCCACCTATGACAACAAGAAAAGAACCTGTCACAAGTGCAAGAAACCTGGCCACTACATCTCTGAATGTCCATAATGTGACAATGAGAAGAAGAAAAAGAAGAGCAAGGAATATGATTCTGATGACAAGAAGAAGAAGAAATCCTCAAAGTCTTCTTCCAAATCTTCCTCTAATTCTTCATCACATAAGAAGAGCTCATCAGGCAAGGCACGTGCTTTTATTGGCAAGGAAATGGATTCAGAGGAGGAGTCTGCTTCTGAGGAGGCAGTGGTGGAGTATGAGGAGGAGTCTAACTCTGGTGTCGCAAGTCTGGCTCCAGCTACAGCCTACGTCGCCATGTCCATCTTCAACACTGAAGACAATGGCTCCGTCACCAACACTAATGACGAGAATGACTCGGCTCCCACCTACTACTTCATGGCACGTGGTGCCAAGGTAAACTCTAGCAATGCTTACTTTGAAACATCAAGTGAAGATGACGCTGATGGTGAATCCAAACCCAGCTACAAAAAACTTGCTAAAATTGCAACTGAACAACAAAATGCCATGGAACATATTCAAAAATTGTTAGACAAAAGCGATGACCTGTTGGACGCGGAAATGACCAGGACTCAGTCCTTAATTGAAGACATAAAATATCTTCATGTTAAGTACCAGGATCTTGAAGGTCGACATAAAACGCTCTCAACTTCTCATGAAAAGCTCTCCTATGATTATCTTCAAAGGAAGCAGGAGCTTGAGAAATTGAGATCGGATCATGAAGATCTTCAGAAAGAAAATGAGTCACTCCGTGCTCAACAGATCAGTTCTGCTCAGGAAGGATTTGAACCACCTTGTCTAAAATGCATTGAGCGTGATAACGCTGCCTCTATTGCTGAATGTTCTACTGCTACTACTATTGAGATATCTTCAACTGCTGATGTGGTAACTAACCCCTCTGTTGAGGATACCACCACTATTGCTGATGAGAATGCCAGGTTGAAAACACTGCTTGAGACTGGGATGTACAAAAGCCTCAAAGGGCATTAGACATTATGTATTGTCCTCAAAAAGCAGATTCTAAACCGAAACCCTAGAAAAGAGGGTGTAGGGTTCGAGAAAAAATGAATGTTGATGGGTCATACTGGAAACCTGAGTAGTACCCCAAAACCACCTGGGTTGCTGCAAAGGAACCTCCAGTAGATCCATCCACCTTATCTGGCTTCAGTTGTGCTAACCCAATTATCATTGATGAATCCTTTGATGCAAACTATAAATTGTTTAAGAATCAGAATGGCGAAGTGTTTGCCAGGTATATTGGTACTAACGGCAGGAATGGGTCACCTATGAAGAAGATATGGGTACCCAAGAGTTTCCTTGAGAATCTTCCCGTGAATGTCATCATGATAGCACCTGTGAAGAAGAAAAACCCCATACCAAAGGCTTCATATGTTCCAAAAGCTTCATACAGACCGAGGACTCATCTGAGTCACCCTAACGTCAATGTTTTGCAGGAAAATCATACTCAGACCCATGAATATGAGCGTGTTTCATTAAACCGCTATGTTCATAGAACCAAGAACTTTTCTGCTTATTCATATGAGTATTATTCACCCCCTGCAAGGCTATTTACTAGGGCTCCGAAGCCGAAGTTCTCAGATGCTGCACTTAGACTCATTGCTTCTAAGCCACCCCTGAAGATGTGGGTGGTTAAGAAAACTTAACTCTCTTTTGCAGGGAAAGGTCTCCAGCCGGAAATCAAAGGCATCCAAAGCTAATGCTGGAGACCTTAAAAATCTTGTTGGGCGCAAGATAAAATGCCCAAATGGTCTTACTATGTATTTCACTCCAGATTTCCTTGATACTCATCCTATCTATCCTAACCAAGACCTGAATTTCCATGTTCCACTTGTTCGTCAAATGTTTCTGCTTCACAACTCGCTTGGTGAAGCCTATCCCCCAAACTGCACTGTAGGCTACGACACCTCGTGCTTCAGAATGGATTATGGACAGTGGATGCACTAATCACATGACTGGCGATCGAAGTCTTCTGATGGATTCAACGCTACGTCCATCAGACAAGAGCCACATCACATTTGCTGACACTGGTAAAAGCAAGGTATTGGGTCTAGGTAGAGTTGCAATATCAAGGGATCAGCACATGGATAAAGTGATGCTTGTTGAATCCCTTGGTTTCAACTTAATGTCTGTCTCAATGCTTTGTGACTTAAACATGATTGTGCTATTTGGAAAATATCGCTGCCTTGTACTGATGGAATCTGACAAGTCTCTAGTCTTTGAAGGATATCGAAAAGATGATCTGTATGTAGTAGATTTCTCATCAGGTCCACAGATGGCCGTATGTATTCTAGCAAAAGCTTCAGAATGCTTGCTTTGGCATCGAAGGCTAGGTCATGCTGGCATGAGAAACATGCACACTCTCACGAAGAAGAAGCATGTTGTGGGCATCAAAGGCGTCAAGTTCAAGAAGGATCATTTGTGTGGCGCCTGCGAAGCCGGAAAGATGACAAGAGCCAAGCATCCCTCGAAGACAATCATGACCACGTCTCAACCCTTCGAGCTGCTGCACATGGACTTATTTGGCCCTACTCATTACTCCACTCTCAATGCTACTGCTTGCCTCTATGGCTTCGTCATTGTTGATGATTACTCTCGATACACTTGGGTGCATATAATCCTCTACAAAACTGAAGTGCAGGATATCTTTAGACGCTTTGCCAATCGTGCCATGACGAACTATGGTGTCAAGATCAAGCACATAAGAAGCGATAACGGCACTGAGTTTAAGAACACCGGCCTCAACCTCTACCTGGATACCATGGGTATCACTCATGAGTTCTCTGCTCCTTACACACCTCGGCAGAATGGCATCGCAGAGCGCAAGAACATAACTCTTATTGAGATGGCACGAACGATGCTTGATGAGTACAAGACTCCACGGAAGTTCTGGCCTAAAGCCATTGACACTGCATGCCACGTCATGAACCGTGTTTATCTTCACAAGCTTCTGAAGAAAACCTCCTATGAGCTCCTAACTGGTAAGAAGCCAAACGTAAGTTACCTCAGAGTATTTGGTGCTAAGTGCTGGAACAAGGATCCACATCACACTTCCAAATTTGCACCGAAAGGACATGAAGGTTTTATGCTTGGTTACGGAATTCACACTCCTATAGAGTCTTCAACCTCTTTCACTATAAAGTGGTTGAAACTGTGGATGTGCGGTTCAATGAGACTAACGGCTCGCAAATAGAGCACCTGCCAAATATGCTAGATGAATTATCCCCTAGCGAGTCAATCAAGCAAATGGGAACTGGAGAAATCATACCCTCTGAGAATCAGACTGAAGAAGAACTGATCGTTTCTGCTTCCACTCAACCTGAAGACAATGCTCAACATGAAGATAATCCTCCAAATGATGACATTGATCAGAATGAAGTACAAATTGAGAAGATGATCGATAGCCTCAACGCACCTAGTCCACTCACTCGTTCAAGAGCCACACAAAGAGCAACACAACTCACCAATTTCTGTGGACATTTTGTATTCGTCTCAATCTCAGAACCCAAGAAAGTCACCGAAGACTTCATGGAACCTGAATGGATTCAATCTATGCAAGAAGAGCTTCAACAGTTTGAGTTGAATAATATGTGGGAACTAGTCGAGCGTCCCGATCCTCGGAAGCACAATATCATTGACACCAAATGGATATATCGCAACAAGCAAGATGAACATGGTCAAGTGGTCAGAAACAAAGCTCGTCTTGTTGCACAAGGCTACACTCAAGTGGAAGGAATTGACTTCGATGAAACATTTGCTCCTGTGGCAAGGCTTGAAGCCATTCACATACTGCTTGCCTATGCAAATCATCACAACATACTCCTGTATCAAATGGATGTGAAGAGTGCTTTTCTCAATGGAAAGATAGAAGAAGAATTATATGTTGCACAACCTCCTAGCTTTGAAGATCCACAACATCCTGATATGGTTTACAAGCTCAACAAGGCACTGTATGGCCTCAAACAAGCCCCTCGTGCTTGGTATGATACGCTCAAAGACTTCCTGTTGAGCAAAGGCTTCAAACCTGGTTCACTAGATCCAACTCTCTTCACGAAGACATATGATGGTGAACTGTTTGTGTGCCAAATCTATGTGGATGAAATTATCTTCGGTTGCACCAACAAGAAATACAGTGATGAGTTTGGTCACATGATGCAAGAGCAATATCAGATGTCCATGATGGGTGAACTAAAGTTCTTTCTGGGTCTCCAAATTCGACAACAACGCAACGGTATCTTCATATCTCAAGAAAAATATCTCAAATATTTCCTGAAGAAGTTTGGAATGCAAGACTACAAAGGATACACGACGCCAATGCCAACCAAGAGTCATCTGGGCCCCGACGAGAATGGTAAAGAGTTCGACCAAAAGGTATACCGCTCCATGATTGGTTCTTTGCTTTATTTATGAGCATCTAGGCCAGATATAATGCTTAGTGTTTGCATGTGTGCCTGATTCCAAGCGGCACCAAAGGAATCGCATCACTTAGCTGTGAAGCGAATTCTTCGATATTTGGCTTACACCCCAACACTAGGATTATGGTATCCAAAGGGCTCAGAGTTTGATCTAGTTGGATTCTCAGATGCTGATTATGCTGGTGACAAGGTTGATCGCAAGTCCACATCAGGCACATGTCACTTTCTGGGACGATCACTTGTCTGTTGGTCTTCAAAGAAGCAGAACTGTGTATCTCTCTCCACTGCTGAATCCGAATACATTGCTGCTGGATCTTGTTGTGCTCAGCTTCTCTGGATGAAGCAAACTCTCAAGGACTATGGTATACACCTGAAGAATGTGCCTCTCTACTGCGACAATGAGAGTGCCATCAAGATTGCCAACAACCCAGTTCAGCACTCAAAGACAAAGCACATTGAGATTCGTCATCACTTCCTTAGAGATCATGTTATGAAGGAAGATATGGATATCATTCATGTCAACACTGAAGAGCAATTGGCTGATATCTTCACAAAGCCCTTGGATGAGAAAAGGTTTTGCAAGTTGCGGTGTGAGCTAAATATCTTGGAATCCTAAAATGTCCTGTGAATGGGACACACATACTAACACTTATGCATTTTGATGACTTAGATGTGCAACACACAAAGTAATGTATATCTTCAATAAATGAGGATATACACTCTAAGTGTGAATATATTAATGTGGAATTTGACTTCGGAGCGCCACGATAATTGTGCGCCGTGTCTGGGTCTAATACTTCCTATACGGTGGGTAACCCCACCACCAAGTTTTTGTTTGAAGTGTTTCTCTTGGTGTTATGTTTGCACAGTCTTCATAACTGATTTGTCTTCATTCTTGACTTGTATTCAAATTTAGCTTCATATGGTTGATTTGGCCTTAAACTAGCTATATACTACTTGTGTTCTGTCCTCCACAACATTCACTTATAGCTATGACTTCTTGTTGAATCTTTTGATCTAAGTGAATGTGATCGGACCCTAACCTATCTATGCTTCTACCTCAACTCTATCTGTCCAAATCATATGCATTCTATTGAAAACTGTCGATTCTCTTCACTGAACCTTGTCAGCTGAAGTCAATCTGACAAACATTTATGTCTGTTTTAAATGCTCTAACTTTATTACCGGAAATCTGAAGAATTCAAAATGACCGCCCCGACAATCCAGGCGTGCGTGGGAACATGGAACAACTACCAAGGAGTTGCATGCACGCCATGTGTCCTTCAAATGCGAATCGCCAGGGGCACCTGCGTAATTACACTGTGCTGTCCCTATCCTTATAAATACACATCCCATCACGGTCAAAAATTCTTCTTCCACCTCGCCACCTCCAAAAACCCTAGCCCCACCACTAGCTCTTGACGATGCCGGCGACGAAGCGCTTAGCTGCCGCGACTTCTCCGACGCCGTCCTCACGCCGGCCGCGGACCTCATCTTCTCCGCCGCCGACGTAGTTGGCTCTCGTCGCCAAGTTAGGGCACGGGAGATTGAACTGCTCGTCCTCAACTCCCCCTCCATCTGGCAGTTCTTCTTGTGGTAATTAAAACTCTCCTTTTACCATCTTTTTGATCTGATAGATTCATCCTTCCTTACCAAAAGTAGTTTCTACATCTCCAAAGTTGAATCTGTCTTTTTCTGCATCTCATACTGTGCCTAGTCTGTTCACTTATGCTTCACTACAAGTTAGATTCATCACTTGTACGTATTCTTGGATTCGTACAAATCTGGAATCAACTCCCATTAAATGAGTGAATGTCTTCGCGATATGAGGTCAATGTCTTCAAACTTATTTATCTTCAAAATCCTCCGAGAATGCATATGACCTCTTCCCCTTCCCTCGCATCTCTAATGCTGTCACAGGTACATGTCCGTGGGAGAATCCCTTGGTTCTCATAGTCTGCATTCATTTGCAGAGTTCTTACAGAATCATATAAATTCTCCTAAAGCAAATTCTTGTCTGACTAGCTGCAAGAAGCCTTTGCAAGTTCTGAAGCCTTTCAGGTTAAGCTTCATGGCTACTGAGAAACCAGCAAGAAAGGGTGGCAGAAAGCATCATTGGAACACTTCCAAGGATTTGCCTCCCGATTTGCATGAGCTATACAAAACAGACCAAGAGGAAACCTATACAGGACGCAAGAATCGAATCCAATGGATTCGACGATACTGGGCTGAGGAATGGTTCAAGTATCGATTCGTCATAGAAGAATATGCAGAAAAGAATGCCATCAAGCGACCCTGGGGAGATATACTGTACAAGAATCTTCAACCCAGGTCCCAGACTAAAGCCACTGAGCAAGGCTTCTATCCGTGCATGGTCCGTGGACTGCAACCAGAGGATGCTGACCCCTCTTCTCTGATGTGGTGTAGCGAAGACAATCTATTCAAGCGCACCTACTAGTTCGCCAAAGATTCTGCTGTGAAGAACAAGAAGGCATTCAGACTTGACTTCAACCCTGGTCCGTCCTCTCCACGGGAAGATGGCACCCGTGAGCCAATGAAAACAGGATCGGTCCCTTCTACAACTTTGAAGGCCTCCTCGCACACATCACCGTTCAAGGTGCAAACGTGGATCATACTGATGATGAAGCTGACACTGATGATGCACCAGCTCCTCCTCCTAAGACGCAGAAGCGGAAGAAAGCTAAGGCTTCCAAACCCACTGTTGCACCAAAAGCTTCTCGAGTGAAGCCATTGGCAACTGCCCCTCCTGCTCCAAGTAACACCTCTGAAGATCAATCTCGTGTCTCCAAACGGACCGAGAAGCCTTAGAAGAGAACTGCTCAGAGGACATGTCAAGCACTGACACCAGCTGCCGTTCTAAGGAACGAATCTGAAGCTATTGATCTATCGTCTGATGACGAGTTTGGTGAGGATGCTCTTGAACAACTGATAAAGAGCAAGTAAGAGGCGGAGATCTTCAATGAGCTGCCCCTCTTCGATGTAACCATACTGGAAAACTTCATTGATGAGTGGTTTGACAACCCAGATCTCAGTTTTGATGATCATCAGCTTCCGATTGGCATCAGTGTCGCATTCCAAGGTGCCATTGCTCCTGAGATGGCTCTGGCTAAAAAGGTCGTCGAACTCAAAAACAAAATTGATTTTGAGAAAGAGAAATTCAAGAAGCATGTGGCCAAGCTTAGTGTGGCTGATGTTCAGAAATTCAAGCTGATGCTGAATGATCTCAAGGAAGTGTTCCGCAAGAAGCGTGAAGAAGCCAAAGGCTGAAGAGAACACATGAAGAATTTTGCTGCCAAGTGTGTTCAAGCCTACAATGAAGCTGAAAAGCGTAAGGCTCTTGGGCGTCCAGGCATTGACCCCAAGATGGCTACCAAGAAGAAGTCTGTTGTGGCCCCAACTGAAGCTACACGGCAGGAAGAACCTCGCATTGTCTTCCCTGCCAGCATGACAGGCTCAAAGCCTAAGGTTCCCAAAGCAGCTTCAGAACAGAAGAAAACCAAGGCAGCTGAAGCCGAAGCCAGAAAGAGAAAAACGAAGAACACCACTGATGATGCACCACCCCTCAAGAGGAGGAAGACCAAGAAGAGAGATCGGGCTGCTGCCACAGAGCCCCTTGTTGTCGAGCCCATTGCTTTTGCTCCCCCTCCATCTGAAAATCAAGAGCGTCAGTTGATTGTTTATGAGCCTTCTTCCACAGAGGCTCCTGAAGCTCAAGAAGTTCCAGTCATTAACCCCATCACGATTAAAGACATTGGTCCTCAAGACAATGTAGAAGATGATGAAGTCCTTCCTCAGATCCAGCGCCCCACAGTATCATCGCCTATTCACACGAACAGCGAACCCACCAGTATTGGTCGTCCTTTGACGCCAATCACACAGGATGCCTCATGGGCGGATCGCCCCCAACCAGCAACTCCAGTTCAAGACTCGCCAAGTACACCCCGTCCTACACCAACGCAAGGTACTAGTCCAATTGTTAATGATGACAATTACATGGAGACCACACCATCACCGAATGCATCGCCCATGTTTCAGCGGCTTCGAAAAGGCCAGAGGCCATTAGTCTCCATGACAACCATCACAGAAGAGGATTCACACCAGTCCAGCTCAGTGGTACGTCAAGTGTTCCCTGAAGACAATCCTTCTGTGACGGTTCCTGTGTCCGAAGCTAATGCTTCTGAAGAGATTCCGGTTGCAGCAGCCGATGAAAGACAAGAAGAACATGTTGCCACACCCCCCACCAATCAAGCAGAAAATGCTCTCGAGGAGAATATATCCATGCATGAACCTACAGCTGCTCAAATGGAGGTTGAGAATACTGTGGTGGCCACCAACAACGCCACTGAAGCCAATGACGTTGTCATGACTGAAGCCAATCTGGCGCCTCAAGTTAGCACTGTGTATGAAGCCAATATTGCACCTGCATCCAATATGCAGCCTGGCGCCTCTGCCAATGCCTCTGCTCCTGTACTGCCACCAAGGCCACACACTATTGAGTGTGCATTCTATCAAGGTGAACTTGTTCCTGTCAGATGGCCTATTCTGATTCCTCTGGCTGCTCCCGGTCCCCAGTTTGATTATCATGTGGAGCATAGGCCTCAGGTTCGGAAGCCAAAGCCCATGTTGCCAAGGTTTCCAGGTACTGCATCTGCACTGGGATCGTTCAATGTCAATGGCTTCATTGCACACCACACCTTCTTTAACAGTGCCAAGAACCCATACTCCAAGCCCAGAATATCATCTGATAGGTTCTAGAGTTATCAGCAACGCATCTATTACTCATGTGTTATGTACAACCAAGGGCGCATATTTCCTCATATGCGTCTGGATTCTGAAGCTATTGTTGGCCTGCCATGCCTAGAAGAAGCACTTGACTGCTTTCGAGATGCAGGCCTAATGCAGTTTGTCACTGATAAGGAGCACTGGAATGAAGAGCTTCTGCTCCAGTTCTATGGCACTCTCCACATTCGAGGCTACAACAGGGATCTGAAGACATGGGTCCTTGAGTGGATGATATGAAATGTCCATCATGAAGCCAAAGCCTTTGACCTCATTGAGCTTACCGGCCTTTCCACTCCAGGTGACCTCTATGAACCTGGTTGTCAGCTTCACCACAATGCAGTAGAAAGCATCTTTTAGAAGCCAAAGCCCAACATGAACCAAATGCTGAGCATGATGAAGCCACTGCCGCTTGAATCTGAATATCCAAAGGAATTCTTTGTTGAAGACCTAGATTATCTGCCCCGCACCATCTATCATATCATAAGGCAAACTCTATGGCCTATCAAAGGGCATTCCTCCTCCGCAAAGCTTGAAGGTGCAATGAAGACATTGGTCTTCTACATTCTGAATGGCAAAAGCTTCAATGCTCAGGACTTCTTCATTAGACAGTTTGCTGCATCTGGCTCTGACATCTTTGGTCTAAAATTTTATGCTCCTTGGGTTATGCGTCTGATCAAGCTTCACTCTGCTATCAACTATCAGCCCTCTGCACGCAATCATCTTTTATTCCTGCCAGAGGTTGATATGTCAGTCGAAGCCATCTACCAAGAGCCTGCCAAGGAGGCAATATATCTTCATAATATCGATCATTAGAGTTTCTCTCAAGATGTTGAAGGTGTTCAGGTTGCTTCTCGTGTCTATCCATTGGTCGGCAACACTCGCTGTGCATGTACTGAAGCCACAGAAAGCACCATTGCTACAAGGCCTCGCAAGCACTCCCGTGTGCTCAATGACCGTGAGCTTCTTGTGGCCTTGCATCAGAAACAAGACAAGCATCATTTCTGGCTGAAACGACAAATGCAAAGCCTCTTGGTGGATGTCAATTGCATTCGCAATCTCGCCACCAAGCACGCCTTTGTCACTCATGAAACCTGTCGGAGGACTTGGAAGATTTTGATACTCCTCAGTGCTGAAGCTGATCTTCAAGACAATGGCTTCACCGAAAAATTCAAGTTTGACTCCACTCCTCCCAAGAATGCTGTTTTACGTCGAACCCTGTCTCTTGAAGATTTAGAATACTCTTCGTCCGCAGCCACAGTAAATGCCAGAGTCATTGATGAAGCCGATGATGCTACTTCATCACCTCCAACATCAGCGCATATCGACCCTGCACCAAGTTCTTCTGCACCACCAAACCTCAATGACGACCCTGCTGCTTCACCTACGCCTCATGGGAACGAGTAGAGACTATGTCTTCAAACCTTTTTGGTCCTTACTGACAAAAGGGGGAGAAGCATATGTTGATAGTCTTCAAGCAGGTCCATATGGGTGGTTGCTATACTTTTGCCTAGTGTTTACAACTCTCGTTTTTATACATTTGCTTCTTTGAGTTATAACACTTAAAACTCGATGGTTGTCTGCTACCTTTTACTCCTATTCTGTGATGCAACGATAAATTCCGCATGTGTGATGATAAATCCTGCATGAAGTCATTTCGCAGACGTCCATCTTTTATTATGCATGTCATTTTTATTTGAATATCTATTCATGCAAGATGTATTGTCTTCATATGGTGAGGAGGATCTCCACAAATACAACCTGCCATGTGCATTTGCATTCCAATGCAAAACATATATATGCACATCTTCAGGGGGAGCACTTTGCCACTTATGAAGACAATGCCTTAATCCCTTACATTTTCACATACTTTAATCCCCGTTGAAAACTTCAACCAGTTTGTCATCAATCACCAAAAAGGGGGAGATTGTAAGTGCATCTAGTGCCACCCCTAGTTGGTTTTGGAGTATTGACGACAAACCTGGTTGAGGGACTAATGTGTTTGTGAGAATTGCAGGATAACACAGGTAGTAGTCCTTCATTGATTCGGTTTACCTACCGGATATGACCCCTAAAAATGTGTGAAGACATTGAACACAATGGTGGTTTGTGAAGCTAATCACGTTGAAGACTATGACATGTGAAGACAATGTCTGAAGACTATGGAGCATGAAGACTTACTTGTTTCGTTGTTTCTCTTCTTCTTTCTTGAGTCATAGGAACCACCGCACTGTTAAGTGGGGTCCAAGTGAACAAAGTCAGAGTGACTGAAGTGATGCTCAACCAAATCCTATGTCTTCGAGCAAAGACAATGAGAGCAAATCTTATCCAGAGTCAGATAAGTCAGCTTTAATTGTAGCCCAAGTCAAGTTGCCGCGTGTGTTTGAAATCTGACCGTTGCGACACATGTCAGTTCCTTAGTGACCCAGGGTCATTTCAGACAAATCAGGTCGGGTTTCCCGTGGCTATAAATAGGCCACCCCCTACACCATAAATTGGTGGCTGCTTAGAGTTAGATAAGACTTTTGTCGTTTGAGAGCAACCCACCTCCGAAGCCTTTGAGAGAGAGAATCCTTGCGAGGACAAAGCCCAAACCACCCAGAGCCCAAAGAGTGTTTGGCATCACTTATGTCTTTCTGTCCGCGTGATCTAAAGACTTATTTCACTTGAGGACTGTGAATCCTCTAGTCGGTTAGGCATCACGTTCTGAGCATCCAAGAGTCATTGTGGATTGCCGGTGAACGAAGTCTGTGAAGGTTTGGGAGTCTACCTTGAAGACTTACCAGAGTGATTGGGTGGTTACTGAGAGTCCTTAGCTCAAGGAGAATAAGGTGAAAACGCGGTCTTATGAGTTAAATCTCAGCCTCCCTAACCAGATATACAGTTGTCATAGCAACTGGAACTGGTCGAACAAACCACTGTCCTTCTGAAGTCACTGGTTCTATCTCTCACTTCTCTTTACTTACCATTTGTCTTCCTGAAGTCATTGCTTGCTTGCAGTTATCTGTTTGACTTCACTGCTTGACTACCTATCCTAATTGGCTTTGCACTATCTTTCTTTCTGATCCTTACTACCTAGTTGCTAATACACTTCGTGCTTTCACTTCATTGAATACTTGACTATGGCTTGTCTAGTGTAGTCTACCTTCTGCTGGATTCGAATTGTGTTGTTTCTACTGTTGGTCTTCGAAACTCCCATGTTTTGAAGACTTTCATAAAAATCGCCTATTCACCCCCCTCTAGTCGATAACTAGCCCTTTCACTAGTACTTATAATGGTTTATGAATTTGATATCTAGTAGTACCTAGTATCTGAAAATTGCAGTTTATTGAAACCCAAAGGGGTAGGAAGCGGGGGGAAATGATTAAAGATATAGTAGTAGCGAGACGAGGAAATCGCTACAGCTAACTAATAGTAGCGTGTTTCAGAAAAGCGCTGCTGATATTGTCCACAGTAGTAGCGCGAGTGCTGACCGCACTACTACTAAGAGTTAGCTGTAGAGCCTTATTAGTAGCGCGCCATCCCGCGCTGCTGCTAGCCTCAAAACCCGTGCTACTACTAGGGTTTTCCCTAGTAGTGGTAAAAAGGAGAAGATGTTGTGACATCGATGTGGTGAGCAGGGGCATTTTATTGCTGAGTGTGTTACTGAGCTATGTGACACTTGCCTCAAGCTAGTGCGTGCTACGGGGGAGTGCCCGTTATTGCGTGAACCGTTGCTGGGAGTTACCATCTATGGAGTGTGCTGTGCAGAGTTGATGTTTTTTGAGTCTCGTAGTGCGATGGATATCCCAGAGGCGCCCCGGAGTGCAACCACGGGGGTGGTCCGAGTGACTAAAGGTGACCTGTCTGAGGCACAGGTCCTAAAAAGGCTGAATGAGCTGGCTCTAGGTAACTTTCAGTGGGAGCTTATTAGACTCGAGGCTAATCGGTATAAGGTTGAGTTTCCATCGGACGAGGACGTGGAGACGCTTCTGAGTTTTGGGATGTGCAGGGTGCCGGGCATAGAGTGTATCCTCGAGTTCGACGAGTGGAAAAAGGATGAGCCAAAGGGCAAGCCTCTTACTCAGGTCTGGTTACGTTTTTTGGGTGCACCGTCTAAGCTTCTAAATGATATTCGGGTTGCAGCTAGCTTGGGGACACTTGTTGGGAAGACCGAGCGGGTGGAGATGCCCTTTACCCGAGCTAACGGGGTGGCGAGGTTGCTTGAGAGTGTTCTAGACATCGAGTTTGTAGCGGATGTGGTTAAGTGGATACATGCCGGCATGATCTACAATCTTGAGATTGAGTTTGAGGACACTGTTCTATTCACTGAGGCTATGACTGGGCATGATGTTGATATGATCGATAAGAATGATGGCTCAGGCAACAAGTAGCTGTGAGAGGATGATCGCGGATGAGATATGTCCAACGCTCCGGGTTCTAACACCGCCTAGGTGGCGCCCGGGAAGGGTACCCCACCACCTACTTCTGCGCCCACGAACTTGCTGAGATTTGGATCATTTCAGCCTGCTTCGGCTCCTCTTAGACTGTGGAACGATCGGGTGTATTGTGATGACCAGTTTGAGAATTCACTTCCTCCGCTTGATTTCTTGGTTCTTGACGCATCCGTAGGTGGTTGCTCGGAGGTGTTGGTTCCTGTGGTGCCTGTAGTGGAGTGCGCACCGATCCCTATGGTTTCTGCGGCAGTGCTTGGTCAAGCTGCCGAGATTGGCTTTGAGGGTGGGGAGGATCATGGGCAGACGGCCCCCCGTACACCCGCTACTCAGGCTCAGACTTTTTATTATCTATTGATGAGGAGCCCAGAGGCGCCTTGCGCGGCTGCTGCCGTGATGTGCGTCGGCGACCTGGCCCGATCAGGAGAGGCGCGTGGGCCGGTGGCCTCCGTCCCCATCTCTCCCTTGGCGCCCCTAGACGGGGCGGCTTTTGCGGCGGCCACTCGTTGTGGACCATGGCCGAGGTCGCTGGGGGAGTTGGGCCCCGAGTCGGCGTTGGCTCGGGGCGCTTTGTCGGTCATGCCGACCATGCAGGGCAACACCCGGCTGTTTCGGCACAGTTGAGCCATGTTGGAGGTTGGGCAGGAGGCCTTACCCCGAACGGGGTCACGCAGGACGACATCATCGCTTATGGAGGGATTCCGGATCTTGTATCCGTATGTCAATAGATGAGTTGTCGACTCCAGGATAAGCCGGATGTTGATGAGATGTAGCTACGGTGCGCCATGCGGGCGGCCAAGCTTCGTGAAATGGAGGTCACTACTGGTTATTTTCTGAGCCACTACACTCATCCATATGTGGTCGCTACTCACTCTGACGGAGGCCAGAGAGCATTTGGTTACTGGATCTATCTGATGGGAGACGGTAGCATGAGCCATCTTCAACCGGTTTGGATGGAGGTCATGTAATAGGATAGGTGTCTAGCTTCCTATCTTATGTTTTGCCTGTCGGTTGTGGCTATCCTGTTTTTTATTTGCTTGTTCTTTGTGAGCCTTCTTTTCTTTTTTGAGACCTCAAGACTTATGTTGGGCCGTTTGTTTATCAATAATTTGGCCATATGCATCGTTCTAATGCAGAGGCCGGGGTAAACCCCCTTTTAAAAAACAGATGGAAGGTGTTGGTCACAATCTGTGTGTCATGAAACTGATCTTTTTTATAATTCCTACAGGAATTAATTGGCTAAATCACATCACTACCGAAACAGGGCTCGATGCCAACGGCCAAACGTATACCGACGGCCATCGTCGGCCTATTTCAGGCTATGCCGACAGCTGGCCCCAAGCCGTCGGTGTACAACGGCCGTCGGTCTATCCCAGGATACGCCAACGCCCCCTATCGGCAAAGAACGGCCGTCAGCTTAGCCAGGTCTACGCCTACAGCTGCCCTCGGCATATACGGGCCGTCAGCACAGCTACGGGCCCGGTGACCACGCCCGTGACGGGAAGCTAACGACATCGGATCTATGCCGATGGCGGAGACGGGCAGCCGTCAGCGTAGATACGGGTGCCACGTCATCGATCCAAAGCGCACCGACCAAGGCCTATGCCGACGGCTGCCGACGGCATAGATGACACGTCATCGATCCGCGCCGCGCCGTCCATCTGCCCTGACCGCAGCTGCCGCCGGCATATCTATACTTTTTTGCATTTTTTTGCATAGCTATATTTTTATGTTTTTGTACGTATTATTATTTGACTAACTTACATGTATCATTTGTTAATATATGTAAGCATACATACATTTTTTTGGTTCTATACGAAGGGGTGTGACCCCCCTCACGGACGGCGGCGATGCCAGCCGGCACCTGGAGGAGGGAAATCCGTGTCGGGTCAATACGGAGGGGACATTGCTCCCAAGTGTTTCTATATATGGGATGACCTACCACAACTGGTTGGTCTGGTGGCATGTCTAAAGAGGCGGCAGGCATCTACGGGCTGTGACCCCCTCACGGATGGTGCCGCCGTCGGCACCTGGAGGGGGGAAACGGCCGCGTCGGGTCTACACAGACGGGATCTTGCTGTGGGTTTGGCCCGGATGTTGCTCCAAAGTGTTCCTAATGGCTGAGCTAACACAGCCAGGTGGAGAGGTCCACTGGTCAAACCCCATCGGTGAAAAGTCAAGGGGCTAGATCTCGGGGTCAACCGCTCCAGGGTTAGGCGAGACGGGGGCCCTAGGGGGTAGCAATGCCCCCGGAGCGTCGCACCGAGCCCTCATACATGCGGGGGGGTGTGGCGGCATGTTTGAACAGGCGCCACACATCTCCGGGGTGTAGCCCCCCTCATGGACGGCGCCGCCGCCGACACATGGAGGGGGAAAACGGCCACGTCGGGTCTACACGGAAGGGATCTTGCAGTGGGCTTGGCCCGGATGTTGCTCCCAAGTGTTCCTATGGGCTCATCCGTATGTGGTCGCTACTCACTCTGACGGAGGGCAGAGAGCATTTGGTTACTGGATCTATCTGATGGGAGACGGTAGCATGAGCCTTCTTCAACCGGTTTGGATGGAGGTCATGTAATAGGATAGGTGTCTAGCTTCCTATCTTATGTTTTGCCTGTCGGTTGTAGCTATCCTGTTTTTATTTGCTTGTTCTGTGTGAGCCTTCTTTTCTTTTTTGAGACCTCAAGACTTATGTTGGGCCGTTTGTTTATCAATAATTTGGCCGTATGCATCGTTCTGATGCAGAGGCCGGGGTAAACCCCCTTTAAAAAACAGATGGAAGGTGTTGGTCCCAATATGTGTGTCATGACACTTATCTTTTTTATAATTCCTACAGTAATTAATTGGCTAAATCACATCACCACCGGAACAGGGCTCGATGCCAACGGCCAAACGTATGCCGACGGCCATCGTCGGCCTATTTCAGGCTATGCCGACAGCTGTCCCGAAGCCGTCGGCATACAACGGCCATCGGTCTATCCCAGGATACGCCGACGGCCCCCATCGGCAAAGAACGGCCGTCAGCTTAGCCAGGTCTATGCCTACAGCTGCCCTCGGCATATATGGGTCGTCAGCATAGTTGCGTGCTCAGTGACCACGCTCGTGACGGGAAGCTAACAGCGTCGGATCTATGCCGATGGCGGAGACGGCCGGCCGTCGGCGTAGATACGGGTGCCACGTCATCGATCCAAAGCGCACCGACCAAGGCCTATGCCGTCGGCATAGATGACACGTAAACGATCCGCGCCGCACCGTCCATCTGCCCTGACCGCAGCTACTGTCGGCATATCTATATTTTTTTTTGCATTTTTTTGCATAGCTATTTTTTATGTTTTTTACGTATTATTATTTGACTCACTTATATGTATCATTTGTTAATATATATAAGCATACATACATTTTTTTGGTTCTATACGAAGGGATGTGACCCCCCACACGGACGGCGCGGACACCGGCTGGCACCTGGAGGGGGGAAAGGTGCGTCGGGTCAATACAGAGGAGACGTTGCTCCCAAGTGTTTCTATATATGGGATGACCTACCACAACTGGTTGGTCTGGTGGCGTGTCTGAAGAGACAGATGGTGCCGCCGCCTGCACCTGGAGGGGGGAAACGGCCGCGTCGGGTCTACACAGACGGGATCTTGCTGTGGGTTTGGCCCGGATGTTGCTCCAAAGTGTTCCTAATGGCTGACCTAACACAACCAGGTGGAGAGGTCCACTGGTCAAAACCCGTCCGTGAAAAGTCAAGGGGCTAGATCTTGGGGTCACCCGCTCCAGGGTTAGGCGAGACGGGGGCCCTAGGGGTAGCAATGCCACTGGAGCGTCGCACCGGGCTCTCATACATGCGGGGAGGTGTGGTGGCATGTCTGAAGAGGCGGCACACATGTCCGGGGTGTGCCCCCCCCCCTCACGGACGGCGCCGCCACCGACACGTGGAGGGAAAAAATGGCCGCGTCGGGTCTACACGGAAGGGATCTTGCTGTGGGTTTGGCCCGGATGTCGCTCCCAAGTGTTCCTATGGGCTGACCGAACACAACCAGGTGGAGAGGTCCGCTGGTCAAAGCACGTCCGTGGAAAGGCAAAGGGCAAGATCTCGTGGTCAACCGCTCCAGGGTTAGGCGGGACGGGGGCCCTGGGGGTAGCATTGCACCGGAGTGTCGCACCGGGCCCTCATACATGCCGGGTGATGTGGTGGCATGTCTAAAGAGGCGGCACGCATCTCCAAGGTGTGTCCCCTCTCACGAACGGTGCCGCCGGCGGCACCTGGAGGGGGGAAATGGATGCGTCGGGTCTACACGGGGAGGATCTTGCTGTGAGTTTGGCCCGGATGTTGCTCCCAGGTGTTCCTATGGGCTGACCTAACACAACCGGGTGGAGAGGTCCACTGGTCAAAACCTGTACGTGGAAAGTCAAAGGGCTAGATCTCGTGGCCAACCGCCCCAGGGTTAGGCGAGACGGGGGGCCTGAGGGGTAGGAATGCCACCGGAGCGGTGCACCGAGCCCTCATACATGCGAGTATGTGTTTGGCATGTCTGAAGAGGCGGCACACGTCTCCGGGGTGTGTCCCCCTCATGAACAGCACCATCGGCGACACATGGAAGGGGGTAAACGGTCGCGTCGGGTCTACACGGACGGGATCTTGTTATGGGTTTGGCCCGGATGTTGCTCCCAGGTGTTCCTATCACTATTAGAAAAAGGGGCAAATCTGAGAAACATTAGTACCGGTTTGCATATGAGCCGGCACTAATGTGTCCATTAGTGCCGGTTCAAATGACTAGGTGGGAGGAGAGCTTTAGTACCAGTTCATTGCGAATCTTTAGTACCGGTTCGTGCCTCGAACCGGTACAAAAGGTGTTGGCCGGGCACTGATGATGTTATGTACCTAGGGTAGGGTCATGGACCTATCTAGGATACCATACCCAAGGACATCCTTAGACGAAGCTACCTTCCAGTCGACCGAGAGAGACTCCACTCGACCGGCTAGAAGACACTCGACGAACCTAAAGACACTCGACCATGAAGACTCACTCGACCATCAGGAGTTCAGGATCTACTCTGTATCCAAACGGTCTGTAATTAAGTAGTCTTAATGGTCATGATGACACTTTATGTAGGGCGTTACCAGTAACGCCCAGCTTTAATGTACTTTAACCCTCTACTACGTGGGTTGGCTGGGGTCCTGGCGTCCTCTATATAAGCCACCCCCTCCACTGGTAGAAGGGTTCGCACCCCTGTAACTCATATACACATAGACCAGTCGACCGCCTCCGGGCTCCGAGACGTAGGGCTATTACTTCCTGAGAGAAGGGCCTGAACTCGTTAAACACTCGTGTGTACAACTACTCCATAGCTAGGATCTTGCCTCTCCATACCTACCCCCCATTCTACTGTTAGACTTAGAACCACGATAGGCACCATCATCTTTAGTAGCGGATCGTGGCACGAACCGGTACTAAAGAGGTTGTGGCAGGGCTATTTTTAGTCCCACCTCGCTCCCCTAGCAAGATTTTGACCACCTTAAATATGGTACTTCTCAAACTATCACAAGCATTTGGTCTTCATTGAACTCTATCTGTAGGATCTGTGGCCGCAATAGGAGTCTTCGCCAGTTCTTAAATCGGTGGTAGATTCCTATTGATAATTTAGATTCCATACAAAAAGATCATTGATGATCAATGTATTTTTATGTACTTCTCTGTAGCAGTAGCGCGTTTTGGCTGAAAGGTGGTACTGATCAATGTATTTTTTATGTGTTCAGATGCACAATTTAAATACGTTACTTCTCAAACTATCACAAGCATTTGGTCTTCATTGAACTCTATGTGTATAATTTGTGGACTCAATATGAGTCTTCACCGGTTTCGGACGAGAACTCATCAGTTACACGGGCACTTCATTTTTTTAACTTATTTGAACTCCAGACTTTTTTTGAGTTGGCATTATGCAGCATTCGAAGCGATGTCATCAATTTCCAACACGTTCTGACATCATTTGCTGTTTTTCAATCACCGATTTGTTTAGATCAGAGCTAAATGACCGTGAAAATGAAAATCACTACAAAACAAACTCTGAAAATGTTGACGGTATCATCATTCACCCGCATAGCATGTGCGAAAGATTAGAGAGGGTCACGACAAAAACTAGACGAACTTCGTGTACAAACTGCACAATCTCTTTCGGAGTATCAGGGTTTCGGGCGAGAACTCATCAGTTACACGGGCACTTCATTTTTTTAACTTATTTCAACTCCAGACTTTTTTTGAGCGGGCATTACGCAGCATTCGAAGTGACGTCATCAATTTCCAATATGTTCTAACATCATTTGCTGTTTTTCAGTCAGCGATTTTTTTAGATCAAAGCTAAATGACCGTGAAAATAAAAATCACTACAAAACAAACTCTGAAAATGTTGAAGGTATCATCATTTCACCAGCATAGCATGTGCGAAAGAGTAGAAAGGGTCACGGCAAAAACTGGATGAACTTCATGTATAAACCGTGAAAATAAATAATGTAGAAAAGAAAAAAAACTATATAAAGCAAAAATATTCACAAAAAACTAAATACAGCAAAAGAAAGTACTCAGAAATAAATAGAAGAAAAAATAAAGCAGAAAAGAAAAAACTATATAAAAAAATTACTCAAAAATATAAAAGAAAATAAATAATGCAGAAAAGAAAAAAATTATATAAAGCAAAAATCTTCACAAAGAAACTAAATACAGCAAAAAAACTACTCAGAAATAAATAGTAGAAAACAAATAAAGCAGAAAAGAAAAAACTATATAAAAAATTACTCAAAAATAAATAGAAGAAAATAAATAATGCAGAAAAGAAAAAATATAAAAAAAATTGTTGGGGCGTTGCCCGGTGGGCCTGCCAGACCTAGGGTGTGCAAATTCAGGCCCAGAAGGGCTAGTAGGCTCACAGGGCAGCGCGCCAAAGTTAGGCCCAGAAGCCTGCTATATAGAGGAGTTCGAAAGGGCAGCCGCGACTGGGTTTATAAATCAGTGTGGCTGCCCTTCGCTCGGCGAGGTGGGACTAAAAATAGCGCACCGCGGGTGGCAGCGCACGGCCTTTAGTACCGGTTGGTGGCTCCAACCTGTACTAATGGAGGGGCCTTTAGTACCGGTTGGAGCCACCAACCGGTACTAAAGGCCCTCGTTTCCCGCCGCTTGGCCTGGCCAAAATTGGCCTTTATTTCCGGTTGGTGGCTCCAACCGGTACTAAAGGCCACTCCTATAAATACTACACTTACGAAAAATCAGTTCCATCGTCGACCACTTCTCCACTACTTCTTCTCGCACGACTCGATCTATCGCCGACGACGCCGCCGCCGCCGCGCCGCCGCTCCGTCGTCGCTGCTGCCCTCGATCGCCGCCCCCGCCGCACGTACATCATCGCCGTCCCCGCCGCGCCCCCGCCGCCCGTCGTCTCTGTCCCCGTCGTCGCCGCGCCCCCCCGCCGCCCGTCATCGTCGCTGCCCCCGCCGCCCGTCATCGCTGCCCTTGCCACCCCCGCCGCCCGTACGCCCGCTCGTCATACCCGCACACACACACATACACACACACACACACACATACACACACATACACACACACACACACGTACGTACACACACACACTACACACACAAACACACACAACACACACATGTACGTACACACATACACACACACACATATTTTTTTACTTATTTTCTGTTTTCTATTTTTTACTTATTTTCTGTTTTTAGTAGGAAAATTTAGATATATGAGATTATTTGAACTAGTTGAATTGATATAACAAGTTTATTTTTAGTAAATGCTTAGTTGAACTAGTTGAATTAATAGAACTAGCTTATTTTAAGTAAGAAAATTTAGGTATATGAGATTATTTGAACTAGTTGAATTAATATAACTAGTTTATTTTTAGTAAATGCTTAGTTGAACTAGTTGAATTAATAGAACTAGTTTATTTTTAGTAAGAAAATTTAGCTATATGAGATTATTTGAACTAGTTGAAGTAATATAACTAGTTTATTTTTAGTAAGAAAATTTAGGTATATGACATTATTTGAACCAGTTGAATTAATATAACTAGTTTATTTTTAGTAAATACTTAGTTGAACTAGTTGAATTAATAGAACTAGTTTATTTTTAGTAAGAAAATTTAGGTATATGAGATTATTTGAACTAGTTGAATTAATATAACTAGTTTATTTTTAGTAAATGCTTAGTTGAACTAGTTGAATTAATATAACTAGTTTATTTTTACAAAGAAAATTTAGGTATATGAAATTATTTGAACTAGTTGAGTTAATATAACTAGTTTATTTTTAGTAAATGCTTAGTTGAACTAGTTGAATTAATAGAACTAGTTTATTTTTAGTAACAAAATTTAGGTATATGAGATTATTTGAACTAGTTGAATTAATATAACTAGCTTATTTTTAGTAAGAAAATTTAGGTATATGAGATTATTTGAACTAGTTGAATTAACTAACTTGTTTATTTTTAGTAAATGCTTAGTTGAATTAGTTGAATTAATTGAATTAGTAAGTTATTAATGTTTCGCCTATATGAACATATATTGGAAATGTCGTCTGACGACGAAAAAACTTTCGTTATGTGCGAATACTGTGAAGACAAGCGCGACCTGTGCGATAGAAATTTCCTTATTGATGATAGGCGATTCAGCATCAAGCTGGATGAGACCTTCGAATTCAATACAGTAAGTCACAGTGAAAAGACTGTTTTCGTAATTAAGCATGACTTATATATGCTTCATTTGCCTAACTTATAATTTTCAATTTTTAGTATTCTACTAGCGCATCCCCTGCCATGCAAGAATTTTTTGTCTTGGATAAGATAGGTTTCAATGATATGGAAACTATGGAGGTAAAGAGAGTTTACCTGAAAACTGAGCATGGTTGTACTTTCAACGTCAAAGTATACAATGCAAAGACGTACACCTATTTTGAATGCAAAACTTGGCAAGCACTATGCAAGGCTTATGCATTTGAGCCTGATATGGTTATCACCTTTGATATTCGTCCGGAAGACGATATTGAAGGTAATAGAGACATATGGGTCGATGTGCAGACGCCTCCAGTTCTACCATTATATGAGTTCTTCTCAACTATATTTTTGTCTTTGATATTGCTTATTCAAAAATAATTGACAACTAATTTCTATTGACAGCTTATTTCCACTCAAGCAAACATGTCCGGCGCTTGGTAGACAGGACCTACTACTGTCCCGGAGCTGAACTAAACTGCGAGGAGATAAGTCATTACGTTTCATGGTTTGAGGATCTTCATACTGTCAAGACAAATTTTCTTCCTGGACTTAGAAATGTTAGTACTCAAAACGTGTGACCAATAGTGATCGTATTGAACTACGGTCACATCTATTTAAGAATGATGGTAAGATTTTTACTATTTGTCCTCAGTGCATCTTTTGCATACATAATTTTTTTGCTAAACTTTCATTGCTAAGTATATTAATTAAGTACTATACGATGTTCTTCAACAGGGCCTCCCAATGACAGTTGTGCCTCAGGGGATCGAGACTAAACATCGCATGTCAATTGTTAGCTTACGGCCAAGATATCCTGTATTGCACATGAGTGCATTCAGGATTTCTAGAAGCGATGAATGCTTAATAGTGAAAGATTGGAGGAAAATTGTTAACGATCGCAGAGAAGTACTAAGGGGCAGCAGTGAGAAGCGCAACCCACGATTAGGAGACAGGTTCATCTGCATGCTCTAGTATGATGAATCAGGAGAGCTATACATGTTCTATGCTATTTTACTTGAGAGAGAGCACCATGAGTGATTTAGCTAGTTCATGCTCTTAGTACTTGTCCTTTCATGTCCTTGTTCTTCGTTCTGAACTTAATCTCAAAGAGTGATTTGCTTTTGTGGTGTTATATATGAACGCTTATAATATCATGACAATCATGTTGAACTCGATGATATTTTTGCTTCTGGTACAAGTGAATGTTTCTTCTTTAAGCTAGTGTTGGTGGTGATTAGATAGCGGTAATGACTATGATTATTAAATAGTGATAGTGACGACTACGATGATTTTTAGCTAGCTAGCTAGAGTATATATATACTCATGTTGATGATATGATGCAAGAGTTTTTATATTAATATGATGATATGATGATGAGTTATTATGTCATTTAATGAAAGAAACTGTAGATTAATTTCAACTGGATGGATCCTACCTAAGTGATCAAGTATATATGTCGTATCCATATATATTATACTTGATCACCTAATTAGGTGATCATGTATAATATGGATATGGATTTAACAACTCATTATAATCTAAAAAATCACTAAATTAAATTGAAAACACAAAATTAAAGGAAAAATAAAAAAACACCCAAACATTTAGTACCGGTTGGTGTTACCAACCGGTACTAAAGACCTACACGCACCCGGGCCTGGCTCGTGCCACGTGGTGGTACTTTAGCGCCGGTTCGTGACGAACCTCTACTAAAGGGTGGGGACCTTTAGTCCCCACTCTTTAGTGCCGGTTGGTGAACCGGCACTAAAGGCCGTCACGAACCGGCACTAAAGGCCGGTTCTGCACTAGTGTATGGGCTGACCTAACACAACCGGGTGGAGAGATCTACTAGTTAAATCCCATGCGTGGAAAGTCAAAGGGCTAGATCTCGTAGTCAACCGCTCTAGGGTTAGGCGGGACGGGGGCCCTGGGGGTAGCAATGCCACCGGAGCATCGCACCGGGCCCACATACATGCGGGGAGGTGTGGTGGCATGTCTGAAGAGACGACACCCATCTCTGGGGTGTGTCCTCCCTCACGGACGGTGCCGCCGGCGGTATGTGGAAGGGGGAAACGGACGCGTCGGGTGTACACGGGGGGGATCTTGCTGTGGGTTTGGCCCGGATGTTGCTCCCAGGTGTTCCTATGGGCTGAACTAATACAACTGGGTGGAGAGGTCCGCTGGTCAAAGCACATCCGTGGAAAGGCAAAGGGCTAGATCCCGTGATCAACCGCTCCAGGGTTAGGTGGGACGGGGGCCCTGGGGGGTAGCATTGCCACCGGATCATCGCACCGGGTCCTCATACATGCCGGGTGGTGTGGTGGCATGTCTGAAGAGGCGGCACGCGTCTCCGGGGTGTGTCCCCCACTAGTAGAAAATAGGGCTTTGGTTCTGCCAGAAAAGAGCATTAATCCCGGTTGTATTACGAACCGGGACTAATGTGAGCATTAGTCCCGGTTCGAGCGGCTAGGGCACCGTACAGGCATTAGTCCCGATTCAAATGGGACCTTTAGTCCCGGTTGGTGCCACGAACTGGGACTAAAGGGTGTGATGCCCATTAGTACCGGTTCGTGCAACCAACCGGTACTAAAGGTTAGACCGTTAGTACCGGTTCGAGCCACCAACCGATACTAATGGGGTTCGAGCCATCAACCGGTACTAACCGGGACTAAAGGTCCCATTTCCAAACTCTAACCCCCCCTGTGGATCGCCTTTTCAGTTTCATAAAAAGCAAAAGAAAATGATAAGAACTTCAAAAATTAAAATCCATCGAGATGTAGTTATGTTACTACATCTACTAGTTAGGAAAATTTAAAAACTTAAATTTGGACATGTTTTCAAAAAGTGTAGGGAAAATGTAAAACAGCTATAACTTTTGCATACGATGTCAGAAAAAACATATAATATATCAAAATGTTCAGCACAAAAATCCGCATCCGATTTTGACCGCCTATGGCCTGTTTGCAAATTTTTAGAATCCTTAAATTCTAAAAGGAAAAAAAGTTGTGCTCAAATTTCATTTTTTTGATTTTTTGTTAAATCTGGTCAAACTATGGTCAAACTACCTATTCAAGAAGTATTAGTGTTACTAAATAATTATTCAAGAATATTAGCTTTACTAAATAATTATTTCAGTTTTCTGAATTTTGGTCAAATCTGGTCAAACTATGGTCAAACTGTGGTCAAACTGTGGTCAAAATTTGGTCAAACAACTTATTCAAGAAATATTAGTGTTACTAAATAATTATTTCAGTTTTTTTGAATTTTGGTCAAATCTGGTCAAACTGTGGTCAAACTGTGGTTAAACTATGGTCAAACTGTGGTCAACTGTGGTTAAGCTACTTATTCAAGAAATATTAGTGTTACTAAATAATTATTGTTTTTTAGAACAATAGTTTCAAACTCAAACAGTGAAATGTGTGACTTCATGCTGAAGCTAAATTCCTGAGGGTTAATAGGATTGACATCTTATTATTGTCAGAAAAACAACATGTGCAGACTTGGAAACGAGGGAGAATAGAACCCAGAAGTTAAGCATGCTCAGGCTGGAGTAGTGAGAGGATGGGTGACCGTTCGGGAAGTTAGAAGATTTGGAATGATGAGGGGTGATTAGAGATTAGAGGTTAAATTGAGCAGTGATGAGGGGTGATTAGAGATTAGAGGTTAAAATAAATCAGAAATTTGAAAATCAAGAAAAAAATTCAATTTTTTTTTCAAAAAACAATTCAAAAAAAATCATAAAATTCCCTTTAGTACCGGTTGGTGTTACCAACCGGGACTAAAGGTGGACCTCCAGGCAGCGGCCACGTGGACTGCCTTTAGTCCCGGTTCGTGTAAGAACCGGGACTAAACGGGGAGGCTTTAGTAACGACCCTTTAGTCCCAGTTCCAGAACCAGGACTAAAGGCCTTATGAACCGGGACAATAGGCCCTTTTTCTACTAGTGCCCCCTCATGGACGGCGCCGCCGGCTACACCTGGAGGGGGAAACGGACGCATCGGGTCTACACGGAGGGGATCTAGCTATGGGTTTGGCCCGGATGTTGCTCCAAGGTGTTCCTATGGGCTGACCTAACACAACCGGGTGGGGAGGTCCGCTAGTCAAAGCACGTCCGTGGAAAGGCAAAGGCCTACATCTCGTGGTCAACCGCT
Organism: Triticum aestivum; assembly: GCF_018294505.1. NCBI lineage: Eukaryota > Viridiplantae > Streptophyta > Magnoliopsida > Poales > Poaceae > Triticum > Triticum aestivum. The sequence goes on along the minus strand of NC_057801.1, from coordinate 57,476,959 downwards.
CCAGGGTTAGGCGGGATGGGGGCCCTGGGGGTAGCAATGCCACCGGAGCATTGCACTGGGCCCACAAGCATGCGGGGAGGTGTGGTGGCATGTCTGAAGAGGCGACACACATCTCCGGGTTGTGTCCCCCCTCACGGACGGCGCCGCCGCCGGCACCTGGAGGGGGGGAACGAACGCGTCGGGTCTACATGGAGGGGATCTTGCTGTGGGTTTGGCCCGGATGTTGCTCCTAGGTGTTCCTAAAGGCTGACTTAAAACAACTGGGTGGAGAGGTCCGCTGCTCAAAGCACGTCCATGGAAAGGCAAAGGGCTAGATCTCTTGGTCAGCCGCTCCAGGGTTAGGCGGGACGAGGCCCTAGGGGGGTAGCATTGCCATCGGAGCGTCGAACCAGCCCCATATACATGTCGGGTGGTGTGGTGGCATGTCTGAAGAGGCAGCACGCGTCTCCGGGGTGTGTCCCCTCTCACGGACAACGCCGCTGGCGGCACCTGGAGGGGGGAAACGGACGCATAGGGTCTACACGGACGGGATCTTGCTGTGGGTTTGGCCCGGATGTTTCTATGGGCTGGCCTAACACAACCGGGAGTAGAGGTCCACTAGTCAAAACCCGTCCGTGGAAAGTCAAAGGGCTAGATCTTGTGGTCAATTGCTCTAGGGTTAGGCGAGACGGGGGCCCTGAGGGGTAGCAATGCCACCGGAGCGTTGCACCGGGCCCTCATACATGCGGGGAGGTGAGGTGGCATGTCTAAAGAGGCGGCACACATCTTCGGGGTGTGGCCCCCATCACTGACGGCACCGCCACCGACACATGGAGGGGGGAACAGCCACGCGTGTCGGCTCTACACGGACAAGATCTTGCTGTGGGTTTGGCCCGGATGTTGCTCCCAGGTGTTCCTATGGGAGGACCTAACACAACCGGGTGGAGAGGTCCACTGGTTAGAGCCTGTTCATGGAAAGTCAAAGGGCTAGATCTCATGGTCAGCTGCTCCAGGGTTAGTCGGGACGGGGGCCCTGGGAGTAGCAATGCCACCGGAGCGTTGCACCGGGCCCACATACATGCGGGGAGGTGTGGTGTCATGTCTAAAGAGGTAGCACACATCTCCGGGGTGTGTCCTCCCTCACGGACGGGACCGCAGGCGGCACCTGGATGGGGGAAACGGACGTGTCGGGTCTACACGGAGGGGATCTTGCTGAGGGTTTGGCCCGGATGTTGCTACCATGTGTTCCTATTGCCTGACCTAACACAACCGGGTGGAGAGTCCGCTGGTCAAAGCACGTCCGTGGAAAGGCAAAGGTCTAGATCTCGTGGTCAACCGCTCTAAGGTTAAGTGGGGCGGGGGCCCTGGGGGTAGCATTGCCACTGGAGCGTCGCATCGGGCCCTCATACATGTCGGGTGGTGTGGTGGCATATCTAAAGAGGCGGCACACGTCTCCGGGGTGCCCCCCCCCTCAAGGACGGCACCGACAGCGGCACCCGAAGGGGGGAAACGGGCGTGTCGGGTCTACACGGAGGGGGTCTTGCTGTGGGTTTGGCCCGGATGTTGCTACCAGGTGTTCCTATGGGCTGACCTAACACAAGTGGGTGGAGAGGTCCACTGGTTAAAGCCCGTCCGTGGAAAGTCAAAGGGCTAGATCTCGTGGTCAACCACTCCAGGGTTAGGCGGGACAGGGGCCCTCGGGGGGTAGCAATGCCACCGGAGCGTCGCACCGGGCCCACATACATGCGGGGAGGTGTGGTGGCATGTCTGAAGAGGCGGCACGCATCTCCGGGGTGTGTCCCCCCTCACGGAAGGCTCCGCCGGTGGCACCTGGAGGGGGAAAATGGACGTGTTGGGTCTACACAGAGGGGATCTTGCTGTGGGTTTGGACCGGATGTTGCTACCAGGTGTTCCTATGGGCTGACCTAACACAGCCAGGTGGAGAGGTCCACTAGTCAAAGCCAGTCCGTGGAAAATCAAAGGGCTAGATCTCGTGGTCAACCGCTACAGGGTTAGGCGGGACGTGGCCCTGGAGAGTAGAAATGCCACCAAAGCGTCACATCGGGCCCTTATATGTGCCGTACGGTGTGGTGGCATGTCCGAAGAGGCGTCACGCATCCCCGGGGTGTGGCCCGCCACATGGACGGCATCGCCGCTGGCACTTGGAGGGGGGAAACGGCCACGTCAGGTCTACACGGAGGGGTTCTGGTGGGTAGCAATGTGCTACCTCTTGAGCATGCATTGGTTTTTTCCTTGAAGAGGAAAGGGTGATGCAGCAAAGTAGTGTAAGTATTTACCTCAGTTTTTGAGAACCAAGGTATCAATCCAGTAGGAGGCTCCTCAAAAGTCCCTCGTACCTACACAAACAAACAAGAACCTCGCAACCAACACGATAAAGGGGTTGTCAATCCCTTCACGGTAACTTGCGAAGTGAGACATGATAGAGATAATAAGATAAGATAAATATTTTTGGTATTTCTATGATATAGATTGGAAAGTAAAAGATGCAAATAAAAGTAGATGGGAAACTTATACGATAAAAGATAGACCCAGGGGCCATAGGTTTCACTAGTGGCTTCTCTCAAGATAGCATACCGAATTTTTTTATTCTCTCTTTTTTTCTCACACTTTTTTCTTTCTCTTTCTCTCTTTTTTTTCTAGCTCGATGCTGAGGTGTCCCGATCTTTCAATGAGATGATAATTATCGATTTGGTGGAGACGACTTTGACGATCCGACTACAAATGTGCACGATGTTGCGCCTTAGCAATCGCTAAACCAACTCCGAGAGGTTATTGACCACACCGGAGCACAATCAACCTGGTGAACAAATTACAGTCGAGCAATTGATAGAAAAGTGCATAGTTATGAGATTATCTAGGCATGATCATGTATATAGGCATCACGTCCAAAACAAGTAGATCGAAATGATTCTGCATCTACTACTATTACTCCACACATCGACCAACTCCTGCGTGCATCTAGAGTATAAAGTTCATAAGAACAGAGTAACGCATTAAGAAAGATGACATGATGTAGAGGGATAAACTCATACAATATGATATAAACCCCATCTTTTTATCCTCGGTGTCAACAATACAAGAGTGCCTTGCTGCCCCTGCTGTCACTAGGAAAGGACACCGCAAGATTGAACCCAAAGCTAAGCACTTCTCCCATTGCAAGAAAGATCAATCTAGTAGGCCAAACCAAATTGATAATTCGAAGAGACTTGCAAAGATAACCAATACACATAAAAGAATTCAGAGAAGCTTCAATTATTTCTCATAGATAAACTTGATCATAAACCCACAAGTCATCGGATCTCAACAAACACACCGCAAAAAGAGTTACATCGAATAGATCTCTAAGAAGATCGAGGTGAACTTTGTATTGAGATTCAAAGAGAGATAAGAAGCCATCTAGCTAATAAATATGGACCTGAAGGTTTGTGGTAAACTACTCACAACTCATCGGAGAGGCCTTGGAGATGATGTAGAGACCCTCCTTGGTCGACTCCCCCTCCGACAAAGTGCCAGCGAAGGCTCCAAGATGGGATCTCGCGGATACAGCAGGTTGTGGTGGGGGAAATAGTTTTTCGTGGTGCTACTGGATGTTTTCGGGGTACGTGGATATATATAGGCGAAGGAGGTATGTCAGGGGAGCCACGAGGGTCCCACGAGGGTGGGGGGCGTGCCTACCCCCCTAGGGCATGCCCTCCTGCCTTGTGGCCGCCTCGACTGCTTCTTGACATCTACTCCAAGTCTCCTGGATTGCGTTTGTTCCAAAAAGATCTCTCCCAAAGGTTTCATTCCGTTTGTACTCCGTTTGATATTCCTTTTCTTCGAAACACTGAAATAGGCAAAAAACTGCAATTCCAGCTGGGCCTCCGGCTAGTAGGTTAGTCCCAAAAATGATATAAAAGTGTAAAGTAAAGCCCATAAACATCCAAAATGGGTAATATAATAGCATGGAACAATCAAAAATTATAGATACGTTGGAGACGTATCAAGCACCCGCAAGCTTAATTCCTACTCGTCCTCGAGTAGGTAAATGATAATAACAGAATTTTTGATGTGGAATGCTACCTAGCATAATTCTCAATGTAATTTTGTTTATTGTGGCATGATTGTTCAGATCCAAATGATTCAAGATAAAAGTCCATAAAACATAAAAATAGTAATACTTCAAGCGTACTAACAAGCAATCATGTCTTAGCAAAATAGCATAGCCAAAGAAAGCTTATCCCTACAAAATCATATAGTTAGGCCATGCTTCATTTTCATTAAACAAAATACTCCCATCATGCGCAACCCCGGTTTCATCCAAGCAATTGGTTCATACTTTTTAACGTGCTTCAGCTTTTTCAACTCTTACGCAATACATGAGCGCAAGCCATGGACATAGCACTATAGGTGGAATAGGGTGGTGGTTGTGAAGACAAAAAGGGAGAAGATAGTCTCACATCAACTAGGCATATCAACGGGCTATGGAGATGCCTGTTAATAGATATCAATGTGAGTGAGTAGGGATTGCCATGCAACGGATGCCCTAGATCTATAAATATATGAAAGCTCAACAAAAGAAACTAAGTGGGTGTGCATCCAACTTGCTTGCTTACGAAGACCTAGGGCATTTTGAGGAAGCCCATCATTGGAATATACAAGCCAAGTTCTATAATAAAAAATTCCCACTAGTATATGAAAGTGACAGCATAGGAGACTCTCTATCATGAAGATCATGGTGCTACTTTGAAGCACAAGTGTGGAAAAGAGATAGTAGCACTGTCCCTTCTCTCTTTTTCTCTCATTTTTTTCTTTCTCTTTTTTATTTTTTTCTTTCTTTTTTTATTTGGTGGGCTTCTTTGGCCACTTTTTTATTTATTTGGGCTTCTTTGGCCTCTTTTATTTTTTATAAAGTCCGAAGTCTCATCCCGACTTGTGGGGGAATCATAGTCGTCATCATCCTTTCCTCACTTGGGACAATGCTCTAATAATGAAGATCATCACACTTTTATTGATTTACAATTCAATACTTAGAACAAAATATGACTCTATGTGAATGCCTCCGGTGGTGTACCGGGATATGCAATGAATCAAGAGCGACATGTATGAAAAATTATGAATGTTGCCTTGCCACAAATTTGATGTAAACTACATGATCATGCAAAGAGCAATATGACAATGATGGGGCGTGTCATAGTAAACTGAACGGTGGAAAGTTGCATGGCAATATATCTCGGAATGGCTATGGAAAAGCCATAATAGGTAGGTATGGTCGCTGTTTTTAGGAGGGTAAATGGTGGGTGCATGATACTGGCGGAAGTTGCGCGGTATAATAGAGGCTAGCAATAGTGGAAGGGTGAGAGTGCTTATAATCTATGGACTCACATTAGTCATAAAGAACTCATATACTTATTGCAAAAGTCTACTTCCCCTCGAAGCAAAGTACTACTACTCATGCTCCTAGGGGAAGGGTGGGTGGGAGTTAACCATCGCGCGATCCCGACCTCCACACATAAGGAAGACAATTAGAAGAGCACCCCATGCAACAAATTTGTCACACAACTTTTACCATACGTGCATGCTACGGGACTTGCCAACCTTAACACAAGTATTTCTCAATTTAATAATTACCCAACTAGCATTACTCTAACATTACCACCTTTATATGTCAAAACAATTATCAAGCATCAAATTGATAGTGTTTAATGCACTTTCTATGATAGTTTTTATTATACCCAACTTGGATTCACATCATTCTAGGACCAAATTTATAACCATAGCAAATACCATGCTGTTCTAAAAGACTCTCAAAATAATATAAGTGAAGCATGAGAGATCAACAATTTCTACAAAATCAAGCCACCGCCGTGCTCTAAAAAGTATAAGTGAAGCACTAGAGAAAAATTATCTAGCTCAAAAGATATAAGTGAAACACATAGAGTATTCTAATAAATTCCAAATCATGTGTGTCTCTACCAAAAGGTGTGTACAGAAAGGATGATTGTGGTAATCTAAAAAGCAAATACTCATATCATACAATACGCTCCAAGCAAAACACATATCATGTGGCGAATAAAAATATAGCTCCAAGTAAAGTTACCGATAGACGAAGACGAAAGAGGGGATGCCTTCCAGGGCATCCCCAAGCTTAGGCTTTTGTTATCCTTGTATTATCTTGGGTTGCCATGGGAATCCCCAATCTTAGGCTCTTTCCACTCCTTATTCCATAGTCCGTCAAATCTTTACCCAAAACTTGAAAACTTCACAACACAAAACTCAACAGGAAATCTCATGAGCTGTGTTAGTGCAAGAAAGAAAAACCACCACATAAGGTACTGTAATGAACTCATTATTTATTTATATTTCTATTGAACCTACTGTATTCCAACTTCTCTATGGTTCATACCCCCCGATACTAACCATAGATGCATCAAAATAAGCAAACAACACACGAAAAATAGAATCTGTCAAAAACAGAACAGTCTGTAGCAATCTGTAAGTTTCGAATACTTATGAAACTCTAAAAATCCTACCAAAATATTAAGTCCTAGGTAATTTGTCTATTGATCTACTGCAAAATGAATCAACTCAAAATCACGTTTCTGTGATTTATTGGATTTTTTCTCGTGAGCACAAAAGTTTATGTTTTTCAGCAGAATCAAATTAACTATCACCGTAGGTTATCCTATAGGTTCTACTTGGCACAAACACTAATTAAAACATAAAACAACATCTAAACAGAGGCTAGATGAATTATTTATTACTAAACAGTAACAAAAAGCAAGGAAAAAAAATAAAATTGGGTTAGCTCCCAACAAGCGCTTTTCTTTAAAGCCTTTTTAGCTAGGCATTGAGATTTCAATGATGCTCACATGAAAGACATGAATTGAAGCACAAACAGAGCATCATAAAACATGTGACAAACACACTTAAGTCTAACATACTTCCTATGCATAGGCATCTTGTGGGAAAACAAATTATCATAGCAAGCAAAAACTAGCATACGCAAGGAAGCGAAAAGAAACGATAGCAATCTCAACATGACGAGAGGTAATTTAGTAAGATAAAAATTTCTACAACCATATTTTACTCTCTCATCATAATTACATGTGGGATCATAAGCAAATTCAACAAAATAGCTATCACATAAAATATGTTCAACATGATCCACATGCATGCAGAGTTGACACTCTTCCAAAATAGCGGGATTAACATTAACTAAAGTCATGACCTCTCCAAACCTAATTTTCTCAAAAATTTCATAAGATTGAACATTCTCCAAATATGTGGGATCTAAATTCTACACTCTTACAAACCCACTTTCAGTAATATTGCAAACACTATTATCAATCTCATAGTCATCATGGGGCTTAAATAAATTTTCAAGATCAAAGGAAGAATCACCCCAATCATGATCATTGCAACAAATAGTAGTCATAGAAAAACTAGCATCCCCAAGCTTAGGTTTTGCATATTATTAGCACAATTCACATCAAGAGAATTTATAGTAAAATCATTGCAATCATGCTCTTTATCGAAGGAACTACCAAGTATGGGTGCAATAGCAACGATCTCATGTTTAACATAAGGAACTATAGCAAATTCATCTTCATAAATATTGGCATCATGGCCACAAGAATAGCAAGCATAATGTTCATCAAGGGGTATTTCAACCAAATCATCAGAATCATTATATATAGATTCATGCATATCATTATTTTCTTCCAAAGCAACAATCATCCTCTCAATAAATTCTTTGACATAGACATATGAGTATAGTTTTCATAGCAATATTTAAGTATGTCAAAATTTTCAGATTCGTAGAGAGTAATATCATACTTTCCAATCAAAGAAGCAACTTCATAAGAACATTTAAAAGCAACAAATTCTTTAATTTGTTCGATATCATAGTATCTATAAACACCCTTTGCATAAGAAGATACGATTTCATTATCATTAAACTCACATAGGTAGGGAAGGTGTTTTTAGGGTTCTTAGAGCAACGAGTAATATCATATTTTCACAAAGATTCCAAGCATAACACAACAATCTATTTATTTGATCCCATAAGAGTCTCCCTTTTTCAGACAAATGGTGACGGACAAAATGAGCATGCTCATCTAAAGATTTCCCATCAACTAGGCTAGTTGGGGTTTCAGCACGAGTGCATAAGGATCAAAGATGATCCAAGTAGAAAACTTTAAGTGGATCCTTATCAATAGATTTTTAGCAAGCAAAGATGCAAGCACATAGAAGGCACATGGAGACACAAGCAAACATAAGATCGAACAAAAGAGGGGCGAATAAAACGGCAAGGGTGAAGTGGGGGAGAGGAAAACGAGAGGCAAATGGCAAATAATGTAATGCGAGGGAGAAGAGTTTGTGATGGGTACTTGGTATGTCTTGACTTGAGCGAAGACCTCCCCGGAAACGGCACCAGAAATCATTGTTGCTACCTCTTGAGCATGCGTTGGTTTTTCCCTTGAAGAGGAAAGGGTGATGTAGCAAAGTAGCATAAGTATTTCCCTCGATTTTTGAGAACCAAGGTATCAATCCAGTTGGAGGCCCCTCAAAAGTCCCTCGTACCTACACAAACAAACAAGAACCTCGCAACCAACGCGATAAAGGGGTTGTCAATCCCTTCACGGTAACTTGCAAAAGTGAGATCTGATAGAGATAATAATATAAGACAAATATTTTTGGTATTTTTATGATAATAATATAAGATAAATATTTTTGGTATTTTTAGTAAAAGATGCAAATAAAAGTAGATGGGAAACTTATATGATAAAAGATAGACCCGAGGTCCATAGGTTTCACTAGTGGCTTCTCTCAAGATAGCATAAGTATTATGGTGGGTGAACAAAATACTATCGAGCAATTGATAGAAAAATGCATAGTTATGAACAGAGTAACAAAATATCTAAGCATGATCATGTATATAGGCATCACGTCCGCAACAAGTAGATTGAAACAATTCTGCATCTACTACTATTACTCCACACGTCGACCAACTCCTGCCTGCATCTAGAGTATTAAGTTCATAAGAACAGAGTAACGCATTAAGCAAGATGACATGATGTAGAGGGATAAACTCATGCAATATGATATAAACCCCATCTTTTTATCCTCGATGGCAACAATACAATACGTGCCTTGCTTCCCCTGTTGTCACTGGGAAAGGACACTGCAAGATTGAACCCAAAGCTAAGCACTTCTCCCATTGCAAGAAACATCAATCTAGTAGGCCAAACCAAACTGATAATTCGAAGAGACTTGCAAATATAACCAATCACACATAAAAGAATTCAGACAATATTCAATTATTTCTCATAGATAAACTTGATCATAAACCCACAATTCATTGGATCTCGACAAACACACCGCAAAAAGAGTTACATCAAATAGATCTCGACAAACCGACAATTCATTGAGATTCGAAGAGAGAGAAGAAGCCATCTAGCTAATAACTGTGGAACCGAAGGTCTGTGGTAAACTACTCACAACTCATCGGAGAGGCCTTGGAGCTGATGTAGAGGCCCTCCATTGTCGATTCCCCCTCCGACGAAGCGCCGGCGAAGGCTCCAAGATGGGATCTCGTGGATACAGAAGGTTGCAATGGTGTAAATGGTTTTTTGTGGTGCTCCTGGATGTTTTCGGGGTACGTGGATATATATAGGCGAAGGAGGTAGGTCAGGGGAGCCACGAGGGTGGGGGGCGTGCCTACCCCCCTAGGGCTCGCCTTCCTGCCTCGTGGCTGCCTCGACTGCTTCTTGACGTCCAGTCCAAGTCTCCTGGATTGTGTTTGTTCCAAAAAGATCGCTCCCGAAAGTTTCATTCCGTTTGGACTCCGTTTGATATTCCTTTTCTTCGAAACAATGAAATAGGCAAAAAAACAGCAATTTGGGTTGGGCCTCCGGTTAGTAGATTAGTCCCAAAAATAATATAAAAGTGTAAAGTAAAGCCCATAAAACATCCAAAACGGGTAATATAATAGCATGGAACAATCAAAAATTATAGATACGTTGGAGACGTATCACAATGCCACCAGAGTAACACACCCGGCACTCATACATGTCATACGGTGTGGTGGCATGTGTCAGAAGAGGCGGCACACGGCTCCGTGGTGTGGCTCCACTCACGCTTCCGGCATTCTGGAAGGAGGGAACGGATGTGTTGGGTCTACACGGATGCAGACGGCAAATAAAAAACACCGGCATCCATGGAAAATGGACTATCACTGTGAAACCTTCAGTGCCCGAGCACCGAAAGGTTCACGGTAATTTTCCATTTTCCCAACGAAAGTCTAATGAATATCGGAGCTTGCTTCATATGGATTACCCAAGTATTTAAACTCGTAAAATTGCTCTTCCTTGGGCGATGTGGTACTATTTTTTAAATTTTTCAGATCCTATCTATGCCGGCGGCATAGCTGTCGGCATAGGGTGCCACGTGGCATCTTCACCTATGTCGATGGCTATGCTGTCAGCATAGATTGCCTTATCCACTCACGGGGCAGGGCAGGCCACTCATTCCGTATCTCGCCCGCGTCGCGCCCCACCTGCCTCGACCTGCACCGTCCGCCGCCAGCCGCCCGCCGTCGCTCCACCCGCGTCGCTCCCCGCCGCCCGCGCGCTGCTGCTCCACCCGCGTCGCTCCCCGCCGCCCGCGCGCTGCTGCTCCACCCGCGCCCCTCCCCTTCCCTCACCCCTCCTCCCCTCCACCCCAAACCTCTCTGCCCCTCCTCACGCCGCCGCCGCCAAACCATCGCCACCTCGACTCTGCGCCACCGTGGCGACCACCCTCTCCGCCCCCTCACCCCACCACCACCCCTGTCCCCCATGCCACCTCTCGCCGGCACCGTTCCTACACTGCCCTGACCCTGTGCCCTCCTTGTCCTGCTCGGGCCTCGACGCCGACGCCCTGCCGCGGCAGCCTCGGCCCCCGTCCACCCTTCCCCGGCGGCTGCCCCTGACCTCCCTGCTGCCCGCTGCACCAGTGCCCAAGACGCCCCCCGGTGAGCTTTTTTTTCATTTTTGTGCATAGATGGATATGTGATGAATGGATATGTGCATGTATAGATTGATGGTCAAGTTTGTGATAGATGGATGCATTGATGGATATTGGTCAAGTTTGTGAATATGTGCATGTATCGATTGATGGATATTGGTCAAGTTTTGCATTTTATAGACACTTAGTTTAAAATATGGATGAATTGATGGATATTAGTAAGTTTTGTGTTTGGTCAAGTTAGTGTTAGGTCATTGATAGATGGAAGCAATTCGAGGCACTCGGTTTATAAAATACTTAATGAAGCTTTTTTTGCAATTTGAGATGTTGTTTCATGTTCGTTCATAATATAGTGTCAACGCTTTATGTGATATGTGATGAGCTAAAAAAATTTCACTCGGTCAATTTTACAGGATTTGTGGTGTTTCATCTCCGTGGAGTGATCTTTGACGTTGGAGGTGTTGGTCCATGGTCGTCCCTCCTCTGATCGACTACATCCTCTACATCCAAGGGTGAGCAACAATTCCATGACCTCGTCCGCTTTGTTTCCATGTCACTAGATTTCATTTTCACATCAAGTCACGTAACCTAGGCATCTCCCGTCCGAAAGGATTGCATCGACAAATATGCATTCAATTGCATATTTATCATCGTAGCTCTTTCGGATTGTCCAGCACTTTCCATGGATAGCCCAAGGATGTGTAGATTGGGTACGCTATTCATGCTCTAACCCGTTGCGAGACAGGATTTCGGCGGCGCCTCCCTATTGTTCTCCAGATGCACATTCTCTCGGCATTTTGCTAAGACGTGTATTTGGAGAATAGCGGGGAGGTGCTGACGGAATTTTGTCTCGGAATGGGGTAGAGCATGGACAGCGTACTCAATATACACATTCTCGGGTGGGATTAGGACCCATCTTTACCTATTGGAGATGTAGGTGGATTACATGTCGTTTCTGGTCAACCCTGTACAAAAATAAAATATTGATGTGAGTAATTTAATTGAATCCTTAATTTTGTTGCGTGGCTTCCAATAAAGCAGAGATGATAGATAATCAGTGGATGTATAGTGGGTTTTTCCATCGGAATAAAGTAACAGCAGAGTGGGTCGAGAAAATTGATGTGTTTTTGAAAGAGATATTTCATAGTCCAATGAGGATTGTGCCAGAATGCCCCTGTGCTATATGTAAGAGACGTATACGTAGAGATAAGAGTGAGATGACTAAGCACCTTCGCACACATGGATTTATGCCCAACTTTAATATGCCGATAAACTTTTCCCAGCCTGACCGTGGTAGAGAGGAGGTGATATGACAACGCGTCGATGGTTATGAGGACGATGGGGTTAGAGACATGCTAGATGATGTATTTGCTGCACAGCCGACACCTCTGTCGCATTCAGTGAATGAACCGGAGGAGCCAGAGGAAACCGCAAAGGCCTTCCTAGATATCTTGGCCTCGTTAAAGAAACCTCTTTATGAGGGTGCCAAGCTCTCTCACTACAAAAAAATACACTTCCGTATGATACGTGTTTGTCATAGTAGGTCGCATTTTCTGTCATGCATGTACATCCATGACAAATTTATGACATAATCAAGATAGTCATACTTGTGTTGTCGTAGAAGTGTTCCATGACATTACCAAAATTATCATCACGGAAGTGTCCACTTCCATGATGATAAATCGTGCGTCACAGAAGTGCTTTGGTCAATGGTGACCGACACGTGGCATCCACCGTAACGGAACGCCGTTAAGCTATCGGGTCGGATTTTGGATCCGATAACCCGTTAACAGCCAGAACCAATGCCGATTTTCCACATGTAAAATTCTCATTGGCTGATGGATCCACGCGTCAGCTTTGCGTTGGCACAGGTGTCACTCATCCAACGGTCAAGATGGTCCTATGATATGTCGACACATGGACTGGCCCAAAAGTGGCCCACAATGTTTAAATGGGCCGGCCCAACCGAAGGCCCATAAGATTTAGCGGGCCATAATGGGTCGGCCCAGCTAAAGGCCCACAAAATTTAGCGGACCATAATGGGTCGGCCCAGCTAAAGGCCCACACGAATTTGCAGACCATAATGGGCCGGCCCAGCTAAAGGCCCACAAGATTTTGCGGACCACAATGGGCCGGCCCAGCTAAAGGCCCACAAGATTTTGCAGACCATAATGGGTCGGCCCAGCTAAAGGCCCAACATTCTCTGTCAAATCGGCCCCTCAACGGCCTGTCCTAAACATGTCATCAACGCGGCCCATGGTCACTTCTAGCCCGTTAACTGTCCGCTAAGTAATTGGGCCAAATTATGGCCCGGTGTATTTTCGGCCTATTAAAGGTCCAGCTTCATTTGGGCCGATTTACAGGCCATCAAAACTTTCGTCCCATAAATGACCATAAAGGATTTGGGTCATATTCGGCCATGTCTGACATTCGTCTTGTTAGAGGCCCACTATAGATTTGGGCCACTTTTGGCCTGTTGTCATTTCCGGCCTGTTAACACCGGACGTAAACCATGGGCCATATGTGGCCCAACGTCATATCGGGCCCATTAACAGCCCATATAAAAATGACGATAATCTAGCCTGACCGAAGTTCTGGCCCGTTAAAGGCCCGTGTATTAGGTCGGCGCATTTACGTCCCATCCGAATTTCGGCCTGTCAAAGATCTGCATCATAAATGGGCCACCATTTCGGCCTGCTAAGTCTAGTGGGTTATTTGGCACAATTAGGGCCCAATGTCACTTTCGATCTATTAAAGGCCCATGTTTTTTATGGGCTCGAGATATTTACACCTGTAAACGACCTAATTTTACTGAGGGCCCAAATTATGTTTAGGCCTGTTAAAGGCCCACTATGGGCACAAGCCTACCAGAAAAATATTAAAGCTTATGCTGATTTAGGCCCAGATATTTTTAGTGGGCTACATGCCAATTTCGGCCCGTAATCATTTTTAGCCCAATTGGAATGGGCCCGACGAATGTTGGCATGTTGGTCTCCTACGAAGCTTTCGGCCGAATACATTACTAAGATAAACCTACACTATACAAAAATAGCGTCATAATTACTGCAGCCTGTGGCAGCATCATAAATGTTGTATCACAACAAAATAAATTCCAACCATATAACAAAAGGCCTGTTGGCATAAAGTTTACAGTCCTTCCAGATAAAAGCACCATCGGATGTACAGAAGCACAGATCATTTGACCCAAGTGCTAATGTTTCAGGCTGTAGAATCTGATGGAGCAGCACGATCTCCACTTTTTTCTGCCATTGCTCTTGAACAACGAAGTGAATGTCTGATAGTCTGGTTTCAAAACCATTCATATCTTGACGACATTTCTCAACCACTATTCTTGTTTCCAAAACAACGTCCATTAGGGATTGGACTTGTGTTTGGAGCACATATATATCACTCTGTCTAGCAGGAAGATTTTGTTCAGAAGGCGATTTGGACGATGTTACCTTGACAACCAACCCAGAATTATGCAGGAAGGTGCTTTTTGCACTGTTAGTGGAGAGATACTGACGCACTGCAGCAAGAGGTGACATTGTGCCTATAGTAGCCTTGTCACCTTCAGGTGGTTGTGTCGGTTCAATCATTTGTTCCATAGCTTCCTGGAAGTTTGAACTTGTAGATTAGTGTACCACATAATTTACTAATGAGACAAAAACAAACAAAGTAGGTTAAATGTTTATACATAATTTATTTTGGTGAACTATTGTAATACATTAGCATGTATTATAGTGCCAACTACATAATAAAATCACTTTTGGAACATATGTCCATGTAGCATGCCTACTATATTGTTTATTTCCTCACATTCGTTGACATCTAAGGATAAAGAGACATGGTTTAAAGTAGGATGAACATAGTATGACATCATTCATATCATGGGCAAACAGATATAAAACAAACAGGCTATTTTATCATTGTGTGTGCACGTGAACATAACAACTACATTACAGATTAAGACCAAAAGAATATCCTTCATCTCTTTTAAACCATGTAAGGTGAAATTATACGTTAAGACAACTGTGTATAAAAGTGAATAGAGTAACTGACATTGGCTGCAAACCAAGTAGTTAAATGAACACATCACAATACCAATCAGTTCAAGGCAGGAGGAGTAAGGACTTACAACAACGGCTTGAACTGGTGTGCTCATGCCCTTCATCTTGCTGGTGTGGCAATCCTTGAAGATTTGCACTGCATTCGGTTCAGGTTCTTTTTGGTCCACACGGGCTTTCTTCTGCATTTGGAACAAGTCAATATAGATATGATAATATGGCGCACAAAAAAGAAGAAGTAGCAGCTATTTACAAGAGCCTCGCAGTGTGCAATATAGCTACGAGATCCTGTTGTCTGTTGGAATTTCACTTTAGAACGGTTGGTCTTGTTCTTCAAATAGTTAGCCTAGAACAAGATACACTTGTAAGGCACATACATAAATACAAGTTCAATATGTGGTCTGATCAAATACATATAGCCTACCTGGTACTTTGGATCAGACCAGTGCTTAATGAGGGCTGTCTAGTCTTCATCTGTAATATATTCCACTGGAGATGTTTGGGCGATTTCATTGTTAGCCTTGCCTTCAAAGAGAGAGTTTCTAAGGTGGTATCGATACTGTCGGAGAGCAGACTGAAAAACATGAGTGCATGCTTGTTTAGTTGCATCATCTGTCGGATCCAACTTGAACCTCATCTACTGAAAAAAGAATGTGAGTCTTATTAGGAGGAAGCTAGAAAGTATGGGACAGAGCAAGACAATATTACTAATTGCGATGAATAACATTACTTACGGATAAATGGTCAAGGAAGGTGTTAAACTGGGTATTGTCTTTCTCATTCCTGTACTGGATCCACGTTGGGAGGATACATGCATGACACAACGGCTACGACGGCCTCTGATACTAACTTGGCTGACTCTGTAGCATCACGTGGCCTTTTTAAACCTGCCTCAAAATGGATCTCCATTCTTCCTCCTTTAGATTTTGTTAATCTGTCAAGCATTATCCTTGATGTCTGTTTCCGCTTGCGCCGTGGTGCTAGTTCAACAACGAATATGGGAAGTGTTAGTGTACATCAAACTGTGAGAGTACATATAAAGGAGCATGCAACTACAACTTGACTCGGTCAGGTACTGTCTTGGTGTTGATGCTCATGAGGTTCATATGATCTTGCCAAGTCCTGTCATGTTAGCAGTGCTTCAGAAGTAGTGTTAGGTGTGAAGGCATCTTGGGAACTGGCTAGTTCCGGAGCAAACGAACGAGTAACTGGTTGACATGCTGGTACAGTTGAAGCGGATGCTGCAGCTGGTGGAGCAGGTGATACTGTGTTTGTAGATTTAGCCGGTGGACTTGGACCTTCTACTGCACTATAAGTACCAGCAGAATCTTGATGGCAGATCCTTTTCCGTTTCACCCGACGAGTAACATCACTCCCTACTATATTATTTTCCTTGCTCTTTTTTGACTTTGCCATGTCAAGCTGTACCCACAACGCAAAAGAATAAAATCACTCTTCAGAACTCATTGATGCATGATACAGACAAGCAATACTTTGATGTAAGACAACCGTATGAGGATGGAATATGTAAGAAAAACAGGACGGCATGACATATTCACAACTACGTTGTGCAAACTAAGCAGAAGGATTTTAAAGAAAATAGAAGTAATGCAAGCTAGACACCATATGAAAGATGAAACCAATATTACTCTGCCAAGTTAAAAGTGTCTTGTCATAAGTGGCAATTCGAAAAATTAGAAGTAGTACAATGTAGAAATCAATGCAAGATGAAACGACTATCAAACTGCCATGTTAAAAGCGTCCAATCATGAGTGACTAATGCGGGATACACAACAACAGTACTTTGATGTAAGAACATGGTATGCTAGATAGATGAAGTGTATTCTAGACACAAAAAGCCATGTCATATGCACATGTATAACGTATAAACTCAGCAAGTGCAATTTAATCAAAATAGAAGAAATACAGGCTAGACAACATATGCAACATGAAACCAATTATCACACTATCAACTTAGAGCAAGCACCTACGATGGTGGAGTACGGGAGATGAACTCATCATGTAGACTTGGGACTTCAACTTCATTAGTAGTAGCAGTGGAAAATCTAGATAGTCTCTGTTTGCGTCGGTGCGGAGGACCACCAACATCCCCTAACTTACTCTTTTCCTTCCTATTTTCTGATATTGCCTTATGAAGTCAAAACCACAAGAAGATGAATAAAATTAGCTATGCATAACTGGTTGATGCATGATACAGACGAACACTACTTTGATGTAAGGCAAGCGTAGGATAGGAGGATGGAATATATACAAAAAAAGACAGCGTTTCATATTCACATGTACAATAGGAGGATGGAATATGTATGAAAAAACAGTAAGCGGAAGGCATTTCAACAAAATTAGAATAAATGAAAGCTAGGCACCATATGAACATGCAACCAATATCACTCTATCAGGTAAAAAGTGTCTCGTCGTAAGTGCCATTTCAAGAAATTAGAAGCACTACAAGCTAGAAGACAATGCAAGATGCAACCTACATCACAGTCCCAAGTTAAATGTGTCTTATGGGTAAGTGATCGTTGCAGGTATAAGTTATAAGCTACGCAGATGCAATTCAACATAATCAGAAGCAATACAAACTAGACATCATACGGAAAATGCAACCACATATAACAGTTTCAAGTAAGAGCAAGCACCTGTGATGGTGGAGTAGGGGAGATTTGCTCATCATGTACATGTGTGTTCTAGAAACAGGAACATGTGTCATATTCACACGCAATATGTGTAAAGTAAGCAGATGCAATTCAAGTTAGAATCAATACAAGCTAGACATCATACGCAACATGCAACCACATATAATAGTGCCAAGTTAGAGCAAGCACCTATGATGGTGGAGTAGGGAGATGTGCTCATCATCTACACATCTATGTTGACTGTCCAGCCTTGTGTTGTCTTGCGAATCTTTTTGGGAGGATGGCGGAGTAGAATCTATAGAGACCCCCAGTTTGAGTTGCTCCAAAGGACTACCATCATCCACTGCCAGACTAATTTCCTTCAGCTGTAACAATTTTGCATTGTGAAGTCAAACCGATAAGAAAAAGGAATAAAATTCGCTCTTCAGAACTCATTCATGCATGATACAGACGAACACTACTCGAATGAAAGGCAAACACATGATGCGAGGATGGAATATGTACGAAAAACATGATGGTGTGACATATTCGTAGGCCACAAATAGTAATTAGTACGCTCGTTTTTCTCAAGAAGTTATGTTTACTGAGGCATTAATTAGAACGAATGCATGAATGACCACTAAAAGTCCATGAACTTGTACATGCATTGGTTAGTTTCCTCTTGACACTGCTTGCCTCGGGTGATCTAACGCACCTCAAAATCCAACATGTAATGGTACTACTACTAGTATAGTAGAATTGAGACTTATCAAACGGAAAAACAAATGTTTTTTAGATGAGCCCTATAAACCCTAGTGGGTGCGTACTCCATAAAACAGATTTTTCCAAAACTAAGTCGATCCCTTTCATGAATTCTGTAGTATACTCCTCCGTCGACGCTCCCTTTTATGAATTCTGTACTTCCTGTCACCGACATGTGGGACCATATAGCAACTGGGTCGACGTGTCAAGCACCATATAACAGTGCAGAATAGCAGGGGGGACGCACCCCACTCATACCGGCCCAGTAGTAGTAATGAGCAATGAGACGTCAAATCACAATGCCGCACCTTCCCAGACGGACGAAGCAACCATTATTTCACACTTCGGTTCGCCATCATCTCAAACCACGTAGTATTGCTTCTGCCTCAAGAGGGACACGCCCATCGCCTTGGTACATCATGACACGTGGGACCGCATGACATGCCATGCTCCCCCGCCGATTGCTCGGTAAAATCACCTCATTTTTACTATACTTCCTCTGTATCAGTTTACTACATGGCATGCACGTCGTTCTAGGTTGAGAATTTAACTGGCTATATATATGTGATGAACGGTACTCTAGCCTTTTAAAAAATGTATACTTTTGTATAGTAGTACAATCGGTGGATTGCGCCATGGAGCAAAAATTGAAATTAAAAGAAAGGTGGTACATATAGAGAGCGCTCGTCGCCAAATTATGCATATAGTATTATTAAAAAAGCTAGTACGTGCTTAATTGGGGTGCTAAATTCTATTAAAGAAATACTGGTAGTATGTATCATACTGAGGAGTTAAAGTAATGAGAAGAAACATAACATAGTTCTGCTGGGGCTCAGCACAACACACCCCTCAAATTCAACTAAGCACACTTGAAATTAAACTATGCAACTAATCCGGTAGACACTGCATTAGAACCACCATGAGCAACGATATTGACACCTTACTCACTCGGAGGAGTCCTCGTCCACGTCCTCGACTTCGTCCTTGTCCCTCTTCCTCTTGGTTGATACTTCTTTGCTTGAACCGCACACTTGGCTCTTGCTCTTCATCCAACCCTTGTAGATATTGAAACAAAGGTAGCCATCCATTGCAGCATAGTGGATGTGGTCTATATCTAGTACATTCCACTGCCATGCATGACGATGAAACGTGTAATGAGGTTTTTCCAGTTTATCGTACGCAGGATGAACCATGGCTCCTGCCAGGGTCAGCATTGAAGGCTGGTCACCTGAGGGCAGCAGCCGATTCTTCTGGAGGTCGAAGGGGTTGCCTACAATGAGGCCTATCCGACCCAGGACTTCTTTGTCGTTTGTAAAGTCTACAGTAACGAATTTGACTAGGTTGCTCTCGAGGAAGTTCTTAAAATCCAGGCATTCAACGTCGGCATGGCATATGTGGTAGACCAAGCATAACTCATGCACGCAAACCTGGATCACGGCGGGCTTCTTCCTCTCTTCATCGTTTAGATCCTTCTCTCATCCCAGGACTATGGTGTACTCAACATCTAGTCCAGCGACCCACTCATCATGTGAGTTTTCGAACATGCGTCTGAAGCGAGAAAGGCATCCTTTCACCGTCGCAAAAGAACGGGTGTAGATGACGTCGAACTCATTGTCGGTGATGGTTCTAACCTTGCACTCACCGCCGATCATGGAGATTTGGGACGCCATGGATTTGGGAGGAGGCTTAGGATTAGTGGAACTGCCGTAATGTGAAAGAATGGGACGACTAGGAGCAAACCACCATTGTATTAAAGGACGTGCGGGGACGAGTAGGAGCGAACTGCCAGCGTGGGAACGGAAGGGTAGTGGCTTTCCATTCTCCCATGATACGTGCTTCCGAGAGCCCTTGGATCTGAGATCGAACGGTTGCATGGCGTGATGCTAGACCTATGGGTGAATATCCTATCTAGGAGGGTTATTCTACAAATGTTTAGCAACTTAACATGCGACCGTTTGATCTCAGATGCAAGGGCTGCCAGCAGCCCGTATCATGGTCGCGCCTACCACGACTGTCACGCTCGCGCGGTCGCGCCCTTGGAGATTTAACACGGTGCGTTAGGCTATCTAATGTTGGCATGTCATACATAGTCATCACTTAGTCACTCATACTACAACAAGGTTGGCTATAAGTGTATTTATTTATTTTACTCCTCTCTATCTCTTTCTTCATACTCCCTCTGTCCCATAATATAAGAACGTTTTTGACACTAGTGTAGTGCCAAAAATGTTCTTATATTATGGGACACAGGGAGTACTAGTATTTATTGCATTTGCCAAGGAGTGACCTCTTCCAATGAAATGGTGTTGCTAAGTTTGCTTCATTTAATTAGCTACAGACTCAAAATTGTCTTTTCACCTAGGTACACGCGCTTAGCACCGTTTCTTCCTTGGGTCACCAAACTTGCCACATTAGACTTTATGCCGATGTGGCAAGCTTAGCACCTGTAGGAGTAAGTAAGTACTACAATAGTGGGCTATAAGCCCGCTTTACATAGCATTTTTGCATGTGTGGAGGAAAGAGGCAAGGAAAAAGTGGAGAAGTGGGCTCTCATGCAAGAGCCAGCCTCAACTACTTGTTGGAGCATTGGGAGAGGCACCTGTATGGAGGTGTCAGGAATCGGGAGACTCACGCCGGTCGTAGCGCCGCAGTTAAAATGAAAATGGCAAGTCAAATCACGGGGCCCCACCTGTCCAGCAGTAACTCGCTGTCAAATCACACAGCCCTACGTTTGCAGCAGCCTACTCCCTCGTCTTCTCGCGTCTCTGTCGAACCGACTAGGCGGAACTGCCCCGCCTACCGCGCAGGAAAAGCCCCGCCCTCGACTTTTAAATACAACTACATCCGCTTAAGAATCCAATGATATAGTAGTACTTTTTGTGACATAGTAACTCATATTTAGTTAGTCAAATGGATGACCTAGAACTACGTGCATGCCCTATAAACTAAGACGCCTAAAAATAAAAAACCGAGACGGAGAGGGTAGTTCAGCACGTATCTTTTTAGATCAATATAGTCGGGATTCACCAAGGAGCAAAACCAAGTGGTAGGCTGCTCCTGTCGTGTTGGCGTAGCAACTCAA
This sequence comes from Triticum aestivum, assembly GCF_018294505.1. Taxonomy (NCBI): domain Eukaryota; kingdom Viridiplantae; phylum Streptophyta; class Magnoliopsida; order Poales; family Poaceae; genus Triticum; species Triticum aestivum. The sequence continues at coordinate 57,455,426 of NC_057801.1, read as the reverse complement.
GCAGGGCCAGTCCACACACGAGACGACGACACACTTAACTGGACTCCTTTGGCCGACATGTGGCTCGTCCACCGTCTTATTCCACGTGTGGTGTACCAAATTACAGTTCGGAGCAGTGGTTGGAACTGGAGGCACCCTGGTCGTAGCGCAGCAGTAGTAGAAAATGAGCGACGAGGGGTCAAATCACAAAGCCCCACCTTTCCCGCATTAAGCTGGATGGAATAAGAAACCATCATTTCACTCTAGGGCGCAAGAGCATCAAGAAAAGAGAAAACAATGATGCGTGCGGCAGCTACCTAGGGCACCCTAGGGTAGGGGTCTCCACTACATATCCTTTTTTTAAGCGCCTCCACTACAAATCGGCTTCTCCCTCGTCCTCTTGAAGAAAACCGATGATGAGTGCAGCAGTAGGGTTTGTAGGAGTACTACAGCGTGCGGGGCCACGTCGTAGTAAACGGGTTCGAGTCGACGCATGTGTGGTCCGCTTGGTTTTATGGGAACGAGGCAGCATTTTGGGTTCGGGGACCAGTGGAGATATAGTACGTACAAAAAATTGTGGACGTAGGTTCGACCGAAAGGCAATGATGCATTGAACGCATGAGATTTTGAAACCAAATTATGAATAAATACACACTATAGCATGTAAAGCTTTGAGTCATATATGCATGATGTAGATGTTCGTTTAGTTCTTATAGTTCATCTCATTCAAAATCAATTAGTTTTATAAAAATGTTAAGATTCATGGGGTTGTGCATTGTAAAGCATAAAGTAAAAAACAAATAATGGCAATTCATTTAGAAAAAAACAATTATGATACAGAAGATTCTAGAACAAAGGAGAAGTGCTTGTGTTTTGAGGTTTGTGCATTATGCTTAAGTTCAACCATGGAGTCTTCTAAATTGTACATGTGGCAGATCTGGTGGAATGTTGATGATATCCAACGGCCAGTAGTGCTCGGATTCGCCATCTCTGCACTGTCGGATTAGCTTCATCCAGCGACCATCTTTCAAAGTTATTGGCACACTATATAGTTCTTGTGCCATAGTTGCATGTTTTGGAAAAAAGCTACTAGTGGGTTGTACTATCTATTTAGGAATAGAAGATGTATACATGGAAGTTGTAGGGAAAGAGATGACATGGAGCATCTCAATTCCTATGAGTAGGGATTGGAAAAGAGATGTCATTTGGTTCACATCATAGGAACTTTTCTATTGAATCTAGAGATGACATGTATCTCAATTCCTATGAGGAGGGATTAGAAAAGATATGTAATTTGGTTCAGATCATAGGAACTTTTCTATTGAATATACGCTAATGTTTATTTTCCTTTGAAATTAAGGGAGTATAGGAATCCATTCATTTGAACCAAGTGGCTCTAAAGCTATAGAAATGATATCATGTTTATTTCCTTTGAAATGTGGAGTATATGAATCTATTCCTATGAACCAATTGGCTCTAAAGGAAAAAATCCTATAAAAATCATATCATATAGAGTTCCTATGATATTCCTCGACACCAAAGGATGGTTGAAATTGATGCGGGTGATACGATGGTCTTATTTTGTAGACTCCTCCCCCATCTTTATAGTTACCTCTCGAAGATGAATGAAATGATATATACAGGGTATTCTACATGTGCAATTTGGTACACGAAAACTCGGTAAAAGTTTGCGAGGTTCGAATTTTCAATAAAGCTATATGCACTGCATTTCGGAACGGAGGGAGCATACGGCAGTTGCTAACACTCACGTGGAAGATTTGTGTGTAGGAGGAGTGTCTGTTCTGTTAAATGACATGGCAAAACTGACACTGTCGGATGCCGATCTAACGGTTCTTACGGCGTTCGTCAGGAAAAGGCTTGTGGCGAATGTTTGTCGGATAACGATTTACGGACACATGCATTGCATTGATACGTGCCCCCCTCCCTCTCACGCACACGCACCCTCACGAGTCACAACTCTCCCGAGTCCTCTCGCAGACTCGCACGTCGCAGCCACCGTCTATCTGCAGGTAGACATCACACACATATGTGCTCTTCACACCCTACCCTGAGAACTTCTAAAAAATAAAAGACGTCGCGCACATTTTATTTGAGCTCACACGTCACACACTTATACTATTACTCTTGCGGTGAACGTTCTTTGGGCATAGAATATTGTACTCTCACGAAGAGAAGCGGTGCACGCACGCACTAGTTCTCTCACACCCACTCACTGGTACATGTAGGAGCGCATTTTTTTTAAGCTGGTACAACAAAATCACTCCACTATATATATAAGCAGGAGCCTTAGCGCTTGATTTACTAGGGTTCCTCTCGTTCACTCTCTCATGCTCTCCAGATCTAAGCAAGACATAGGTGGCCACACTCTCTCGCAGCTCACGGCTGGTCACAAATCCGGCCGGACAACCTCGACCGGGGCAGGGGTGTAGGTGCATTGTTCACGCTGTTGTCGGCGGCGAGGGAGGAGACCAACGGCTGCCCATGCGTCCTGATCGGCGGCCGTGCCGTTCTCTCCGAGAGAGCGCCGGCTCTGGAGTGCCTCCGACCCCTTCTTCCTCCTTGCGGTATTGTGGCCAAGATGCGGCCTCCCGACGCCATCTTTGCCACATGCCGACGACCCTCAGGTATATATTCCTTCGAAACCTGCCTTGCTCTACTGCCCCAGCTCCCTTCGTGTGGATCTTTTTCTACTTCCGTCCGCTGTTCCAAAGCCACCTAGACTTTTACTATTATTAGAGGTAAAGCTAGTTCATACAGTCGACTCTAGGAGTTGGTTCAAACAGGGAAGAAAGTGGGAAAGCTGTAGCATGAATCTAGGACTTGGTTCTAAGAGGAAACGGGGGAAAGTAGTAGATACTGGCTACCCAACCGGTCTCTTGGTTGAAAAGACGAAGAAAGCATGGTGGATGGCGAAGGGTGGGGGGAAGTGGACCTATCTCTTTGTTGAAAAAGGAAAGAAAGTGACGGGTGTTGGGGGACAACGCAAATGAGAATGAGCAGGTCTAGATTTCCTGTGCTCACATAGGAAAATGTCGCCGAGGAGATAAAAAATGGGACAAATGCAGACATGTTGCCTGAGTGTTTGCCGCTCTCGGCATCCACATCTGCCTCACCACTTTATGCCCCTGCTGTCCCTACACCCATATCGCTACCGTTAATGTAAAATCACATGAAGCATTAAGCAATGCCACCTAATGTCACTATAAGTAATGGTCTAGTGCCATCTATAAATTGAAGCAATGCCACCACCATTTTATGAAGTGCTTCCATCTTGCTTTATTTCCCATGAATTGTATTTTGCAGTTACACTTAACTCTCACACCGCTAACATTGCTTCATCCCAGTGGAACTACACAAATTTGATTGCACATTTACTGACCATTTGCTACTCTCATGACAGTAATACTAATGCTATTGTTATGCATGTTAATCTAGTGGCATTGTTGATGTGATGTGATGCTACTTACTTAAGGATTCTTCATACTGTCAATCTAGTGCCAACTATAACATAATAGATGCTGATGTTAATCATACGCCACTGCAAATATCTGTCACTGTTTAAATAACCGTATTTTGTATTTGCGCAAACAGGGATGTTTGTCTCCATATCGTTTCGGGATGTCTGTCTCCGTATCGTTTCTATCCGTGCAATCAAAAGCACACACCTCAGTTTTAGTACAACTACGCAAAATGAGATGGCTATCCCTCGTTGCTATGGTCTAACCTCCAGTCTTCAAGTTATTCCTACATTGGTAGTAACTAAGGTAGAATGACCAACACAATCTAAAGGAAGCTGATTCATAGGTTTTACTTCCTGATTGCAGTGCAGGGACGAGCAAAAACAACTGCATCCTAGTCCGGAATGCGCTTTCTACCAGTTCATCCACGGACCGAGGACTAGCTGGCACGGCTGCATGGCAGTTTTTTGGACAGGTGCACGGACAAGAGGCATTGTGGTCTGCTTATTTCTGCAAATAACGGTGCTTAAATTTAGTGGAATGCACAAGCATTTCAACTGGTCAGTACACTGCATGGTTCAGTTCATCATTCCAGCTGAGACCACAATTATAATTGGTTATTCTGGAATGAGAGAACCTAACCCTGGATGGTGGCAACAAGAAAAAACCAGAGTGAACTCCAGGAAATTTAACCCTGCCGGGGGGCCCTTTGCTCAGAGAAGCCTTGCTTGTTTTTTCATGATTTGTAAACCTTCTCACAACTTTGTCTTTTGCTGTGAACTACTATATGTTTGTTATGTTCTATGAATCATTGAGATGTATGAAATTGCTTAACTTATGCTTTTCAAGTTTTTTATGAAGACGAGTTTAATGTGAGTGTTCCACATGAGCGCTGGACTAGCGTGTGAACGTTTGGAATTTATTACATTGTGGCCTCAATTAACTGCATGAACCACTGTAACAAGATACATAGTTGCTTATATGTCAGACAACAGATTGTTGATTGTTAGCTGGTCGATAGCCTAGTGTTGAAGCGAGCTGAGCCAATGTGCCGTGTTTTGCACAACTGCTTACAAGTGGGGTAGCACCAACAGTGTTTACAAGTACTTATGTATACGTCAGCGCACAGTTCTCGAACGAGTGCTCTATTTCATCAAAACACACACTGCTCGTATGATAAACCGTGACAACTTATGTCTTACCATGCCATATTCATGAAAAAACTAGTGAGGACGCATCTGTTTCGGCAACAATTACGATGGTTCTCACATGATTCACGGGCACACAAAAGTAGCAGCAGTTCCCATAGACGGATTCAAACAGAGTACAAGCCCCACAGGGGTCGATAACAGGCAAGGTTCGGATAATTAGACACAATCCAAACTACTATTAAACACTAGCTAGGGCAACTATTTCATGCCTCGATCTAATTTGGGTTGGACACAAGATGGACCTTGCCATGAACATCATCGAGGACGTCCCGCAACAGCTCAATCCTGTGAACCTTCATGAAGACAACCTTGTGGCCTTGCCACTGATAAACTTGTTTGTGGAGGCATGCCACGTCATCTTCCTGCGTAAGCTTGACAAGAACAATACGCCTCACAAACGAAGGAGTAGCTTTGAACTTCTTGTGCTTCAGTACACCCTGGACAACACGCCTAACAACAGTGAGGCTGGAATACAACTCTTCATTGGTATAACCAAAAATGGCTTCCAGGATCCAACAGCCTAAGAACTCTATTTTCCCAGTGCGTATATTCAGGTCATCCGCCTCATAGCGAGTGACATGTACAACCACACAATCCTTGTCTGCATCAGGGTTCTAATTGAAACAGAAACATGTTCTAAATTACTTTTCAGTATAAGAAACACAAGTTATTTAAACCACTATGTATAGCATGGCATCAAAGCTAATAAAAATTTGCATTATTAATCACCACATACTTAGATGAAAAACCACAATCGAGATCGGCAAAGAAGAAAATCACCTTGGGCAGCTCAGTGGGGGGGGGGACACATCCTCGAATGGGGAAAGCTGCTCCTGCAGTGACACGAGGGCAATAACCTCAAACGGGGCGTTGACAATCTCAATAGTGGCCTGAGCGTATCTGGGATCGGCTTGGTGGCTGCCTCCATCTTCTTGGAGCTTTCTGTCTCGTGGGGATCAGCCTCCCGCGTCTGCTCCAATATTGGCAGTTCTTTGCCTGGTTCTCCTTGGTCCATCATGAAACTGACGAAAGACTCGGAGACCACTGAAAGGAAAACACAATCGCAATGACAATGAAACAAAAAAGAGAGTGAGGATCGGTTACTGCTTTGAAAAAGTTCTTTTTTTTTCTTTGAACATAAATATACCAACATCACGGATCCGCTTACCTTCCCTTCATTGGGAGAGAAGAATAGTTGCAGATGCGAGTGTTGCCTTTCTTGAAGACAGTGAGGGAGAAGAGGATTCAGCAAAGAGTGAAATGATGGTTGCTTCATCCGTCAAACTTAGGCTACGGGGGGTGGGGTTTTGTGATACGACGGCTCGTTACTGTCGCGCTACGACCGGGGTGACTCTCTGCCTGCATACTGACTTCTAATTTGGTGGATGGCATTTGGGCCCGCGCGCTGCATGGCCCGCATGTCGGTGAACAAAAGTATAACGGCATTCAGTAGAGGGAGACGTTTCAATGACCTAGGAGGAGCCAGAAGCGGTAGAGTGTCTCCACTGTACTAGTAGTAATTGTTTTTCTGGGTAGCTGTAGAGTGTATCCACTGTACTAGTAGTAATTGTTTCTCTGGGCCCAAGACAAAACAGCCCATCCACACTAATAAATAGTAAAATCAATTCAAAAGCCCTATATTTACTGAATCAGAGGTGCTACCCACACCCAGCACACCGCCCCCCAAAAAACCTGGGTGCTCTTCTTCCTCCGCGCTCCCACCCAACTCACGTCAGCTCGCTCCACTCGTACCCCCAAATTCTCACCTCACTCCTACAGAAAACCCCAGCTCCCCTTCTTCCTCACTACTACAGAAAAAACCTTAGATCCACTTCTTCTTCACTCGCACTACAACTAGGCTCGTCATTCGTTACTCTGCTCAAATCCATGAGTGCGATGCGACACCCTCGAGGAAAATGGAGTCGGCTAACCCCAACGCCAAGAAGATGAGGCTCCCGCCAGCGGCGATGCCTGTTGTAGATCATGCACCCAGCAGCGCGGGGAGAAGCGGCGACCCTGCCCCCATCAGATCCCAGGAACCCGTAGAATCTCGGGTGGACCGCATCAGCGATCTCCCGGTTGTTGTCCATGGGGAGATCATCTTGCTTCTCCCCACCAAGGATTGCTGCTGCACCTAAGTCCTCTCAATTCGGTGGTGCCCTCTATGACGCGTCGTGCCCCTTAATCTCGACTATCGTCGGCTATCTCTCTTCAATGATTTTGAAATCCCCAAAGCCATCATCTCCTCCCACCAGGGCTCCATTCAAAGCCTCTGCATCCCTTCATGCTACCTGAGCAAGCATACCATGACCTGCATGGTGGACGCCTGGCTGAAATCCCCTGAATTCATAGAACTACAACTTCTTGAGTTCTACTATTCCCCTGGAAATCACATACCACATACCGAACACCATGAACTTGTGCCCTCAACATCGATGTCCATCTCGCGGTTTTCCTCCTCTCTCCACACCGCCACCTTTGCGCTGTGCTACCTACCAGAGAATCTGGTACTAAAACTTCGACTCCCATTTCTCAAGTAACTTTCACTTGTGCGGGTTCGTATATCGTAGGCCTCATTGCACAGGATCATCCACTCCAGTTGCCCTGCCCTGGAGTGCTTGGTGCTTGTTTTCACAGTTAGAATCGGTTGTCTCCTAATAAAGTCGCCTAACCTTGTAAGAATTGGAATTTCTTTTGACGGAAGACAGCTCATCATCCAAGATGCCCCTTCACTTCAAAGGTTGATCCTTGATTCTAGTTATTCACCATTGCAAATAACCGTCCTCTCTGCGCCTAAACTGGAGACCTTGGGTGTAATACATGATCTCTGTGCTCATTTCAATATGGTGTTTGGCTCCACAGTTCTTCAGGTACTTTATATTATCATCTACACTTGTAACCATAAGCTGCATTTTAAATTTCTGCCCATCTATATCATCTTGGAGTGCACATTTTGTACTAATATTATGTTCTATTCTCAATGAAGAGTTTCTCCATGGATGTCCTATCAATGGTGCTGGATTCTGTCAAGATCTTATATATCCAAATGATTAGTTTTGATCTGAACAAGATTATTGGCTTGCTGGAATGCTTTCCATATCTGGAGAAGTTGTGTATAAAGGTGATAATTTCACACGCACATTGGAAGCCCGCATATAGTGTACTAGAATTAACCGTTCAACTGTTGCTCTTTCGACACTCTTTTTTTAGACCTTAACTGTTTTCAATCTTCATGTCTATTTAGGGAACAGGACGGGGTAAGAAAGTTATAACCAATCGGTGGATTCGTAAGCATCGGGATTTTCTCACTTCTCATGAGATTCGATTGAAGACAATAACGCTAGAACGATATGTAGCCAACCGTTCAAACACTAGATTTGTCACATTCTTCATGCTGAATGCAATGTTATTATTGTCCATCAGGCTTATGTTTATCAGCAACATGATTTTGACGGATGGGTATGTCGAAGAGCAAAAAAAGGAGTTTCAGGTGGGCAAAAGAGCATCTGAACGTGTCAGGCTTCTATTTACAACATATTGTGGTCATAATCTAGTAAATTTATGACCCAGGATGTTCATTCTATGGACCTGACCGATCCATTTGACTATGACTGCCGAAAACAGTGCTGGAGTTAGATGTTGTTGCCCTTTTCAACCTGGGTTTTTTTGTAAACCTGATGAACAATTAACCCTCGTGCTTTTGTACAGTTTGTAAGCTGGAGTTAGATGTTCCTGCCCTTTTCAACTCGGCTGTGACTATCATATTTTCTTTGAAACAAGGCATGGCTTGCCATTCGTTTAATTTAGAATGAAATATTGTAACAAATCCCAACCAAGGGACATAACATCACTCTCGCCGGCTGCTTGAGCTCACTGTGCATTACAGAAGCCAAGTGATTAGCCCCCACCAGCACCCACAAACTTATTTCGAACTAGCACATCAAATGGGCTGTAAATTTTCATAGGAAAGGCTGCATGACCGTGACAGATTTGGATTCTGACATTTGGAACCCGCGAGGAAATAGCCTAGCCAGTAAACAAACGATTCTGCCTACCAGCCGTTGGATTGACATCCAACATCTATCGTGTATCTTCTATCTCTTGTCTTCTTCCTCTAGCCGCCCAAACCGAACCACCTCGTCGGCTCCACCTGCTCCCGCATCCCATGGCTAGCTGCCCCTCCGCTGCCCTACCGTATGTACCCTCCAACGTTGGACAGTCCCTTTCTCTATTCCCCCACACGTCCTGTTATTCTCAGGCGACGTCAGCCCCAACGCGCACCCGCACCCGAACCAGTCAACCCTCATACTCCCCTCCGCCTGCGACTGGACCAACGCATCTTCCATGGCTCCTGTTCGTTCCGTCCGAGGCCTCGCCGTTGTCCTCCGCCTTGCGGCCTTGGTTCACTCGCCGTGCGAGGTGTATCGCCCTCTTGTGTTGTCAACGTCGTCAACAACCGAGAGGAACAAGGAGATGACTATATGTGGAGAGGATGACAGTAGGGACCCACTAGCGTCATGGTAGTATGCAAGCAAGTGCCTCTGTATTACAAGCCCAAAAATATGGTTCCTCCTAATGGTCGGACATCTGGGGCTCACGCCATTGTCAACATAGTCAATAAACGAGAGAATTACACTACGAGCGGCTGACACCAGGGACCCAGCAGGTCACACAGTTTTTTTAGGAACAAGCAGTTGTTATTTATACTAGTTTTAGCGACAGATTAGGGTAACAACGGGGCTGTGTGGGGGGCATGGCCCATCTAGCCAGGGTTTTATTTATGTTTACCACATCATGAGCCCAGTTGTGTTTTCTTCTTGCTAAAAATGGCTAGCCCAGTTCTATTTTTTAAAAGAAATACCCAAACAAGGCCTACTTGCTTTATCGGCCCTGCTGGCCTGCAAATCTTTCAAGACGATGAGAGTTTCATTCGGTTTGCCTAGAAATGGGTTGTACATTTTTAAAACACATCGAACCGGGAATTAGTTTCAATTTTTTTCATTACAAGATTTTAAATTCCATTGATTTTTATGCGTGGACAATTATTTAGATTTTATATTTATATAAATTATTTTTCAAAATAGTTTGAATGTGAATCGAATTTCTGGATTAAAAACAGTTGACTGCACCGAAATATGCAAAATTTCGTATACTTTTTGACCGTGGCCACAATATGGGATTTAATGCTAACAAAAAGAAGATGGGCTCCAAAAAAATTCTTAAGAATTAGCAAATGGGTTGTACATTACTAGAAATAATGGCAGATGGGTTGTCTGCTGTTTTCCACAGATTTGAGGCTGACTTGTGCGCCTACTACAGGTTGACGCGTATGCTTTCATAAAAAAAGGTTGATGCACATGCAACGCCCTGTCAACTTAGTAAACACACGAGAGCAGTGACTGTTGGATGTCCATCCAACGGCTGTCGTGCTTCTTCAATCTTTTCTCTTCATGCTCCAGCCGCTCGAACAAGCGCCGGCGGGACTGCCTGCTCCCTCCTCCCCGCAGCCGGTTGTGCTGCCGCACAGGCCTCACCGCCCCATCGTACTCCCATCGCTGGCCTAGCCATCCCTCTACTGACCCACACCTGCTGTTATTTTTCGGCGATGGTAGACGAACCAGTAAACCTGCGTACAGTCGTACTCCTCTCCACGTGGGCATCCACTGCCGCATCTTCCCCGGCTCCGCGTCGTCCTCTTCCTAGGCCTCGCTGTCATCCATCGCCGCGGTTTTCTCGGTGCAGCGTGGTCAATGTGGTCAATGACTGACTTCCATCGGAAGAGTACTGTACGTGGAGAGGCTGACAGCTGGGTCCACGGCGGCCGCAAGGAAGTGCGTCCTTATTACGCGCAAAATAATTATTCCTCCACCTGACAGCGGGGACCCACCGGACGGGCCACCGTATTTCATGAAAAAACATTTCCCCCCTGACTGCTGGGACCTACCAGCTACACCTTCGCATGCAAGGAAGTGCGTCCGGGCAAAAAAAAACAAAACGATTCGCCCCTGACTGCTGGGACCCACCAGCTACACCTTCGCACGCAAGGAAGTGCGTCCGGGCAAAAAAAAAAAAAACAATTCGCCCCTGACTGCTGGGACCTACTAGCTACAACTTCGCACACAAGGAAGTGCGTCTGGGCAAAAAAAAACGATTCGCCCCCTGACTACTGGGACCCACCAACTACATCTTTGCTGGCAAGGCAGTGCCTGACAGTCAGGACCCACCTGGTCGAAGCTTACGTAGCGTTGTCATTCTGGTCGCAAACGTGTACGTACATACTGGTGGATGTAGAGGCGCACACGTGTCGTAGTAGAGGCGCGCAGGTGTCATAGTAGAGGCACGCATGTAGCATGTACACGTACGTACAACGGCCAGGGTGCAAGAAAGAAAATACGGCCACGTACGTACATATGGACGGGGTCTCGAACGCCTACTTGCGCATACGTACGGCCAGGGCTCGTGAACATGGCTGGGTCGGAACGGAGAAACAGCGTCGTCGTCGTGTTCATGGGGAGGCAACGGAATGCGTCATGTTCATGGGGAGGCAACGAAATGTGTCGTGTTCATGGGGAGTCAACGGAATGCGTCGTGTTCATCGGGAGGCAATGGAACGCGTGGGAGCCAACCGGCTGGGTTGGAACGAAATGCGTGGTCGTGTTCATCGGGAAGGCTTGGACAGAACAGGCGATGGAAACGAGGCCTGGCATACCGCAGAACGGAGGAACCGGACCTCCTACGTTTGAAACAGGGTCCTATTGATCGAGAGGGGTCTGGCGTACCGCAAAATGAAGGAAACGGACCTCCTATGGTCGAAACGGTGGTCCTGTTAATCGGGAGGGGTGTGGCGTACCGCAAAACGGAGGAAACGAACCTCCTACGGTCGAAACAGGGGTCCTGTTGATCGGGAGGGGTGTGGCGTACCGCAAAACGGACAAAACGGACTTGTGTTGGAGCACTACGGTCGAAACGGGGGTCTTTTTCATCGGGAGGGGTGTGGCATACCGCAAAACGGGACTCCACGGGATACTATTCATCTCCATCGTCGACCTCCTCCAGCCTCCACGGGCTACCGTCGACCTCCTCCAGCCTCCACGGGATCCTGTTCATCCAGCCTCCACCGCGCGCTACTCCACCGGCTACTGTTCAACCACCCCTCCACGGGCACCCCTCCACCGTCTACTGTTCATCCAGCCCTCCACACCACGGGGTCCTATTCAACCACCCCTCCACCATCTACTGTTCATCCAGCCCTCCGAACCACGGGGTCCTGTACATCTAGAGGCAACGCCACCGCTCACTGTTCATCCAAATCCCCCCGCAATACTCACTGTTCATCCAATCGATCGGCTTCAGTTAGCAGCAGTAGCGAAGGAATCGCTCGATCGAGTTCAGTTAACAGCCATCAATCGATCGCTCGGGTTCAGTAACGCATAGCCTGCAGTGCAATCGCTCGGGTTCAGTTAGAGGCCAACGCCTCGCTCGGGTTCAGGTAGAGCCAACGCCTCGCACACACGTATGTACGTGTACGAGAGAAACGCACATCTCTCGGGCCCCGACCACCCACCGTAACCGCGAACTCCCTAAAATTTTCCTCGCCCTCGCTTCTAGCACGGTTTTTTCCGTCATGGATGGCCCAAAGGATGTCATGCAGCTGCGTCTCCGGCCCGCCCAGGATGAAAAGCCCATTTTCTGTCATGATTTTTTGTCATAGAAGTAGGATCCCACCACATCTATGATGATACCGGGTTTTGTCACAATTATCGTCATAGAAGTGTCATATGTATGACAGAAAAAAAATCGTTCAGCCCAAAATGTCACGGATGTGTCTTTTTTTGTAGTGTCTGTGCTGGATGCCATCTCGCAACTGATGGCAGTCAAGGCCGAGTACGGCTGTAGACGAGGTTGCTTTGAAGCATTTCTGGGAGTATGGGCTAACAGCCTGGCTGAGGGCTATGAACTGCCGAAAACCATGTATGTGATAACCCACAAGATTAGGGGATCGCGACAGTTTTCGAGGGTAGATTATTCAAGCCAAATTTATTGATTTGACACAAGGGGATCCAAAGAATATTCTCAAGTATTAGTAGTTGAGTTGTCAATTCAACCACACCTGGAAGACTTAATATTTGCAGCAAAGTATTTAGTAGCAAAGTAGTATGGAACTAACGGTAACAGTGGCAAAAGTAACAGTAGCAGTTTTGTAGTAATTGTTACAGTGGCAACAGTAAATAACTAAGAAAAGAACAATATGTGAAAAGCTCGTGGGCATTGGATCAATGATGGATAATTATGTCGGATGTGATTCCTCATGCAATAGTTATAACAAAGGGTGACAAAGAACTAGCTCCAGTTCATCAATGTAATGTAGGCATGTATTCGGAATATAGTCATACGTGCTTATGGAAAAGAACTTGCATGACATCTCTTTTCCTACGTTCCCGTGGTAGCGGGGTCCTATTGGAAACTAAGGGATATTAAGGCCTCCTTTTAATAGAGTATCGGACCAAAGCATTAACACTTAGTGAATACATGAACTCCTCAAACTACGGCCATCACCGGGAGTGCTCCCGATTATTGTCACTTCGGGGTTACCGGATCATAACACATAGGAGGTGACTATTGACTTGCAAGATAGTATCAAGAACTCACATATATTCATGAAAACATAATAGGTTCAGATCTGAAATCATGGCACTCGGGCCCAAGTGACAAGCATTAAGCATAGCAAAGTCATAGCAACATCAATCTCATAACATAATGGATACTAGGGATCAAAACCTAACAAAACTAACTCGATTACATCATAAATCTCATCCAACCCATCACCGTCCAGCAAGCCTACGATGGAATTACTCATGTATGGCGGTGAGCATCATGGAATTGGTGATGGAGGACGGTTCATGATGAGGACGGCGATAGATTTCCCTCTCGGGAGCCCCGAACGGACACCACATCAGCCATCCCGAGAGAGATTAGGGCTTGGCAGCAGCTCTGTATCGTAAAACGCGATGAATCCTTCTCTCCGATTTTTTTCTCCCCTAACGTCAATATATAGAGTTGGAGTTGAGGTCGGTGCAGCCTCAGGGGGCCCACAAGGCAGGGGGGGTTTCCAGGGGGGTAGGGCGCACCCCCACCCTCGTGGACAGGGTGTGGGCCCCCTGGTCTTGATTCTTTCACCAGTATTTTTTATAAATTCCAAAAATAATTTCCGTGAAGTTTCAGGTCATTCCGAGAGCTTTTATTTCTGCACAAAAATAACACCACGGCAATTCTGCTGAAAACAGCGTCAGTCCGGGTTAGTTCCATTCAAATCATGCAATTTAGAGTCCAAAACAAGGGCAAAACTGTTTGGAAAAGTAGATACGATGGAGACGTATAAACTCCCCCAAGCTTAAACCTTTGCTTGTCCTCAAGCAATTCAGTTGACAAACTGAAAGTGATAAAGAAAAACTTTTACGAACTCTGTTTGGTCTTGTTGTTGTAAATATGTAAAGCCAGCATTCAAGTTTTCAGCAAAGATTATGAAGTAACCATATTCACAATAACATTTAGGTCTCATGTTTACTCATATCAATGGCATAATCAACTAGCGAGCAATAATAATAAATCTCGGATGACAACGCTTTCTCAAAACAATCATAATATGATATAACAAGATGGTATCTTGCTATCCCTTTCTGAGAGCGCAAAACATAAATGCAGAGCACCCCTGAAGATCAAGGACTGACTAGACATTGTAATTCATGGTAAAAGAGATCCAGTCATACTCAATATAGATTAATAGTAATGGATGCAAATGACAGCGGTGCTCTCCAACTAGTGCTTTTTAATAAGAGGATGATGACTCAACATAAAAATAAATAGATAGGACCTTCGTAGAAGGAAGCAGGGATTTGTAGAGGTGCCAGAGCTCAATTTTGCAATAGAGATAAATAATATTTTGAGCGGCATACTTTCATTGTCAACATAACAACCAAGAGATCTCGATATCTTCCATGCTACACACATTATAGGCAGTTCCCAAACATAATGGTAAAGTTTATACTCCCCCACCACCAACAATTATCAATCCATGGCTTGCCCGAAACAACGGGTACCTCCAACTAACAACAATCCTGGGGGAGTTTTGTTTGCAATTATTTTGATTTGATTTGAGCATGGGACTGGGCATCCCGGTTACCGTCCATTTTCTCGTGAGTGAGGAGCGGAGTCCACTCCTCGTGAGAATAACCCACCTAGCATGGAAGATATAGACAACCCTAGTTGATACATGAGATGTTTGAGTATACAAAACAGAATTTCATTTGAAGGTTTAGAGTTTGACACATACAAAATTACTTGGAACGGCAGGTAGATACCGCATATAGGAAGGTATGGTGGACTCATATGGAATAACTTTGGGGTTTATGGTTTTCTTATGCACAAGCAGTATTCCCTCTTAGTACAAGTGAAGGCCAGAAAAAAGACTAGGAAGCGACCAACTAGAGAGCGACAACAATCATGAACATGCATTAAAATTAATCAACACTAAGTGCAAGCATGAGTAGGATATAATCCTCCATGAACATAAATATCGTGGAGGCTATGTTGATTTTGTTTCAACTACATGCGTGAACATGTGCCAACTCAAGTCACTCGAATCGTTCAAAGGAGGATACAACCCTATCATACTACATCACAACCATTTTAATAGCATGTTGGCACTCAAGGTAAACCATTATAAACTCCTAGTTAATTAAGTATGGCATGAGCAACTATAATCTCGAATTGTCATTGCAAACATGTTTATTCATAATAGGCTGAATCAGGAACGATGAACTAATCATATTTACAAAAACAAGATAGGTCGAGTTCATACCAGCTTCTCTCATATCAATCAGTCCATCATATATCATCATTATTGCCTTTCACTTGCATGACCGAACGGTGTGTAAAATAATAATAGTGCACGTGCATTGGACTAAGCTGGAATCTACAAGCATTCAATTCAAGAGAGAAGACAAGGTAATATGGGCTCTTGGTTAAATCAGTAATATCTCCTAATAATAAAGCACGGATTGAGTCTCTAGGTTCACCATCACATCATTTTTACACAAAGGTCACTATACTTTTTAGGAATTAACACGCAATCCTTTATTTAAGGGGCCAATCTGAGATGAAAAAACGCTTTGTTTTCCCCCTGCAGCGCCCGTCTCTCTCCTGTCGCCCATCTCCCGTTCCTCTCCCCTCCCCACACGAATGCCCCCTTCTCCGCCTCCTGCCCCCATCCTGCCCGTTGCCTCTGGCAATTCTCCACCCCACTTCGTTTTTTCCCTACAGTGCCCGTCTCTCTCCTGTCACCCATCTCTCGTTCCTCTCCCCTCCCCACAAGAATGCCCCCGTCTCCGCCTTGGTTCAAATCGAGAGGAAGGGGAACCATTGGGGCTGGTGGAGGAGCGCAAGTGGAGCTCGGCACCACTCGGCCAGGATTGATGGAGATGGGGTAGGGTGGGGAGCATGTGGAATGGGGCAGCGCGGCGAAGAACAAGGTGGGATGTGCAGCCGGCAAAGTGCACGAGGTAGGCGACAAGAGGCCATGTGCAGCCGAAGCTTCGGCGATAAATTCCTTCGGGACACCACAGGAGGCCGCATCCCGCTCCCGACCCCCTCCATGCCACCCATCCGGACGAACACGGACTACTTCAAGGGATCTAGAGGGTCATTTTTGTGCCGGAGATGCACACCTACTTCCAACTGGAGGCCCCTAGGGCACTGGACTGAGCGGTCATGAGGGTTTCATCGAAGGAGAGAAACCGTTGTAGTTTGCTAGTTTCAATTTTGACTTCTCATTTGCTACCAATTTATTTAGGAGTGAGCTTCTATTATCTAATCAAACACTTATGATTTTTAACATAGCAGGGGGGAGAGGAGAGCGAGGAGGACATGGCAGTCGCCGCGATATTGTGACTGTCTCATCTACAGTACGCATCCATCCAATTGTTCCCTGCTAATAGCAAGTGGCTTGTTTTGTCAGTTATAACTGTACAATATATCTTGAACTTTGATATGCCATTCAGTCTTCATAAGAAGGAATTACATTGGAACCAATCAAGTTTCTTTAATGTCGATAAGGGGGCATTCAAATAATGGATGCAATTATGGAGAAAACAAACATTCGCTATACAAGCTACAACCAACCGAGCCATGCTTGCCATGCTACTACCCACAGTTGTTTTAATGATATCTTTTACTGCTAGTGTACAAGTTTTGCCCACTCTGATGACTCATGATGCAGATTCACATAGGGTATGATCACGTCTTAGCTTTGATGGATGCATAGTTGACAACCACTTGCAGCTTGTCTGTTCATGTATGTAGTGAATGTTACCACACTGTCAATGTGTTAAACCACTATGACCAAATTTGATTAGACACTGGCGGCCTCAGGGGTATGTCACGTGGCTTCTTTGTGGGTTGAACTTCAAGCATGGGAGGGCAAGCACACCGGGCATATTTGTTTCTTTCTTTAAACAATTAATATACGATGCAAGAAATCAGCAGACCACCTAATAATATTCTGAACAAGGCCTTCCTCGAAGTCAACAGGCCATTATTAGGATGATGACCTCATTAGTGGAGAAGCAGAAATTGCATCTACGTTGGTGTCGCTGCCGAGGTTTGTCAGTGTAGCGTCTTCATTAGTGAAGAAGCTAAAACTGCATCTGCATTGGTGTCGCTGTCGAGGAAGGTGAGTGCAGCGTAACATCCAACCTGACAGCTCATGAAGGTAAGTAAAACTAACCTAGCTCTGCCTTTTGTACTTCTCATGTTTGATCAAAATTGTACTCGCTCCGTATCAAAGAAAAAGATGTTTTTTGACGTCGTAGTGTCAAATAAGATCTTATATTTTGATATGGAGGGAGTATTTGATAAATACTACAATACCATCTAGCTTGAAATTTCATGATTGATGATACTCTGAATTTTATGGTATAGTGCTTAATGTGCCAACATTGGTATTTTTAACATGACACACCAGTCAGTGTTAGATGATAAAATGAGTGTGCAGAGTTTAAAAATCCTGGCAAGAAGCTACTTGATTTTTGCCTTTTAATGAAGAAGCAAACATGTATGATGTACATGAGAAAATCATGGCCCATTTTCCTATTCGAAGATCATGCATGCATGGAACCAAAGCAAAAAGGGTAATATGCCTCCATTACTCACATGCGATGAAGGGTAATATTCAAAGATCGCAAAAAGTTGTGTGTTGGTTTTGATAAATAAAAGATGACTGGGAACATGTTATTGTCAAAAGAGTTTCCATTATTTGTTATGCTTTATTTTTTGATATGAACAATAATTTCAAGGTGAATAAACAACATTAGCCAATGCTTGGTGTCCATAATATTTCTGAAGGAATTATGATTTACATGATTAGAGGCAAGAGGATAAGTGGCGTTACGGGTATGCGTCGATCCTCCTATTGAAATAGAGGATCGGCGTTGGGCATCATGTTGAAATAGGGGACATGGACCATCGTGTGTGGAATGATAGGAAATACGTATCGGTTTAGGGTCGTGACATTTTTTCTCCCGTTGTAACGCACGGGCATTTTTGATAGTAATGCATATGAGAGCCACTCAACATTTTCATCATGGTCTTCTCCTCTGGACCCCCAAAGAAAAGAAAAGAAATTAAACTATTTACACAGTAAAGCTCCCAACAAGCAAAAGAAGAATGAGAAATATTTTTAGTTTTCTTTTAATTACTACTACTATAGGCATGGAAAGTAAACTAGATAAAATCTACAACTAATTTTTTTGGTTTTTCTTAAGGTTATTCAAACACACAAGAAGAAAGCGAGAAAAAGAAAATAAACTAGCATGGATAGTACAATGAAAAAGTATGAGCACCAACAGCTGGAATGAATGTGTGAACATGAATATAATGTTCGTAGAAATACGTACTCCCCCAAGCTTAGGCTTTTGGCCTAAGTTGGTCTATCCCATGGATCAAAGTTGTAGTTGGGGTCGTACTGAGATGCAGCAGCTACCGCCTGACAATTTGCAGCTTGGGGGCGAGCTGCCTCCGTCCTCCTTTCATATTCGTTTGCCTCCTCCCTGGTTATAAAGTATCTCCTTTTTGCCTGAAAGTCAAAGAAACTAGGAGCAGGGAGAGCAACATGGACAGTGCGATGTCTGTCAAAGATAAGCCGGTACTAGAGGAACTGTTCATTCCTCTCAAGAAACCGATGGCTAACCATGGCACTATAATCTAGATAAGCAGGAGGCAACTCCATATCATTTTCATGTATGGGTATCTCAAGAAAATTAGCCACGCAGGTTGCATAAATCCCACCAAACAAGTCTCCATTTAAACTATTATTATGCAACCTACGTGCAACAATGGCCCCCAAGTTATATTGTTTATCTCCTTGCACAACACTCTTGAGAACACTAAGATCTGGAACACACATGTGACATGCCTCGTCCTTACCATTTATGCATCTACCTATAAAGATAGCAAAATAATGTATAGCAGGAAAATGAATCCTCGCTATGGTAGCTTGTGCTATTTCTCTAGATTCCCTCACAGTGATACTAGCAAGAAAGTCTTTATATTCAGATTTGCGAGGTTCACTAACATTGCCCCACTGCGGGAGTTTACAAGCAGTATTAAAATCTTCTAAGTCCATCGTATAAGATTTATTATAAAGATCAAATAGGACAGTGTGAGAATTGCGTGAAGATGTAAATTTGAACCTTCTCACAAAGGAATTAGTTAAGAGGTAATACTGAGGGCACTTATCTAGCATGAAGCCCTCGAGTTCAGCATTACGCACATATGCGTCAAATTCATCCTTGATGCCTGCTTGGACCATAAACTCCTCTGACGGCCATTCACAAGGCCGCACTTGATCTTCCCTCAGTGGTTCAGCGTCCGACTCACGTATTGCGGGCCTGGGTCTTTGCTTCCTTGAAGAACCACCTTGGTACATTTTCCTAAACATATTTCCTCCTCTGAAAATTTTCTGAAAATTTTAGTAACTCCAAATAAAAGTGAACAAAACTCAACAAAATTGATAGCAACTACTCCCACAAGTGCCTAGAGACTAGATCACGCATTAGAACTACTTGGGACCAAATAAATATGACATGCAAGCTCAAGAACAGGGTCACCTTCGCAGCAAAAAATTACAATGAATAAAGCACTAGAACAAAAACTAATTGGACCATTGGAGGAGCCACATACTGAAGAAGAATCCCCCAAAACAGTTTCATCAATGGAGCTTTGAGCAAGGAGCTCGAAAAAGGTAGCAAGATGAGCTAGAACTCGTGCTTGAGCTGGTTGGTGATTTTTTTGGGAGGAAGAAGAAGTGTGTGGTTGCAGGAATAAGTGGAGGGGGGCCACCAGGGGCCCATGAGGCAGGGGGCGCGCCCTAGGGGGGTGGGCACGCCCTGGACCCTCGTGGCCAGGTGCTGGCTCACCCTGATATGTTCTTAGTGCCAAATATTCTCAAATATTCAAGAAAAAATCATATTTCATTTTTGGGACATTTGGAGAACTTTTATTTTCGGGGTATTTTTATTGCAAGGATAATTCAGAAAACAGACAGAAAATACTATCTTTGCTTTATTTAATCTAAATAACAGAAAGTAAAAGGCGGGTACAGTGAGTTGTGCTTACTAACTTCATCCATCTCATGCTCATCAAAAGGAATCCATTAACAAGGTTGATCAAGTCTTGTTAACAAACTCATTCTGAATCGCATGAAACCAGAGAATTTTCGAATAGCACTAGGTTACCTCAACGGGTATATGTATGTCCCCAACAATAAGAATATCATATTTCTTCTTGACAGTAGGAAGAGGAAATTCAGAACCTCCGCTAGTAATAGTTGGAACTTTTCCAATAGAATTGGTACTGTGAACTTGTGGTTGTTTCCTCAGAAACTGTACCGTATGCTCATTACCATTAACATGAAAAGTGACATTGCCTTAGTGACAATCAATAACAGCCCCTGTAGTATTCAAAAAGGGTCTACCAAGGATAATCGACATACTATCGTCCTCCGGAATATCAAGAATAACAAAGTCCGTTAAGATAGTAACGTTTGCAACCACAACAGGCACATCCTCACAAATACCAACATGTATAGCAGTTGATTTATCGGCCATTTGCAAAGATATTTCAGTAGGTGTCAACTTATTAAAATCAAGTCTACAATATAAAGAGAGAGGCATAACACTAACCCGGCTCCAAGATCACATAAAGGAGTTTTGACATAGTTTCTTTTAATGGAGCATGGTATAGTTGGTACTCCTGGATCTCCTAGTTTCTTTGGTATTCCACCCTTAAAAGTATAATTAGCAAGAATGGTGGAAAATTCAGCTTCAGGTATCTTTCTTTTATTTGTAACAATATCTTTCATGTACTTAGCATAAGGATTCATTTTAAGCATATCAGTAAAATGCATACCCAAAAAGATAGGTCTAATCATTTCAGCAAAGCGCTCAAAATCCTCATCATCCTTTTTCTTGGATGGTTTAGGAGGAAAAGGCATGGGTTTCTGAACCCATGGTTCTCTTTCTTTACCATGCTTCCTAGAAATGAAGTCTCTTTTATCATAACGTTGACTCTTTGATTGTGGGTTATCGAGATAAACAACAGGTTCAATCTCTACATCATTGTTATTGCTAGGTTGAGCATCCATATGAACGTCATCATTAACATTATCGCTAGGTTCATGTTCATCAACAGATTGTGTTTCAACATCAAAAATATAAATATTATTAGGATTCTCAAGTGTGTCTACAACAGGTTCACTAGAAGCATGCAAAGTCCTATCATTTTTTTTCTTCTTCTTTTTAGAAGGACTAAGTGCATCAACATTATTTCTCTTAGAATCTTGCTCAATTCTCTTAGGGTGGCCCTCAGGATACAAAGGTTCCTGAGTCATTCTACAACCTCTAGTCATAAATCTAACAGCATTATCAATTTATCATTTTTCTTATTATTTAATTCATTGAGAAAATCATTTTTTGCTTTAAGCACTTGTTCTATTTGAGTGGTAACCATAGAAGTATCTTTACTAATAAGTTTAGGTTCACCTTTAACTCTAGACATATAATCACTCAAGTGTTAAATCATATAAGCATTGCGTTTCAATTGTCTACTAACATAAGCATTGAAGTTTTCTTGTTTAGCCATGAAGTCATCAAACTCATCCAAGCATTGGCTAGCGAACTTAGTAGACGGGATTTTAGCTTTATCATATCTACAGAGAGAATTTACCTTTACTACCTGTGTAGGGTTATCAAGACCATGTATTTCTTCAATAGGCAGTAAATTCTTAACATCTTTTGGTTTAATACCCTTTTCTTTCATAGATTTCTTTGCCTCTTGCATATCTTCAGGACTGAGAAATAGAATACCCCTTTTCTTTAGAGTTGGCTTAGGAGTTGGTTCAGGAAGTGTCCAATTATTTTCATTAGTCAACATATTATTCAATAATAATTCAGCTTGATCAACAGTTCTTTCCCTGAAAACACAACCAGCACAACTATCCAGGTGGTCTTTGGAAGCATCGGTTAGTCCATTATAAAAGATATCAAGTATTTCATTTTTCTTGAGAGGATGATCAGGTAAAGCGTTAAGTAATTGGAGAAGCCTCCCCCAATATTGTGGGAGACTCTCTTCTTCAATTTGCAAAAAATTATATATTTCCCTTAGAGCAGCTTGTTTCTTCTGAGCGGGGAAATATTTGGCAGAAAAGTAATAAATCATATCCTGGGGACTACGCACACAACCACGATCAAGAGAATTAAACCAAGTTTTAGCATCACCCTTTAATGAGAATGGAAATAACTTGAGGATATAGTAGTAACGAGTTTTCTCATCATTAATTGGTGAATAGGGTGGCTATATCATTCAGTTTAGTAAGATGTGCCACAACAGTTTCGGATTCATAGCCATAAAAAGGGTCAGATTCACCAAAGTAATTATCTCGGGATCGACAGAGAAATCATAATCCTTATCAGTAATAAAGATAGGTGAAGTAGCAAAAGCAGGGTCATATTTCATTCTAGCATTCAGAGACTTTTCTTTCAGCTTAGCTAACAATTTCTTAAGATCAGATCTATCATTGCAAGCAAGAAAATCTCTAGCAGTTTCTTCATCCATAACATAACCCTCAGGCACAACACGCAATTCATATCTAGGGGAGAATCCTCATCATCACTTTCATCAGTATTATCAGTTTTAATAATTTCATTCTCTCTAGCCCTAGCAAGTTGTTCATCAAGAAATTCACCTAATGGCACAGTATTATCAAGCATAGAAGTAGTTTCATCATAAGTATCATGCATAGCAGAAGTGGCATCACCAATAGCATGGAACATATCAGAATTAATAGCAGAAGCAGGTTTAGGTGTTGCAAGCTTGCTCAAACAGAAGGTGAATCAAGTGCAGAGCTAGATGGTAGTTCCTTACCTCCCCTCGTAGTTGAGGGAAAAATCTTAGTTCTTTCGTCTTTCAAGTTCCTCATAGTGATCAGCAGATATAAATCCCAAGTGACTCAAAGAATAGAGCTATGCTCCCCGGCAACGGCGCCAGAAAATAGTCTTGATAACCCACAAGTATAGGGGATCGCAACAATTTTCGAGGGTAGAGTATTCAAGCCAAATTTATTGATTCGACACAAGGGGAGCCAAAGAATATTCTCAAGTATTAGCAGTTGAGTTGTCAATTCAACCACACCTGGAAGACTTAATATCTGCAGCAAAGTATTTAGTAGCAAAGTAGTATGGAAGTAACGGTAACAGTGGCAAAAGTAATAGTAGCAGTTTTCTAGTAATTGTAACAGTGGCAACGGTAAAGTAACTAAGCAAAGAGCAATATGTGAAAAGCCCGTAGGCATTGGATTAGTGATGGATAATTATGTCGGATATGATTCCTCATGCAATAGTTATAACATAGGGTGACACAGAACTAGCTCCAGTTCATCAATGTAATGTAGGCATGTATTCCGAATATAGTCATACGTGCTTATGGAAAAGAACTTGCATGACATCATTTGTCCTACCCTCCCGTGGTAGTGGGGTCCTATTGGAAACTAAGGGATATTAAGGCCTCCTTTTAATAGAGTACCATACCAAAGCATTAACACTTAGTGAATACATGAACTCCTCAAACTACAGTCATCACCGGAAGTGGTCCCGATTATTGTCACTTCGGGGTTGCCGGATCATAACACATAGTAGGTGACTATTGACTTGCAAGATAGGATCAAGAACTCACATATATTCATGAAAACATAATAGGTTCAGATCTGAAATCATGGCACTCGGGCCCTAGTGACAAGCATTAAGCATAGCAAAGTCATAGCAACATCAATCCGGAACATAATGGATACTAGGAATCAAACCCTAACAAAACTAACTCGATTACATGATAAATCTCATCCAACCCATCACTGTCTAGCAAGCCTACGATGGAATTACTCACGCACGGCGGTGAGCATCATGAAATTGGTGATCGAGGATGGTTGATGATGACGACGACGACGGATTCCCCTCTCGGGAGCCTCGAACGAACTCCAAATCAGCCCTCCTGAGAGAGATTAGGGCTTGGCGGCGGCTCCGTAACGTAAAACGCGATGAATCCTTCTCTCCAATTTTTTTCTCCCCAAACGTGAATATATAGAGTTGGAGTTGAGGTCGGTGGAGCCTCAGGGGGCCCACGAGGCAGGGGGCACGCCCCGCACCCTCGTGGACAGGGTGTGGGCCCCCTGGTCTTGATTCTTTCGGCAGTATTTTTTTATAAATTCCAAAAATAATCCCCGTGAAGTTTCAGGTCATTTCGAGAACTTTTATTTCTGCACAAAAATAACACCATGGCAATTCTGGTGAAAACACTGTCAGTCCGGGTTAGTTCCATTCAAATGATGCAAGTTAGAGTCCAAAACAAGGGAAAAGTGTTTGGAAAAGTAGATACGATGGAGACGTATCAGTACGCTACAAAGAAAATCATGAAGGCGCTCTCCATGGATTATGAGAAAATACATGTTTGTCCAAAGAATCGCCTTTTGTTTAGGCATGAGTATGCAAATGACAACTACTGTAGGAAGTGCGGTTCCTCTCGGTATATTGATGTGGTCGATGAGGAGGGTCAAAAGCAGCAGCTAAAAATCCCTGTGAAGGTTCTTCGATATCTTGATTTTATAAAAAGACTACATCACCTTTTCATCACCGAGGAGTCTACCAAAATGATGAAGTGGCACTAGGAAGGGAAAAGATACAATCCAAATAAAATAGTACATCCATCAGAAGGTGAAGCATGGAAGTCATTTGATATAGAATACCTGGAGGAAGCAGCCGAGGCTGGGAATGTCAGAATTGCTATATCAGGTGATGGGTTCAATCCATATGGTATGTCATCTAATCCATACAGTTGCTGGCCCGTGTTTGTTATTCCGCTCAATCTCCCTCCCGGTGCCATAATGCAACGCAAGACCATGTTCATGTCGCTTATAATTCCGAGGCCTGAATATCCAGGGAAGAATTTGAGTGTGTTTATGCAGCCGTTGGTGGATGATTTGCACCATTATTGGTACTTCCCGAGGTTGACATACGATCGGCATCTGTAGAAAACTTCTTGATGAAAGTTTAGCTACAGTACTGCACGCATGACTTTCCCGGCTATGCCCTATTCTGCGGATGGTGTACAAGTGGGAAGATGCCTTGCCCAGTGTGCATGCAGGCCTTGCATTTCATTTGGCTGAAGAAGGGTGGCAAGTATGTTGCCTTTGACCTGCATCGACAGTTCCTACGTCCAGACCATCCTGATAGGGAAGACAAGAAGAACTTCACAAAAGGCCTAGTTGTCCACGAAGTAAACGAGATTTCAATGTTTTCTTGTGCGGATGTGCTTGCTCAGCTGAAAGCTCTTAAGCCTGCTATCGAAGGGAAAGGCAAAGGCAAAAGGAAAGCCAAAGCCACAGGCGAAGACGAGGGCAAGGGAGAGGGCAAAGGAAAAGGGAAAGGGAAAAATGTTTTGAAGGATATGGTGAGACGCACAACTGGACTCACATTACCTCCTTCACGCAGCTTCCCTATTTGAAGGACCTCAAACTTCCATACAACATCGACGTGATGCACACCGAAAAGAATGTCGCAAATTCCCCTTTTTGCACGATCCTCGACATTCCTGATAAGACAAATGATAATGTTAATGCTAGAGTCAATCAATAGAATATTTGTGATAGACCATGTCTACACATGCAGCCTCCCACGGGCAGTGGAAAATCTTGGTTCAAGCCAGATGCTGACTTCGTACTTAAAAAGGATCATAAGATGGAGGCATTCAAGTGGCTGAAACACATCGTGAAGTTCACTGATGGTTATGCGTCGAATATAAGTAAGGGGGTCAATCTTTCTACGGGCAAAGCGACCGGGCTCAAGAGTCATGACTATCATGTATGGATTGAGCGGATTATGCCGGTGATGATTCGGGGCTATGTTCCCGAGCGTGTCTGGCATGTGCTTGCGGAGCTAAGCCATTTCTTCCGGACGCTTTGTGCTAAAGAAGTATGTCCTGAGATGATAAAAGAAATGCATAAGAAGGTGCCGGAGTTGATATGCAAGCTAGAGAAGATCTTCCCGCTAGGCTTCTTTGCTCTGATGACACATCTCATTTTGCACCTCGTGAACGAGGTATTGTTGGGGGGCCCTGTCCAGAATCGTTGGCAGTACGGCCCTGAGAGACAGAACAAGAATCTGAGACAGAAATGTGGAAACAAAACTAAGATTGAAGCTTCCATAGCTGAGGCAGTTATCCTAGAGGAGGTGGTAGACCTCAGGACAGCGTACTATCTGGACCATGTTCCCACGCTGCACAATAAGGTGTCTCGATACAATACAGAAGAACCAAAGTATAAACCCAAGCTCCCTCTATTCATCGGGCAAGGTGGCAGGGCTGGATGCTCGACACCTTATATCATGCCACGAGATGAGTGGGAGGATGTAATGTTCTATATCTTGCACAACATCAAGGAAGTTTAGGATGCGTGGATGAGGTAATACCTTTGCACCATTCTTTTAGTCAATTTGTTATGTTCACTTTGCCAAGTTCTTATACCCCTTTTCTTATTGTAGTCGATTCGTTGATGAAGAGTGGACGGGAATGCTGCCTCCTACTAAAGCGGGGGCACTTGCTCTTCTCCGAAAGGGTTCTGATGGAAGGAAAAAAATTGTTGCATGGTTCATGGAGAAAGTAAATTTTCATACTTCCCTATTACCTATTACACCCTAAAATTCCAATTAAACTCATGGACCCTATAATTTCAATTAAACTTGTAGGGAAATGATCCGAACGAATCAATGGATGAAGAATTGAGATGGGTTTCCATGGGTTTTGACCATGCCGTCATGACATGCGAAAAGTATGATGTGAATGGGTATCGCTTCCATACAGAGGAGCACCAGAATAGTCAGCATGATCCCAAAACTATAAATACCAGAGTCTTCACTGAAGGAGATAATAAAGTAGATTACTACGGAAGGGTAGGGAAAATATACGAGCTTACTTTCAAACGTGGCCGTGAACACCTAAGTCTCACTGTGTTCATTTGCCGATGGTTCGACCCCAAAAAGGGTCTGAGACATACGCCTTCTGTTGGTTTAGTTGAATTAAACCATCAACTGTCTATGCCGGAGCTGATCTCTATATCGCCGCTACCTAGGCCACACAAGTATATTATCTACCTTACCCATGCCAGAAAGAGTATCTAAAGGGTTGGGAGGTTGTGTTCAAGGTGTCGCCACATGGTAAGCTATCGGACTCGAACGATGATGATTACTACAACATAAGCCCCATGACATACGAGGGAGTGTTCTTTCAAGAGCAACATGATGACGTGGTCCGAAACAAGGACGATGATGACTTGGGTTATGTTGACTGGACCCAAACGACGATGACACACGGACTGATGGTGAGGCAGTTGTGAATCAAAGAGACATAATAATGCTTGAAAAGCTAAATGAAGATGCTGACGATGAGGAAGAGCCTCCACCTCCGTCAGACAACAAAGAAGATATGCATGAGAGTGATGATAATACCGGTTGACAAATAGATTACATTAGTGATGATTCATATGGGTTCTAGAAAATGTAAGTTCTTTTAATGATGATTGAGGTAGATTACAGTACCATGCTTAATGTGCTCTTCCGTTATTAATGTTCTTTTCTATATGCATAATGTGCTCTTCTGTTATTAATGTTCTTTTCTGTATGCTTCTTTAGTTGATATCCTTAGTAATTGTTTATTCTCTTCTCAATGCAGGTTTGCTAATCATGTGCAAGTCCAGCGGCGCCGGTTTCCTCAGCAAATGCAAAGGACTTACTCGGAGTGGACGAGCCCACAAGGTTCCCCCTAACTACCTGAGGATGACACCTCACGGGGAGGTCGAGGGGTCGGGGGAGGAGACCCTAGAGGAGGACGTGGGGGAGAGTCCCTAGAGGAGGCGGAGGTGGGGGGAGAGGCACCCGAGTCAAAAAAACTCTGGGCCGTGTCAAAAATAGGGGGGTCTTCTTCGATGCCCTCCTATACTAAGCCACCTTCTGAGTCTGAGGAGGAGGAGTATGTTCCTGATGGTCAGGAGGAAGAGGGAGAGGAGGAGGAGGCCAAACAGGAGGAGTGTGAGGAGGAGGGTGAGGAGGGTGAGGAGGAGGAGGGCGAGGAGGGTGGTGGAGTGGACATTGACCCCGAGTTGTGGGGTGACTTGCCGTCAGGTGCTCCGAAGGGGTGGTTGCATGGTATTGCTGGAGTACCTACACAACCTTCTATCGAAGCGCACAAGTGGCTCACTTAACCAGCGGGGACATAATAAGTACCTCACAATCATATTTTCAACACATGACCACATTTTCTTATTACACATGCCAAATCTTTGATTCTTGGATCCTTCACGGAAAGGGTCATAAACCGAATGGCCTTATCACTACCCTGTTGAAGGAGTATTGTCCGGGCCTATTCTGCCCGCAGCCAGGCAAGGACCCGGATCTGTGGGTTTTGGCCACGAGCTGGGCCCAAAACGAGGCTTCTAGCCACACGGAGTACGGGACGGCCGCTAAGGCCGTGATCACCAAATTTTGGGTAAGTTCTCTCTTGTCTTCAGTTTCGTTCATAGTTTATCATTGAATCACTCAACTCACTCAACTAATGCCTTGTTTTCTTCTGGTTTTATGCATGATTGTAGGAACTCTATAGAGTTCTTGACGAGCACAAGGCCAGAGCCGACGTGGTCTTGCTGGCGACAGTGAATAAGAAAGCTCGTCAGTTAAAGTACGAGGTGCGCTGGGTTGCCGCCTCGCACTACTACCGCACCTACCTTCAACAAAAGATGAGCAAAACTGAAGCGCAGAAGCAACGACTTACCTTCAACAAGGAGCAGTTCATGAGGGTAACTATGACTGACTTTTCATTCCAACATATAAGCAGTCAACTTAGTTGTTTCGTGCTCACATGACATGCTTCCATTTTTTAGGTTATTCCTCCTTGGTGCTATGGAAAGATTGACAGATGGGTGAGTTTGGTGGATAGGTGGCTCGATGAAGATGCAGAGTTTGCTGCCAAGAGCAGCAAGGCCCGGGCTAACCATGGAAAAGACGGGACACATGGCCAAGGAAACAGGAACCACTGGGGCTTCAAGGCCATGAAGGTATATGTATATGCATGATGCATTTTTGTTCTTGTTTTTACCATTATGTTCTTATGTCTGGCTAACTTCTGTTTGACGTTGGAGGAGGACAAGTCGAAGAGGCTGCTCTTAGACATGGAGTCGTGGAAGATGCCCATGAGCGGAGTGATCACAAGGCCAGCGAGAGCGAGTACTACGGCAAGACCGAGAAGCACCTATAGTCTTACATTCAGCACTTTGAGAGGTTGCATCTGGTTGGTACGGATGTTCTTGGCGCCACCCAGTCTCAGATCGACGACACGGCGGTGGTGGCCATCCAGGGGAAGCCCCATGGCCGCTACCCATGTTTAGATGGCTTGATCACTCGTTCGGTCTCATACACACGGCTTCGGGCTACCAACTCGAGCCCGTTAGAGCGTACGGGGCATTCGCAGCCTCCCTTAGCCCGCCATCATGTTGTAAGTACTTCCCCCTTATCTTCTTTCTCTTTAACTTTCTCAGTTTATTTTCAGCACTGCCCACTTAGAAACAACCTAAATTTTGTAGGCATATAAGGCCTTTGTCGAGCATAGGAATCTTGAGGTGCGGGAGTACTTGCAACGAGTGAAGGAAAACGATGATTACAACCGTCAAGTGATGACGGTTAGTTTTGCCCTCTTAAAACCAAGCTAAAATTTGCACTTTCATTCCTTCTGACCTTCTAGTTTGTTTGTTTAACTAACATCCAGGCTATGTTGACGTCTTCGACTAACCACACGGATCCACCACAAATTGGACCCCCACCACCACCTGCGGGAGAACCCCCACATGTGCCCATGTTTTATGAATGGGTGGCACTAGGCAGCGACACTCCGGTTAGTACATTTTCCTAACTACTGACAAACTAGCTCTCGTTCATTCAACACTATCATATCATATCTCTTCTCAAACATGTAGGGGACCGGTAGCTCGACTCCTGCTTCGTCGACCCCCGTCACTCCAATCTGGCAAAGTGGTCCTGGACTTGGTGGTGGCGGTCTTGGCGGTGCTGGTTTTGGCGGTGCTGGTCTTGGCGGTGGTGGTCTTGGCGGTGCTGGTTTTGGCGGTGGTGGTTTTGGTGGCGGTGGTCTTGCCTGAGGTCGAAGATGATACCAGTGCCTGTGGCCGTCGTGCCATACTTATCATGTTCCTACTTAGTTTCTTTAGATGACGATGATGATGTTCCATGTCTTGCAATACTTATGTTCTTGAAGTTGCGACGATGATGACCTTTAGGTGATGAACTTGACTATATTTAGATGATGATGATGACCTTGAGTATCTTTAGATGATGATCTGTCATATTTTGTGTCTTTAAAATGTTGTCAAATTGAAGAAAAAGAGAAAACAGGGAATACAAAAAAAACAGAACAGAAATATGCCGACGACTTAGCGTCGGTATGGCTACGCCCAGGTGGAACCAGCTGCTGACACGTGGCAAGCTATGCCGACGGGTAAGTTGTCGGCATAGTTTTTGAACTATGCCGACGGCTTAGCTGTCGGCATACCCCTGCACCCATGGACACCCAGTGATCGACACATGTCCATGTAAGCCGATGGCCACCGTCGGCATAGATTTTGTCCAGGGGCAATCTGGTGCTGCCACGTGGCATAGGTAAGCCGACAGCTAGGCCGTTGGCTTAGCTGTGGGCCTCGGCGTGGTCGTCGGCTTGCCTGTGCCACGTGGCAGCTCGTGGTTCGGCTGGCGCGGTGAAGGCACCGTCAACGGTCGTCTCGTGCAAAACTACGTCGACGGCTATTCTACGTCGACGGCCGTACGGAGGCCGTCGTCCTAGGTCCCTATGCCGACGGCATGTCTATGCCAACAGTCTTACAAGAGTACGCTGACGTAATCTACACTGACAGCAGCCGTCGGCTTAGATCTACGCCTACAGAAAGAGCCTATGCCGACGGTCGGCATAGGCCGTGGTTCCGGTAGTGCATGGTATATACGGAGTATAAAACATCAGTAGACTGAAATTTTGTCCATATACATAACCAGATTGAAACATGAAAATCATCATCTATGGATAAATTTCATAATAATTGGATACACTAGTTTGACTCCTTACATAACTTATCAGGAAGTCCATCAAAAATCAGTAGTCTTGTTGTCAGGAATTTCCATCTCTCTGAACTTTATCATTCGGGCCACCAGCCCTCAACTACATCTGAATCTGGCGCAAACATCGCGTGGGTGATTCCAACCACACTAGGGTTATGACTGCTGAGCACCGAGAACATCGTCGCAAGACGGACACCATAGTTCATGATAAAGTGAACTAGACCACGGGGAAAGATGAAAACATCCCCCTCACATAATCTCTTCTGAAACAGCTTACCAGTGGTGTCAAAGAAAGTGGCCAGCACGCTGCCACTAGGGAAAAACATCATCTCGGACGCCCTTGGGTGAGAGTGGGGAAGCACTACATCATAGGGATCGATGTCGGTCCGTGCCATCGACATGCCAAGGGTGTTGAGGCCAGGGAACTCAGCAGCGGTGACGATGTTCGCCGATGACCGGACGGCATGGTTGAGAAGCAAAGTCTTCAAATCAGAAGCTAGTATGGTGCTAGGGTGCTTGTAGAGGAAACCGTTCATGAACAGCTTCCTTTCACCCTAGGCACCATTGGGCACACATTTTGAAGAGGTGGACCGTCTGACAGGCTTGGTAGTGTATAGAGGCCAAGGAGGAGGACGTAGTAAAACAGGACAGCTTTCAGATTCTAACGATGCCCCCAAGCCATTTGTTTCATCTCCAGGCTAAACTACACTGCAAATCTAGATAAATTGTCACGCTGATGCTGAAAATGCTTCAGACTTGGTCACTTGGCAAGTCTGCAGTAATGCGTGCATTGTATATGGTGCTCGGAGTTAATCTCCTCCCCTTCTCCAGTCACCAATTAGGCTGGTGTAATCCATTGTTTGTTGTTGTCATTGTTTGCTATTGTCAAAGAAAATCTTTACTCCGAGCACATGTAGTGAGCACATTTGCTCCATTTAGTGAGCACATTTGCTAGGAGTACAAATTAGTGTTAACACAAGTGATGGGTTGATTTAAAAATTCTGAAGATGATGAACAGAGCATAAAAATGATTGCTTATCTGTATACTTCTGATGTTGTAGTTTAAAAGGCTCAAGATCTTACTTCCTGGGTAGCCATTGCCAGTTGATACCCCTGTTTGATCGAACCTTTGGAAGGCTTCATTTGGTTCTTGGTTCTTGGGATGATATAATCTCCATGTTCTCTCAAATTTATGCCACCTCATTTTTTTCCTCTTTTCAGGGATACATCATGCATTATCTTGTGATGTGATCTAGTAGATCGGCTCTGCACAAGGAAAAGATTCTCAATAGTGAAATTTATGTGATGTTCTTTTTAACCTTTTGATTTCTGGGAACCAATAATAACAAGGTCTGCAGTGTGAATCACATGAGAGAGAGGGGGGGAGAGGGATTTGTGTGGGGAAAATTGGGCTTATCTGCATATTGTCTTTGTCCGGCTCCAGTTGGCTCACAGCTTTTGTGACTTCCCTGCTTTCCTTTGAAAGCACCAAATAGAAATGCCTTGAAAGTTTAGATAAAATTTCACGAATGCAGTTGAAAAACAAAATGCAGCTGTGAACTCACTGATTTTCTCTCTTCTCAGGGGCGCTGATTCCACATCTTTTACTACTGTATAACAAAACAAACAAAAATGCAGGAGAAGATAAGTGGTGGGAGTACTTCCCTTGTCCCTTCTGCTACATTGAGGTGGAGATTGTGCATACAAGATTGTGCATACAAACATGGCAGCATTGTAGTTAACTAATATTAAATGAATTGTAGCAGGAGTACCCTCCTTCTCTTGACTTCTCTTCTCTTCTCTTCTTCCTTTCTTCTGAAACTTAAAAGCAGTAGTAGCAACTGCATTAATTAAATCTAAATAGATTTATATGCACTTCTATATGCACCTAGGAGTAACTAGGAGTAGCAGACTTTTTTAGTTAAAGAATTTGGAGTAATTATCTTCTCTTCTCCTCTTATCTTCTCCTCTTCATTTGAAGAGATTAGTGACATCAATAGCTTGGAGTGTTTGTAGCTACAATTAATTAAAGATTAGGTAAAACAGCAATCTAGATAATCAAAGTTTTCTTTAACTGAACATTTGTGCTGCTTCTAGATAATCAAAAGATCATTAGGAGTAGCAAGTGAATTTTTTCAGTTACTTAAGTGAAACTTTTTCAGTTACAGTAGGACTTCTCTTTCTCTTCTTGCGTTAGTAGTTTAGTGTAGGGTTTATTGGAGTACTTCCCTTGTGCCCTCCATACTCCTCTCCTCTCCCACTCCTTTCCTCTCCTACTACTTTCCTTGTTCTCTTCTTCTCTAAATTATCTTCTCTTCTCTAAATTCACCCATCTTCTCTCCTACTACTCTCTTCTCTTCTCTTTCATTTAAATGGAGTACTCCACACAAGCAAATATAAATTTCCTTTAATTAATTAATTAAACTGAAACATTTCCTTTAATTAACTAAACTAAAACCTTTCCTTTAGTTAATTTCACATGGAGTTACACATAAAAGTCTCACAAAAGGGAGTATTATACATTGGAGTAATTTCACATGGGATGCACTCCGCACAAGACTCATCTGAAGGAACTACACATACTCCACATCTCAACCGCCTCATGCCAAGCATATGAATAAGCCTCACTAGCATCACAGCCTCATCGCAAGCAACTAGCCTCATCACTAGCATCACAGCCTCATCACTAGCATCACAACCTCATCACTAGCATCACAAGCATTATCATTAGCATCACAGCCTCATCACTAGCATCATCACTAGCATCACAGCCTCATCACTAGCATCAGAGCCTCATCGCAAGCATCACAAGCATCATCACTAGCATCGCAAGCATCATCACTAGCATCACAAGCCTCATCACTAGCATCACAGCCTCATCACTAGCATCACAGCCTCATCGCAAGCATCACAAGCATCATCACTAGCAGCATAGCCTCATCACTAGCATCACAAGCATCATCACTAGCATCAGAGCCTCATCGCAAGAATCACAAGCATCATCACTAGCATCACAGCCTCATCACTAGCATCACAAGCATCATCACTAGCATCACAGCCTCATCACAAGCATCACATCTTCATCACAAGCATCATCACTAGCATCACAGCCTCATCGCAAGCATCATCACTAGCATCACAACCTCACTACAAGCATCATCACAATCTCACATTCCATTACTGAACCATCTCCATTAGCTCTAAGTTGTATAGGGCATTTGCGTAAACCTCTCGACGGCATGATAATCTTGGAGGTAGTTGCCCAAGCCCCTCAAGCCTTTCCTTGTTTACATGGGGTATTTTATACCCATTGCCCCCTACATGGTTCAGGATCTCAATCATGCACGTTTGTAGAGTTAGGAAAATTCTGTTGAGCTTGTAAACATCATAGCCTTCAAATTCCTCCAAAACACCCTTAATAAGGTCTTGTAGTGTTTTATGACTCAGACAATTTGTCGGGGATTGGAGCAAGTTGAAAAACCCAAGGTCAAGCACATTAAAATGAGGACTGTTGGGAGGTTGTTGTATTATTCTGATGTCAAGTCCAGTTTTTGCGACAGCTTCTGGAAATTCTGGGTCATCTAGCAAGATATGGGGCTTAGCATTATCCTGCTAAATGTAGATGGTCTGTCAAGCATCACCTTCGGGACAAACAGATTGTATTGCTGGCAAGAGCTTCTGTATCAGGAACTCCCTCATCACTTTTCTGTCGACCTTTATTGATTTTGTCTCTATTGTACCTTTGGGCCTGTTGCCGCTTCTCCTTTGAGCAGGAACTTCTTTCACGAATGGCCAGATACTGATTTTCCTAGAGAAGGTCACATTTCCTTCAGTGTCCCACCTCGGCCTAGCAACGGCCGTCAAGAACATCACCATGCCAATACAATTTCCATGTATAGGCCTTGTAGGCTCTATGTCCCCATCCAGCAGATAATGTTGGGGAACGCGGTAATTTCAAAAAAAATCCTACGATCACGCAAGATCTATCTAGGTGATGCATAGCAACGGGGGGGGGGGGAGTGTGTCCATGTACCTTCATAGACCGAAAGCGGAAGGGTTATGTAAAACGGTTGATGTAGTCGAACGTCTTCGCGATCAAACCGATCAAGTACCGAACACGCGGCACCTCCGCGATCAGCACACGTTGAGCTCCGTGACATCCCTCGAACTCTAGATCTAGCTAAGGCTGAGGGAGAGTTCGGTGAGCATGACGGCGTGGTGATGGTGATGATGAAGTTACCGGTGCAGGGCTACACCTAAGCACTAGGACGATATGACCGAGGTGGAAAACTGTGGAGGGGGGCACCGCACATGGCTAATAGATCAATCTGTGTGTCTTTGGGGTGCCCCCTGCCCCCGTATATAAAGGAGGGAGGGAGAGAGGCCGCCCCCCTAGGGGTGCGCCAAGTGTATGGAGTCCTACTAGGACTTCCATGTCCTAGTAGGAATCCTTTCCCTTTTAGGAATAGGAGAGAAGGAAGGAAAGAGGGAGTAGGAAAGGGCAAGGGGGTGCCACCCCCTTCCCCTAGTCCAATTCAGACCAATGGGGGGAGGCGCGTGGCACCTCCCCTTGGCCTACCTCCTCTATTTCCGTATGGCCCAATAAGGCCCATTACTTCTCCCGGTGAATTCTCGTAACTCCCTGGTACTCTGAAAAATACCCGAATCACTCAGAACCTTTCTGATGTTCGAATATAGCCTTCCAATATATCGATTTTTACGTCTCAATCATTTTGAGACTCCTCGTCATGTCCGTGATCTCATCCGGGACTCCGAACAAACTTAGGTCATCAAAACACATAACCCATAATACAAATCGTCATCGAATGTTAAGCGTGCGAACCCTATGGGTTCGACAACTATGTAGACATGATCGAGGCACATCTCCGATACATAGCCAATAGCGGAACCTGGATGCTCATATTGGCTCCTACATATTCTCTGAAGATATTTATCGGTTAAACCGCATAACAACATATGTTGTTCCCTTTGTCATCGGTATGTTACTTGCCCAAGATTCGATCGTCGGTATCATCATACCTAGTTCAATCTCGTTACCGGCAAGTCTATTTACTCTTTCTGTAATGCTTCATCCCGCAACTAACTCATTAGTCACATTGCTTGCAGGGCTT
Source organism: Triticum aestivum (assembly GCF_018294505.1). Lineage (NCBI taxonomy): Eukaryota > Viridiplantae > Streptophyta > Magnoliopsida > Poales > Poaceae > Triticum > Triticum aestivum. The sequence continues at coordinate 57,418,863 of NC_057801.1, read as the reverse complement.
ATAGTGATGAGCATTATCGAGAGGGCCCAGAGATACCTCTCTGATGCATGGAGTGACAAATCCTATTCTCGATCTATGCCAACCCAACAAACACCTTCGGAGACACCTATAGAGCATCTTTATAATCACCCAGTTACGTTGTGACGTTTGATAGCACACAAGGTGTTCCTCCGGTATTCTGGAGTTGCAAAATCTCATAGTCTGAGGAACGTGTATAAGTCATGAAGAAAGTAGTAGCAATGAAACTGTAACGATCATAATGCTAAGCTAACGGATGGGTCTTGTCCATCACATCACTCTCCTAATAATGTGATCCCCCTTATCAAATGACAACACATGTCTATGGTCAGGAAACATAACAATCTATCTATCTATCTATCTATCTATCTATCTATCTATACCTATACTAATTCTTGACTTCCTAGAAATTCTCACGTTAATCAGATTTTACGGACCGTTAATCTGGTGAGACCGATTTATTACGGTCTAGATTAGCTCATTTAATTTTCACATTATTAATCATAAAAGGAAGCCCGTGAAAAAATCTCCAATCCCACACCCACGTCACCTAGCCCTAATCCCTCCCCACGTACAAACTTCTTCCAAGATCCGATCCCTCCCTCCCCCTCCTCCTCTCTTCGCGACCAAGAAAAAGCAAAAAACGGACCTCCCAATCAATCTGGCGGTGACGAGGTCAATCAGGTAGCAAATCACAGGCGCCTCACGGATCCTCCTCCGATCGGTCGAGCAGCTAGGAGGAGAAGCCTCCCTGTCGTGATGTTGGCCTCTCCCCTATGTGTTGAATTATGAATTAATCTTGCCAAAAAAGCGAGGCTGGGATACACATAACGCACTTCATCCTCCATTGATGCTACATCGCTCTGAGAAAATCAACGACTCTCTCTCAAAAAGCCATGGTCAATCCACCTTCTCCCAGATCCCTTCCTCCCGATCCTTTGCATCTACAAACTTCAAGATCGATTAGGCTTGACGCCAACCATGCATGTTCCATCGAGGCAGCAGCAGCTTGACCTCATGGTCCATGACTTCCAACAGGTATGTTAGTCCTGCCAGCGCAACAATTGTTTGCCTTATTCTACTCTCCTCTAGCCAGCTCCAACTATCCCTACAGCATCTAGCTGCTCACCATGTGTTTGAACAATTGTCTAAGAAAACACCGATGTCAGGTAATTAATTTCTTTTGATGGGATCATGAAGATTTACAATTCCATGTGGACAAAGTAATATAGAAAATCTCACAACCCATCTTTGAAAGCAGCGCTAATGTTCCATAGCTAGGATACAATGCCTAGCATATACTCACTAGGTTACAGTACATCATGCTGTATTGCTGGTGGTCCTGTCCCAGGATAGAGGAAAAGTTACTGCTTTGAGTCTTTACTCTCTGTACAAGGTTTGTATATTCGTAAACTTTGTTAGCGCTTTGATTCTTTACTCCTACTCAGTTTAATCAATTGGTAACTGGCATGTAATTGAAACAAATGAAGGCAGAATTAGATTTTGTTACTTGATGTTATTCACAATAACTTTTTACAAGGATGATTGAGTGGTGCAGAGCTGCAGGATGCACATTTGGTGGCATTGTTAGTGAAATGTCTACTCTGTAAGAACAAATGGTGAGTGTTAAATTGTTAATCAAGGGTTCATTCGTTGGCTTTGAGTCGGGTTGTAGATATGCCAGTGGCGGGTCCGCTGCTGCTGCATTAGCCCCACAAGATGAAAATGCAGGATTAGTGGCCGTCTGCGTCCGTGTTTTTATTTACCCACGTCTCCACAGGCTGAGTGGACATATGCAGTCTAAGAATGCTCCAAAGCATATGTGAACATCCTGCTAGCCGGGTTTGTGTTGGAGGCAGAGACGTGCAAGGCACCTGTGGCCTGGCATAGTCGAGCGGAGGAGCAGCACAAGGCAAAGAATTGTGATGACGAGCGCCACGGTGATCTCACTTATTGTTGTTGGAAATAGAGCCTTGCAAGCTAAAGCAGATTGCACGGCGCGGCCTAAGCGAGACTGACATCCGTGTCTGCCAGCATTCTGATCTTTATAACACACTACTTCAGGTAATATTTTTCATTATAATTAGTTATGTATCGTACCGAAAAGGTCCTATACATGCACGCTTTCACTGATATGTACTCGAGCCATGATTCTTCATTTAGTTACTTATCATGCATTGTAAATTACATTGCATTCTCCTTTTATTTCATGTGTTCCTGATCTGCGATTTGGTGCCATAATTTGTATTTAATAATAGTGGTAAACTTCAAAAACAAAAATGTGTATGATGTTGACTCACCCTGCAACGATCAGGTCAGAATGTGTCGCTTTAGTGTTTTCTTTGGTGATATACCATCCCATGTTTACTAGAATCAAGATATTAATCTAAGTTTGTTTAGCAGTGGCATAGAAATCCACTGCTACTTCCAATTATTTATTTATTCCATTTGCTGCAATTTTTATTCCCTTTTGTCCTTGATCATATCTTTGTAAGATTATTTACAAGTTCAAGAGGTATATGCTGATTTTCATAAACCGAAGAACAAGTTGCATTTACACCATAAACTTTATATATCGGAATCTTGGTTTCATGACACCCATATCAACTGCTATGCCATGACTATCAACTGTGGAAAATAAATTTCCATTCATGTAATAAACCTTCTCAAGACGGGAGCACTAATGGTACTCTAAGTAAATGCATAAAAGTAGCTTTATATTTTTTTATTAAGCTATACGCATTTTCAGAAAACCATAGGAAGCACTGTTGTCACATTTTTATTTCACTTACCTCTTTAATTGTGCTATGCGATCCATTTCTTGGACCATGCATACATGTGTCTATCTATAATCTCCAATAATCATTATTTTGGGAAGTTCAAACCCATATTTGTATTTACTATGATAATGATGAGCTTTCTTACATTTTTTCCGTAAGGTACCTTTTACCTAAAATATTAGCAGTTATATTATGTCCGTCTTTACAGATAAAGTTAATGACTACAATTAGTTTGTAGCCATTCTTTTTCAAGTTTAGATGCTGAAACTCCTCAATCGTAAAACCATATTACTAAAGTGTATCTGACATTGATGATGATTGAAGAGTAAAGACTAGATTTCTGTATTTGCTAGGATTAGTGTCCACCAGAGCCAATATGGTCACCTCAGGATACATCATATGGGTGCCTCAGAAAATACACATGTTCTCTCATTCCATATATTACAGACGACATAGACGAGCCTCCGGCTCCACCGCTTATGGACTTCGTTTGACGTTGAAGCAATTATGCCAGACAGTACAAAATAACCCTGTATATACTAGAAAAGCAAAATAACCATACACACACGACTTAGAATTATCATCTAAAAAGATACATGCAGGTTCTCACCCATCTAGGCTTACATCCATGAATTTCCATGTACACATAGCGCATGTGTATCATGACGAATGCTTCTATAATTTGTAAAAGTGTCAACATATATTGGTTCCGGACCGTGCGGGTACATGTGTTGTTGACTAGCTATAGCTAATTCTTCTATGCATATTTTCCTGATGTAAAATAAATTACGACACAAACATTCTAAATTGCACGACATACTTTACAAGATTAGCTCTTAATCCATTGGTATGTGTTATTGGTGTAAATGGGTACACAAAAACCATGTGTTGCCTTCGACGAAAGTTTCTGTAAAACTAATAAGTAATTTCATATAACTAATAGCAACTTAATTGTATTTTTTATAAGTTGTGCAAAGTGAATATTCTAAATATGCTAGCCCGTGCGATTGCACGGGTTGACGACTAGTCTTTGATTAATGAGCTAGTCAAGTAGAGGCATACTAGGGACACTCTGTTTTGTCTATGTATTCACACATGTACTAAGTTTCCAGTTAATACAATTATAGCATGAATAATAAACATTTATCATAATATAAGGAAATAAATAATAACTTTATTATTGCCTCTAGGGCATATTTCCTTCAGTCTCCCACTTGCACTAGAGTCAATAATCTAGTTCACATCGCCATGTGATTTAACACCAACAGTTCACATCTGCATGTGATTAACATTCATAGTTCACATAGCCATGTGACCTACACCCAAAGGGTTTACTAGAATCAATAATCTAGTTCACATCGCTATGTGATTAACACCCAAAGAGTGCTATGGTGTGATCATGTTTTGCTTGTGAGGAAAGTTTAGTCAACGAGTCTGTCAAATTCAGAGTCGTGTGTATTTTGCAAATATTCTATGTCTACAATGCTCTGCATGGAGCTACTCTAGCTAATTCCTCCCACTTTCAATATGTATCCAGATTGAGACTTAGAGTCATTTGGATCGGTGTAAAAACTTGCATCGACGTAACTCTTTACGACGAACTCTTTATCACCTCCATAACCGAGAAATATTTCCTTAGTCCGCACTAAGGATAATCTTGACCGTTGTCCAGTGATCTACTCTTAGATCATTATTGTACCCCCTTTGCTAAACTCATGGCAAGGTGCACAATAGGTCTAGTACACATCACAACATACTCTATAGAACCTATGACTGTGGCAGAGGGCATGACTTTCATTCTCTTTCTATCTTCTGCCGTGGTCGGGATTTGAGTCTCACTCAACTTTACACCTTGTAATACATGCAAGAACTTCTTCTTTAACTAGTCCATTTTGAACTCTTTCAAAAAACTTGTCAAGGTATGTATTCATTGAAAAATCTTATCAAGCATCTTGATCTATCTCTATAGATCTTGATGTCCAATATATAAGCAACTTCACCGAGGTCTTTCTTTGAAAAAATCCTTTCAAACTCTCCTTTATGCTTTCCAGAAAATTCTACATCATTTCTGATTAACAATATGTCATTCACATATACTTATCAGAAAGGCTGTAGTGCTCCCACTCACTTTCTTGTAAATACAGGCTTCACCGCAAGTTTGCATAAAACTATATGCTTTTAGCGTATATTCCAACTCCGAGATGCTTGCACCAGTCCATAGATGGATCGCTGGAGCTTGCACACATTTTTAGTACCTTTAGGATTGACAAAACCTCCTGGTTGCATCATATACAACTCTTCTTTAAAAAATATCCATGTAAGGAATGCAGTTTTAACATCCATTTGCCAGATTTCATAAAACATGGCAACTGCTAACATGATTCGGACAGATTTAAGCATCGCTACAGTTGAGAAAATCTCATTATAGTCAACACCTTGAACTTGTCAAAAACCTTTTTTGCGACAAGTCGAGCTTTGTAGATAGTAACACTACTATCAGTGTCCGTCTTCCTCTTGAAGATCCATTTATTTAATATGGCTTGCCGATCATCGGGCAAGTCCACCAAAGTCCGCACTTTGTTCTCATACATGGATCCCATCTCATATTTCATGGCCTCAAGCCATTTCATGGAATCTGGGCTCATCATCGCTTCCTCATAGTTCATATGTTCATCATGGTCTAGTAACATGACTTCCAAAATAGGATTACCATACCACTTTGGTGCGGACCGTACTCTGGAAGACCTACGAGGTTCTGTAGTAACTTGATGTGAAGTTTCATGATCATCATCATTAGCTTCCTCACTAATTAGTGTAGGAATCACTGGAACTGATTTCTGTGATGAACTACTTTCCAATTCGGGAGAAGGTACAATTACCTCATCAAGCTCTACTTTCCTGCCACTCACTTCTTTCGAGAGAAACTCCTTCTCTAGAATGGATCCATTCTTAGCAACGAATATCTTGCCTTCGGATCTTCGATAGAAGGTGTACCCAAGAGTTTCCTTTGGGTATCCTATGAAGATGCACTTCTCCGATTTGGGTTCAAACTTATCAGGTTGAAGCTTTTTCACATAAGCATCGCAGCCCCAAACTTTCAGAAATGACAACTTTGGTTTCTTGCCAAACCACAGTTCATAAGGCGTCGTCTCAACGGATTTCGATAGTGCCCTGTTTAACGTGAATGTAGCTGTCTCTAATGCATAAACCCAAAACGATAGTGGTAAATTGGTAAGAGACATCATAGATTGCACAATATCCAATAAAGTGTGGTTACGATGTTTGAACACACCATTACGATGTGGTGTTCCAGGTGGCATGAGCTATGACACTATTCCACGTTGTTTTAAATGAAGGCCAAACTCGTAACTAAAATATTCTCCTCCACGATCAGATTGTAGAAACTTTATTTTCTTGTTACGATGATTCTCCACTTCACTCTAAAATTCTTTGAACTTTTCAAATGTTTCAAACTTGTGTTTCATTAAGTAGATATACCCATATCTGCTCAAATCATCTGTGAAGGTCAGAAAATAACGCCCGCCACGAGCATCAACACTCATTGGACTGCATACATCGGTATGTATTATTTCCAATAAGTCAATAGCTCGTTGCATTGTTCCGGAGAACAGAGTTTTAGTCATCTTGCCCACAAGGCACGGTTCGCAAGCATCAAATGATTCATAATCAAGTGATTCCAAAAGTCCATCAGCATGGAGTTTCTTCCTGCGCTTTACACCGATATGACCAAAACGGCAGTGCCACAAATAAGTTGCACTATCATATCAACTTTGCATCTTTTGGCATCAATACTATGAATATGTGTATTACCACGATCGAGATTCAATAAACCTATAAAAATTGGGTGTATGACCATAGAAGGTTTTTATTCATGTAAACATAATAACAATTATTCTCTGTCTTAAATGAATAACCGTATTGCAATTAACATGATCTAATCATATTCATGCTCAACGCGAACACCAAATAACATTTATTTAGGTTCAACACTAATCCCGAAAGTATAGGGAGTGCTCGATGATGATCATATCAATCTTGGAACCACTTCCAACACACATGGTCACTTCATCCTCAACTAGTCTCTATTTATTCTGCAACTCATGTTTCGACTTACTAATCTTAATTAGCAATAGAACAAGTATCAAATACCCAGGGATTACTATGAGCACTAGTAAGGTACACATTAATAATATGTATATCAAATATACTTTTGTTCACTTTGCCATCCTTCTTATTTGCCAAATATTTGGGGCAGTTCCACTTCCAGTGACCATTTCCTTTGTTGTAGAAGCACTCAGTTTCAGGCTTAGGTCCAGCTTTGGACTTCTTCACGGGAGTGACAGCTTGCTTGCCATTCTTCTTGAAGTTCCCTTTCTTTACCTTTGCCTTTTTCTTGAAACTAGTGGTCTTGTTTAATCATCAACACTTGATGTTTTTTCTTGATTTCTACCTTCGTCGATTTTAGCATCACGAAGAGCTCCGAAATTGTTTTCGTCATCCCTTGCATACTATAGTTCATCACGAAGTTCCTGTAACTTGGTGATGGTGACTAGAGAACTCTTTCAATCAATATCTTATCTGGAAGATTAACTCCCACTTGATTCAAGTGATTGTAGTACCCATACATTCTGAGCACATGCTCACTAGTTGAGCAATTCTTCTCCATTTTTAGGCAAAGTACTTGTCAGAGGTCTCATACCTCTTGACATGGGCATGAGTCTGAAATACCAATTTCAGCTCTTGGAACATATCATTTGCTCCGTGATGTTTCAAAAATGTTTTTGAAGTCCCGATTCTAAGCCGTAAAGCATGGTGCACTAAACTATCAAGTAGTCATCATATTGAGCTAGCTAAACGTTATAACGTCCGCATCTGCTCCTGCAATAGGTCTGTCACCTAGCGGTGCATCAAGGACATAATTCTTCTTTGCAGCAATGAGGATACACCTCATATCACGGACCCAGTCTGCATCATTGCTACTATCATCTTTCAACTTAATTTTCTCTAGGAACATGTACAAAACATAGGGAAACTATAATGCGAGCTATTGATCTCCAACATAATTTGCAAAATACTATAAGGATTAAGTTCATGATAAATTAAAGTTCAATTAATCATATTACTTAAGAACTCCCACTTAGATAGACATCCCTCTAGTCATCTAAATGATCGCGTGATCCAAATCAACTAAACCATGTCCGATCATCACATGAGATGGAGTAGTTTTCAATGGTGAACATCATTATGTTGATCATATCTACTATATGATTCACGCTCGACCTTTCGTTCTAAAGTGTTCCGAGGCCATATCTGCATATGCTAGGCTCGTCAAGTTTAACCCGAGTATTCTGCATGTGCAAAACTAGCTTGCACCCGTTGTATGTGAACGTAGAGCCTATCACACCCGATCATCGTGTGGTGTCTCAGCATGAAGAACTGTCGCAACGGTGCATACTCAGGGAGAACACTTACACCTTGAAAAGTAAGGGATCATCTTATAATGCTACCGCCGTACTAAGCAAAATAAGATGTATAAAAGATAAACATCACATGCAATCATAATATGTGACATGATATGGTCATCATCATCTTGTGCTCATGATCTCCATCACTGAAGCATCGTCATTATCTTCATCGTCACCGGCGTGATACCTTGATATCCATCGTAGCATTGTTGTTGTCTCGCCAATTATTGTTACTACGACTATCGCTACCGCTTAGTGATAAAGTAAAACAATTACATGGGGATTGCATTGCATACAATAAAGCGACAACCATATGGCTCCTGCCAGTTCCCGATAACTCTGTTACAAAACATGATCATCTCATACAACAAATTATATCATATCATGTATTGACTATATCACATCACAGCAAGTCCTGCAAAAACAAGTTAGATGTCATCTACTTTGTTGTTGCAAGTTTTACGTGGCTGCTACGGGCTTCTAGCAACAACCGTTCTTACCTACGCATCAAGACCACAATGATTTTTTGTCAAGTGTGATGTTTTAACCTTCAACAAGGACCGAGCGTAGCCACACTCGATTCAACTAAAGTTGGAGAAACAGACAACCGCCAGCCACCTATGTGCATAAGCACATCGGTAGAACCAGACTCATGAACGCGAACATGTAATGTCGGTTTGGGCTGCTTCATCCAACAATACCGCTGAATCAAAGTATGACATGCTGGTAAGCAGTATGACTATTATCGCCCACAACTCTTTGTGTTCAACTCGTGCATATAACATCTACGCATAGACCTGGCTTTGATACCATTGTTGGGGAATGCAGTAATTTCACAAAAATTCCTATGATCACGCGAGATCTATCCAGGTGATGCAAAGCAACAGGGGGAGAGTGTGTCCACGTACCCTCATAGACCGAAAGCGGGAGCGTTATGTAACGCGGTTGATGTAGCCGAACGTCTTTGCGATCCAACTGATTAAGTACCGAACGCACGTCACCTCCGCGATCTGCACACGTTCAGCTCGGTGACGTCCCTTGAACTCTAGAACCAGCTGAGGTTGAGGGAGAGTTTTGTCCGCACAACGGTGTGGTGACGCTGATGATGAGGTTATCGGCGCAGGGCTTCGCCAAAGCACTATGACTATATGACCAAGGTGGAAAACTATGGAGGGGGGCACCGCACATGGCTAAAAGATCAACTTGTGTGTCTTCGGGGTGCCTGTCGGTGTCAAAACCGGCGGATCTCGGGTAGGGGGTCCCGAACTGTGTGTCTAAGGCTAATGGTAACGGGATACTGGGGACACGATGTTTACCCAGGTTCGGGCCCTGTCAATGGAGGTAATACCCTACTTCCTACTTGATTGATCTTGATGATATGAGTATTACAAGAGTTGATCTACCATGAGATCAGAGAGGCTAAACCCTAGAAGCTAGCCTATGGTATGATTGTTGTTGTGTCCTACGGACTAGACCCTCCGGTTTATATAGACACCGGACAGGGCTAGGGTTACGCAGAGTCGGTTAGAAAGAAGGAGATCTACATCCGAATCGCCAAGCTTGCCTTCCGCGCCAAGGAGAGTCCCATCCGGACACGGGACAAAGTCTTCAATCGTGTATCTTCATAGTCCAACAGTCCGGCCAAAGTATATAGTCCGGCTGTCTGGATACCCCCATATCCAGGTGAGGGAGTCCTGGATTAGGGGGTGTCCGGATGGCCGGACTATGACTTTTGGCCGGACTCCTGGATTATGGAGATACAAGATTGAAGACTTCGTCCCGTGTCCGGATAGGACTTTCCTTGGCGTGGAAGGCAAGCTTGGCGATATGATATGAAGATCTCCTCCCATTGTAACCGACTCTATGTAACCCTAGTCCTCTCCGGTGTCTATATAAACCGGAGAGTTTTAGTCCGTAGGACGAACAACAATCATACAATAGGCTAGCTTCTAGGGTTTAGCCTCTCCGATCTCGTGGTAGATCAACTCTTGTACTACCCATATCATCAATATTAATCAAGCAGGAGTAGGGTTTTACCTCCATCGAGAGGGCCCGAACCTGGGTAAAAACATCGTGTCCCTTGTCTCCTGTTACCATCCGCCTAGACGCACAATTCGGGAGCGCCTACCCGAGATCCGCCGGTTTTGACACCGACATTGGTGCTTTCATTGAGAGTTCCTATGTGTCGTCACCGTCAGGAAGGATGCCGCACCCCATCTTTAAAGACGGCGGTGTTGCTAAAGGAGCTTTGGCTGTCGGCCAAACTCTCCAGCTAGGCAGTTTTTTGATGACCGCCTGTTCGGCTGCCGCGCCAACGATGACCTCTCGGGCCATCGAAAGCAATCTCCACATCAGCTCGGAACTTGCCGAGCAGTTAGATCCGATGGAGCTCTCTTCCCTAAACGAGCTCTTGGATCGCATCGCCGCCCTGGGAGTCACTACAGATTATGGCCAAATTGGGCTTAAATCCGATCGGAGAGAGATTGACTCTCCCCAGGTCACCCACCACGTTGAAGTGGTGGAAGAACAATGCGGCAAATCTTCGCCCATCCTAAGGACCAGATGTGTCCGGATTCCTGATCCCTCCGAGCCAGACATCCGCGGAGGGGAAGACGTCGCCCAAGCCCTGAACCTAAAGTAAGGCAGCGGGCCTGATTCATTGAATAACGTCCAAGAAAACAAGATTCCGAATTCGGAAGTTTCTTGGCCCCTAAGTCTTAGATCGGGCGAGGTTCCGGATTTAAATCCCCCCGCCCACCCAAATACAAGGGATCTGTCCCAAATTCGGCAAGAGCCCGGGGAAATAGTACACCATTACTGGGCCAGATTCCTCCAGGTAAGGAACAGGATAAAGGACTGTTGTGAGAGGGATGCAATTTCATTCTTCTGTAACAACTGCACGGACATCGGAATCCTCAACGCCATAAGTCGCCGCGAAATTACACGCTTCACCGACTTGACATGCATAGTACGAAAGTACTGTGCAACAGAAAGCGTTCGAAAAACCAAAACAAAATTCTGGGACAATCCGACCCTGAATACAATCCCAGTCCGAAACAAAAGGGCGCATTATCGCCAGGCACCTGGGCCAAACAGCAAAAAACAAAAACCCTCTATAGGGTATGGAACCGTACTGGAGGGATGGCTCAATGAACCCTGTAAAATTCATAGTTCAGGGGAAGTCACACCAACTCATAGCCTTAGAGCATATTGGATACTCCGGCAGGTGGACAGAAGTGGCGAGGAGCTTTTAACTCCAGAATCCGCAGAGCACCACCCCAAAAATGCCAGTACGGTGTCAATAGTCTTCGAGACTTTCGCATCAAACAATGCGAGGAAACGAACGCTCCTAGCCTTACCGAAGTCTACCAAGTAGCAACAATAAACCCATGGAGTGACACGGCTATTACCTTTAATGCCAGTGACGAACCTAAATTCCGGACAGCCCGAGCACCAGCCGCACTGGTCCTCAGTCCGATAGTGGACGGCTTCCGGCTTACAAAGGTACTCATGGACGGCGGCAGCGGACTGAACCTCATCTACGAGGAAACCCTGCGAAAAATGGAAATAGACTGGAGCCGCATTGAGCGAAGCAACACAACCTTTAGAGGAATAATCCCCAGCCGGGAAGCGTGCTGTTCAGGGAAAATCACACTGGATGTGGTGTTCGGCACGCCGGATAATTACAGATCCGAGGAGGTCACATTTCAAGTGGCCCCGTTCAGCAGCGGATACCACGCTCTGTTAGGGCGAGAAGCATTCACAATTTTTCAAGCTATACCCCATTACGGGTACATGAAGCTCAAAATGCCCGGACCCAACGGAATCATCACTCTTGCTAGTGATCCGGACACAGCGCTCCGCGCCGAAAACAAGACAGCCGCACTGGCCCTCGAGGCATTGTCCGAAGCCCTAGCGGCCGAGGAACTAACTGTGTTGCGCTCCACGGTGGACAGGGATGACGTGATACTCGACAAAAGATCCAAGTCCACCTCCTTCAAGCCGGCAGACGAAATAGTCAAGTTCCAAGTCCATCCAACGGACACTACAAAAACGGCCTCCATCGGGGCACAACTAAACCCAGATGTAGACGCCGCACTCAGAGAATTCCTACGAGAAAATTGGGACATTTTTGCCTGGCACCCTTCAGACATGCCAGGAATCCCACGCAGACTGGCCGAGCACAGCCTGAACATCCTAAAAGGATTCAAGCCCGTTAAGCAGACTCTTCGGTGTTTCTCTGAACCCAAGAGACAAGCCATGGGAGAGGAGCTAGCCAAACTACTGGAAGCCAGATTCATCAGAGATATAAAACATTAGGCCTGGCTAGCAAACCTGGTGATGGTACCAAAGAAGGACAAATCCTGGCGCCTATGCATCGATTTTAAAGACCTAAATAAGGCCTGCCCAAAGGATCCCTTCCCCCTCCCCCGCATTGATCAAATCATCGACGCCACTGCAGGACACGATTCACTGTGTTTCCTCGATGCATACTCTGGCTACCACCAGATCAAGATGGAAGAGTCAGACCAAGCCGCAACGGCATTCATCACCCCATACGGCCCGGTTCTGCTTCAACACGATGCCCTTCAGGATCAAAAACGCCGGCGCAACATGTCAGCGCATGATTCAGACATGTTTGGCCAACCAGATCAGCAAAACAATTGAAGCGTACGTGGATGACGTGGTCGTCAAAACCAAACACGTCGAAACTCTAATAGACGACTTGAGGCTCACGTTCTATAACCTCCGAACATATGACATTAGGCTAAACCCGGAAAAATGCATTTTCGGCGTACCAGCCAGACAGCTCTTGGGCTTCATTGTATCCGGTAGAGGAATTGAAGCAAACCTAGCCAAGATCCGAGATCTGTCACAATTGGTTATTTCAAAAGATCTCAAGCAAATACAAAAATTGACTGGATGCATGGCGGCTCTAAGCCGCTTCATCTCCCGCTTGGGGGAAAAGGCATTACCCCTTTACCACCTCCTCCGGCGCACCGAACACTTCGAGTGGACGGATGCCTCCACGGCTGGACTTGAAGAAATAAAAGCCATACTGGCAACAAACCCTGTCTTGGCCGCACCAAACATCGGCGAACCAATGTTGTTATACATCGCGGCAAATCACCAAGTTGTAAGCGCAGTCATCGTCGTCGAATGAGAAACGGACAGACACAAATTCCCTGTCCAGAAACCAGTGTACTACGTGTCCACTTTCCTCACTCCATGCAAGTCCTGGTACCCGCATTACCAAAAAATAGCATACGCAGTGTTCATGGCATCCCGGAAGCTACGACACTACTTTCAAGAGTGCTCGATAACAGTAGCCTCCGAAGTACCTCTTAACGACATCATAAACAACCGCGATGCAACAGGCCGGATTGCCAAATGGGCCATTGAGCTCCTCCCATTCGACATAACATATAAGCCATGGCGAGCCATCAAGTCGCAAGCCTTGGCTGACTTTGTCGCGGAATGGACTAAAACCGAACTCCCTAAGGAGTACGGCACATATTCCAAATGGACCATGCACTTTGACGGCTCCAAAATGCTGGCAGGTCTGGGGGCTGGCGTCGTCCTGACATCCCCAACAGGAGATACAGTTCAATATGTACTCCAGATAATGTATACGGACTCCAACAATGCAGCCGAATACGAGGCCCTTCTACATGGCCTCCGGATGGCAGTCTCCATGGGCATTCAACTCCTAGAGGTGCGTGGGGATTCGAACCTCGTGATATCCCAAATAAACGGAGACTTCGACGCCAAAGATCCAAAAATGGCAGCTTACCGCAACGCCGTCCTAAATATGTCAGCTCGGTTCGAAGGGCTGAAATTCCACCATATAGCCCGGGAAAATAATCAGGCAGCAGACGTCCTGGCACGCATCAGCGCAAAGCGCGATGCAGTCCCCCCCCCCCCAACATTTTCCTCGAAAGGTTATTCAAGCCATCTGTACAGTGGGAAGGGGAATCCGGAATTAACAAACCGGACCAGGCCGCATCACCTGACCCAGAACACCATGACACAATGGAAGACTCCGTCAATGAAGTCACACCCTCAGCCCACGAAATAATGGCAGTAATTGCCCCGTGGACAGAACCATTCTTAGCCTACTTAACTAGGCAGGAACTCCCCGAGGACCAAAATGAGGCACGCTGCATAGTGCGGCGATCTAAAGCCTATAAAGTCCACGAAGGAGAGCTTTATAAGAAAAGCACCACCGGAGTCCTTCAAAGGTGTATCTCCGAAGAGGAACGGCGGAACCTTCTGGCGGAAATTCATGCCGGACTTGGCGGTCACCACGCCGCAGCCCGAGCCCTTGTAAGCAAGGCCTTCAGTACCGGATTTTATTGGCCGACGGCCCAGGCAGACGCTCAGGACTTAGTCCAGCGATGCGTCGGTTGCCAATTATTCGCTAATCAAAGCCACATGCCGCCTACCGCCCTACAAACCATACCCATAACCTGGCCTTTTGCGGTCTGGGGGCTTGACATGGTTGGACCCCTTAAAGGAGGAACCCACAAGCAAAAATACCTACTGGTCATGGTGGATAAATTCACCAAATGGATAGAGGCCAAGCCTGTAAAGACGGTAGAATCTGGACCGGTGATAGACTTCATATCCGGGGTTGTACACCGTTACGGCGTCCCCCACAGCATCATCACTGACAACAGCACAAACTTTACGGCCGACGAAGTTAAACTCTGGTGCAAAAACATGGGCATTAAGCTCGACTACGCTTCAGTCTATCACCCACAAACCAACGGTCAAGTCGAGCGAGCCAACGGTCTCATCATGAGCGGCATCAAACCCAGACTAGTGCGATCCCTCAAGGAATCTAACACGCACTGGATAGAGGATCTTGACTCCGTACTCTGGGGGCTGCGGACCACGCCGAATCGCACTACCGGATTCACACCATTTTTATGGTATACGGCGCAGAGGCAGTCCTACCCTACGACATAATTCATGACTCACCTCGCGTGCGCATGTATGAAGAAAGAGAAGCCGAGCTCGATCGGCAGGACAGATTGGACGCAATGGAGGAGGAGCGCGACGTGGCAAAAGCTTGTTCCACATTCTATCAACAGCAGGCTCGAAGATATCAAAGCAGAGAAGTACGGGCCAAAACTTATAACGTTGGTGAACTAGTTCTACGCCTGCCGGACAAGAAAAAGGACAAACTAAAGCCAAAATGGGAGGGCCCTTCATAATAGACCAAGTCCTGACTGGTGGAGCATACCGTCTGCGAAACGCATCGAACAACCGACCCGAGCCAAACCCATGGAACGCAGCACGCCTATGAAGATTCTACGCCTAGCGCCGGACTCCGTGTTCGTCTCCTTCCTCTGTCCCTTTTTTATATTTTTTTCAAATTAGCTGCCTGGTATTTCTCTCCTTCTCCCTACCTTTTTCTCCCAAGCCCTTAGGGGCTTGCCTGCGCATTGTTCGCACATACTTGACGCGCCACCCGCGCTCATTATACCTGGGGGCTTCTTTATCAGAAGTTTATATAAACGGGCCTCATGCCCAAAACATGTGTGACACTTCCGCATGAACCTTTTATACACCATTATATGCATCGATATGACTTAAGTTTTGGCCAAGCTGGGTTGCCTGGCTCCTGTGCTTACCCCTACGTTCCCGTTTGTTCGGCTAGGTGGTAAAGGGAGCACCTCTGCAATTGTTACTGCCGGGTCAGCCGGATGTGTACCTCAGACTGGGTGAAGCCGAAAGCTAGCGTTCTTAAGGGAATATTCGGTCGGTGAACTAAAAGATGATTTTTCTTGTTTATTTATCTGCCCCCAGATGCTTTTCTGCTTTTTTCTCGCAGTTCGGACATGCACTTTAGGGCATGCCTCCCAGGGAAAGGAACCCCTAACGGAACTATTCTCCCTGGAAGATGTTTCTTACTAACCATGTAATATAACATAACTAGTTGGGCACTTGTCTGCTAAAGCACTTATGACCCCTACGCCTGGTCTCCATGCATGCCCCGGTTCTTACATAACCGAGAGGGTATTCGGACACACTCCGGACTATCGGGTCCAGAGGTTGAAGCGAAAAGGTCCGCAATGACAAACGATCTACAATCCGGCTAGAAGGCATTTTACATGTCATTTTAAATTACATAGTCAATTTGACTCGGTATATTCTTCTTCAATACCATCCAACAGGCTGTCTAATTTACAGTCCTGTTGAGAATACTTGGCAGCCAGCTCTACCTGGCCATACAGTAAACTGACAGGGATCTCCTTTCCGTCAGGCCCCACAGGGCCGACCTCGGCCATGCGGTTCGGGTCAGCCTTCGTGTACCGAGTATTCACCATGGCCCAGGCCTCCCTGGCACCTTGACGACAGGCCGATATCTTCCACAACCGGAAGCGCTGCCGCACTCCCTCCAGCTTCTCCGCAAGCTCTCCAAGGCCTTCGGGCATGGAGAGGGATGGCCACATAGCCTGGACGACGCCTTGCATCGCCTGCCGAACTCGTTCGTGTAGTTGCAACAGCTCGGGAAGAAGGTCCCCCGCTGAACCGGGCATCTCCTTCGCAGGACGACCTGTCAGCACATCTGCAGACATAGCTCTGTCAATCGACTTCCTCGCCGAACTCTTTTTTCGAAGATTCACTTAAGCACTTACTAAAAATGCCGCGTCGAAGTCGTCGATTCTCCTTTACGGAATCAGACAGCTGAGCACGAACATCCTTTAGTTCCTCGCCCAGCTGGGTATTGGCGGCTTGAAGCTTGTTCTTCTCTTGCCTCACCCTCGTCAGCACACTTTCACTAGCCTTTAACTGGCGTAGGAGTTGCTGCTTGTCTGGATTCACTCCAGCCCCATCTGCACTGTTATTGTCAGAATTGCACATATGCCGCACTTCACAGCAGAATTATCTTTCGAAGCATACATTACCTGAGGGGGTCCCCTTGGCATTCTCTGAAGCGGCCAATGCGGCCTCGAGTTGGGCCTTGCACTCTTCCAGCTCCTGGGACAGTTGCGTGTTCTTCTTTGAAAGATCTTGTATAACATATGATCCTTAAATCAGTTATCTTAACTGTTTCAAGTCTCGGGGGCTACTGCATATATAACCATCAGATTTACTCACCCGTATGTCTTTCACATACTGCTCTGTGGCTCCGGCTAGACCATTTTGAGCAGCACGAAGATACGCATCTCCCGTATTAAAGGCGTCCAACGCCTCTTGGGAAAAACATGCGTCGCGAAGAACAGCCCGGCGACGCCTGTGGTTCACGGCACTCTCCACCTCTGAATTGGTGGCAGATAGCCCGTCCACGTCCTCTGTCGGAGGAGCGTCCGGTGCGCCCCCCGTGTTCGCCTCCACTTTCGGACCCGGCCTTGAAGCCTGGCTGGTGGATATAGTCCGGCGGGTGCTCTTCCTCTTAAGGAGAGCATGGGCGTTAGTGTGACTTGAGGGCATAAACCCTAGGCGTTAAAATTGCATGCTGTACCGTTGCGATGGAATCTCGATCCGCTCCGCACTTCTTTTTAGCCCACCTGGCTTCAATGGCCCTTGTTGGCTACCCACCGCGGGCTCGGCCCTCCGCCTCAAGGATTTCCCTTACAAAGCAAAAAAACTATTGGTTCACGGCAATCAAAATAAAGCATGGATGAATCCTCTTGAAAGAACTGGGACTTCGGTCTCGGTTACCTTTGAGGCCGGAAGTAGTCCGGGATAGTCGGCCGTAATGGCCACTAAGGTGTTGTCCTTACTCAATTGATGAAACACCCCGTCAATTAACTCCACACATAAGTCCGGGTCCTCTTCGGAGTCCGGATCGAGGGGCCGTCCTGGGTCCTTGGGTTGCGGAGGAGGGCTATTTATCTCCTTCACAGTCTGGCGCAGCTCCTGCGTTAAACATCGCTAGACTAAGTACTCAATTATGGGAATTTCGAAAGCGGGTAGACAAGTGGAAGTGTTCACTCACCCAGCTTGGAGGACTGTACATAGAGAATCCGCCCCGTGGGTTGACACGGAGGAATTCCTCTTCTTCTCCCTTATATAAAGCGGATAAGATCTTCGTTAGAGTGGCGGCCGAATCCGGCCCCTTGTGACTGCACCGGGTGGCGTCGTCCTCCCCGTTGAAATCCCACATGGGGTGGCCTCTATACTGAAGCGGCTGCACCCCCCGCATAATGCATGTGGCCATGACCTCGATCATGGTCAATCCGGAATGAGCCAACAATCTTATCCGGCTCATCAGGTAAACGACATCCCTATCAGTTTCCCTCTGAGGGTTTCGTGGGCGCCAGCTCAAGCATTTCTTCAACGGAGCGTTGTTAAACTCAGAAGGCCGATCCGTACAAGGTCCGGCAGGGGGACGTCATCCATATAAAACCATTCCGAAGGCCAGTCCTCAAAACGCCTTCTTTGGGGTACCGGATAGATATCTAGTCCCGACGATGCGCCATAGTTCGGCTCCGCCCACTTGATAAATTGACCCCTCCTGAGAGCGGGGCACAAGGCAGAACAACCTCTTCCATAGCGTGAAATGGGCCTCGATGCCGAAAAACAGCTCGTAGAGGGCCATGAAGCGCGCAACATGCAGAATGGAGGCAGGCGTGAGGTTGTGTAGCTGGAGGCCGTAAAACTCCAGTAACCCTCGGAGAAACGAATGAATTGGAAGGTTGTGTTCAAGGTGTCGCCACATGGTAAGCTATCGGACCCGATCGATGATGATTAATACAACATAAACCCCATGACATACAAGGGAGTGTTCTTTCAAGAGCAACATGATGACGTGGTCCGAAACAAGGACGATGATGACTTGGGTTATGTTGACGTGGACACAAACGACGATGACACACGGACTGATGGTGAGGCAGTTGTGAATCAAAGAGACATAATAATGCTTGAAAAGCTAAATGAAGATGCTGACGATGAGGAAGAGCCTCCACCTTCGTTAGACAACAAAGAAGATATGTGTGATAGCAATTATGATACCGGTCGACAAATAGATTACAATAGTGATGATTCATATGGGTTCTAGAAAATGTAAGTTCTTTTCATGATGATTGAGGTAGATTACAGTACTATGCTTAATGTGCTCTTCTGTTATTAATGTTCTTTTCTATATGCATAATGTGCTCTTCTGTTATTAATGTTCTTTTCTGTATGCTTCTTTAGTTGATATCCTTAGTAATTGTTTATTCTCTTCTCAATGCAGGTTTGCTAATCATGGGCAAGTCCAGCGGCGCCGGTTTCCTCAGCAAATGCAAAGGACTTACTCGGAGTGGACGAGCCCACAAGGTTCCCCCTGACTACCTGAGGATGACACCTCACGGGGAGGTCGAGGGGTCGGGGGAGGAGACCCTAGAGGAGGACGTGGGGGAGAGTCCCTAGAGGAGGCGGAGGTGGGGGGAGAGGCACCCGGGTCAAAAAAACTCTGGGCTGTGTCGAAAATAGGGGGGTCTTCTTCGATGCCCTCCTATACTAAGCCACCTTCTGAGTCTGAGGAGGAGGAGTATGTTCCTGATGGTGAGGAGGAGGAGGGCGAGGAGGAGGAGGCCGAAGAGGAGGAGTGCGAGGAGGAGGGTGAGGAGGGTGAGGAGGAGGAGGGCGAGGAGGGTGTGGAGTGGACATTGACCCCGAGTTGTGGGGTGACTTGCCGTCAGGTGCTCTGAAGGGGT
Source organism: Triticum aestivum (assembly GCF_018294505.1). Lineage (NCBI taxonomy): Eukaryota > Viridiplantae > Streptophyta > Magnoliopsida > Poales > Poaceae > Triticum > Triticum aestivum. Next base: position 57,398,925 of record NC_057801.1, on the reverse strand, counting down.
GGTTGCATGGTATTGCTAGAGTACCTACACTACCTTCTATCGAGGCGCACAAGTGGCTCACTGAACCAGCGGGGACAGAATAAGTGCCTCACAATCATATTTTCAACACATGACCACATTTTCTTATTACACATGCCAAATCTTTGATTCTTGGATCCTTCACGGAAAGGGTCGTAAACCGAATGGCCTTATCACTACCCTGTTGAAGGAGTATTGTCCAGGCCTATTCTGCCCGCAGCCAGACAAGGACCCGAATCTGTGGGTTTTGGCCACGAGCTGGGCCCACAACGAGGCTTCTAGCCACACGGAGTACGGGTTGGTCGCTAAGGCCGTGATCACCAAATTTTGGGTAAGTTCTCTCTTGTCTTCAGTTTCGTTCATTGTTTATCATTGAATCACTCGACTCACTCAACTAATGCCTTGTTTTCTTCTGGTTTTATGCATGATTGTAGGAACTCTATAAAGTTCTTGACAAGCACAAGGCCAGAGCCGACGTGGTCTTGCTGGCGATAGCGAATAAGAAAGCTCGTCAGTTGAAGTACGAGGTGCGCTGGGTTGCCGCCTCGCACTACTACCACACCTACCTTCAACAAAAGATGAGCAAAACTGAAGCGCAGAAGCAACGACTTACCTTCAACAAGGAGCAGTTCATGAGGGTAACTATGACTGACTTTTCATTCCAACATATAAGCAGTCAACTTAGTTGTTTCGTGCTCACATGACATGCTTCCATTTTTTAGGTTATTCCTCCTTGGTGCTATGGAAAGATTGACGGATGGGTGAGTTTGGTGGATAGGTGGCTCTATGAAGATGCAGAGTTTGCTGCCAAGAGCAGCAAGGCCCGGGCTAACCATGGAAAAGACGGGACACATGGCCAAGGAAACAGAAACCACTGGGGCTTCAAGGCCATAAAGGTATATGTATATGCATGATGCATTTTTGTTCTTGTTTTTACCATTATGTTCTTATGTCTGGCTAACTTATGTTTGACGTTGGAGGAGGACAAGTTGAAGAGACCGCTCTCAGACATGGAGTCGTGGAAGATGCCCGTGAGCGGAGTGATCACAAGGCCAGCGAGAGCGAGTACTACGGCAAGACCGAGCAGCACCTATAGTCTTACATTCAACACTTTGAGAGGTTGCATCTGGTTGATACGGATGTTCTTGGCGCCACCCAGTCTCAGATCGACGACATGGCGGTGGTGGCCATCTAGGGGAAGCCCCATGGCCGCTACCCATGTTTAGATGGCTTGATCACTCCTTCGGCCTCATACACACGGCTTCGGGCTACCAACCCGAGCCCGTTAGAGCGTACGGGGCATTCGCAGCCGCCCTTAGCCCGCCATCATGTTGTAAGTACTTCCCCCTTATCTTCTTTCTCTTTAACTTTCTCAGTTTATTTTTAGCACCGCCCACTTAGAAACAACCTAAATTTTGAGGCATATAAGGCCTTTGTCGAGCATAGGAATCTTGAGGTGCGGGAGTACTTGCAACGAGTGAAGGCAAACGATGATTACAACCGTCAAGTGATGACGGTTAGTTTTGCCCTCTTAAAACCAAGCTAAAATTTGCACTTTCATTCCTTCTGACCTTCTAGTTTGTTTGTTTAACTAACATCTAGGCTATGTTGGCGTCTTCGGCTAACCGCACGGATCCACCACAAATTGGACCCCCACCACCACCTGCGGGAGAACCCCCACATGTGCCCATGTTTTATGAACGGGTGGCACTAGGCAGCGACACTCCGGTTAGTACATTTTCCTAACTACTGACAAACTAGCTCTCGTTCATTCAACACTATCATATCATATCTCTTCTCAAACATGTAGGGGACCGGTAGCTCGACTCCTGCTTCGTCGACCCCAGTCACTCCAATCTGGCAAAGTGGTCCTGGACATGGCGGTGGCGGTCTTGGTGGTGCTGGTTTTGGCGGTGCTGGTCTTGGCGGTGGCGGTCTTGCGGTGCTGGTTTTGGCGGTGGTGGTTTTGGTGGCGGTGGTCTTGCCTGAGGTCGAAGATGATACCAGTGCATGTGGCCGTCGTGCCATACTTATCATGTTCCTACTTAGTTTCTTTAGATGACGATGATGATGTTCCATGTCTTGCAATACTTATGTTCTTGAAGTTGCGACGATGATGACCTTTAGGTGATGAACTTGACTATATTTAGATGATGATGATGACCTTGAGTATCTTTAGATGATGATCTGTCATATTTCTGTGTATATATGCATAATCTTATATTTTGTGTCTTTAAAATGTTGTCAAATTGAAGAAAAAGAGCAAACAGGGAATACAAAAAAAAACAGAACAGAACTATGCCGACGGCTTAGCGTCGGCATAGCTACGCCCAGGTGGAACCAGCTGCTGACACGTGGCAAGCTATGCCGACGGGTAAGTCGTCGACATAGTTTTTGAACTACGCCGACGGCTTAGCTGTCGGCATAGCCCTGCACCCGTGGACACCCAGTGATCGACACATGTCCATGTAAGCCGATGGCCCCCGTCGGCATAGATTTTGTCCAGGGGCAATCTGGTGCTGCCACGTGGCATAGGTAAGCCGACGGCTAGGCCGTTGGCTTAGCTGTGGGCCTCGGCGTGGTCGTCGGCTTGCCTGCGCCACGTGGCAGCTCGTGGTTCGGCTGGCGCGGTGAAGGCGCCGTCAATGGCCGTCTCGTGCAAAACTACGTCGACGGCTATTCTACGTCGACGGCCGTACGAAGGCCGTCGTCCTAGGTCCCTATGCCGACGGCATATCTATGCCAACAGTCTTACAAGAGTACGCTGGCGTAATCTACACCGACAGCAGCCGTCGGCTTAGATCTACGCCTACAGAAAGAGCCTATGCCGACGGCCCGTGGCCGTCGGCATAGGCCGTGGATCCGGTAGTGCATGGTATATACATTACGGAGTATAAAACATCAGTAGACTGAAATTTTGTCCATATACATAACCAGATTGAAACATGAAAATCATCATCTATGGATAAATTTCATAATAATTGGATACACTAGTTTGACTCGTTACATAACTTATCAGGAAGTCCATCGAAAATCAGTAGTCTTGTTGTCAGGAATTTCCATCTCTCTGAACTTCATCATTCTGGCCACCAGCCCTCAACTACATCTGAATCTGGCGCAAACATCGCGTGGGTGATTCCAACCACACTAGGGTTCTGACTGCTGAGCACCGAGAACATCGTCGCAAGACGGAGACCATAGTTCATGATAAAGTGAACCAGACCACGGGGAAAGATGAAAACATCCCCCTCACGTAATCTCTTCTGAAACAGCTTACCGGTGGTGTCAAAGAAAGCGGCCAGCACGCTGCCACTGGGGACAAACATCATCTCGGACGCCCTTGGGTGAGAGTGGGGAAGCACTACATCATAGGGATCGATGTCGGTCCGTGCCATCGACATGCCAAGGGTGTTGAGGCCAGGGAACTCAGCAGCGGTGACGATGTTCGCCGATGACCGGACGGCATGGTTGAGAAGCAAAGTCTTCAAATCAGAAGCTAGTATGGTGCTAGGGTGCTTGTAGAGGAAACCGTTCATGAACAGCTTCCTTTCACCCTAGGCACCATTGGGCACACATTTTGAAGAGGTGGACCGTCTGACAGGCTTGGTAGTGTATAGAGGCCAAGGAGGAGGACGTAGTAAAACAGGACAGTGAAGAGCTTTATCTCCTGGACGTAGAGATGAAGTAGAAAACCATGGATTTAAATAAAGTGATGAGAAAGGAGTGCAACCAAAGCCAAATTTGTGCAACCTGTATCAGATTTCTTGGAGTTCACTACAGAACTTGCTTCGGATTGTGGCCAAAGTAACAATCTCTGAATTGTGGCAAAAGGGTGAAGGTGTTAATATGAAGCTTTCAGATTCTAACGATGCCCCCAAGCCATTTGTTTCATCTCCAGGCTAAACTACACTGCAAATCTAGATAAATTGTCACGCTGATGCTGAAAATGCTTCAGACTTGGTCACTTGGCAAGTCTGCAGTAATGCGTGCATTGTATATGGTGCTTGATTCTCAACTCAAGCAGCATTCCGGTGGTAATGGCGATGGTATCTGAGGAGACGTTCATCGCCTACTTTGTATACTGGTAAAAATTGGCGTGTTTCAGAAATTGGTGCTTATTGATTGTTTAAAAACAAAAGTCTGACTGAACTACTCCCTCTGTTCCGAAATAATTGTCGCTGGGCAACCCAGTACTAATTCCGTCACGTTATAAAAAAAATCACTTTCCTGTTTTGCCCTCCCACTCGCTCGCACTAGCTTGCTCGCTTGCTCCCACTAGCTCGCTTGCTCGCCACTCTCCCAATCCTCCCCGTCGCCGCTCTCCCAATCCCTCTCCCCTCTGTCGCCGCCCTCTCCCTCTCCTCATCACCGCCCTCTTCCTCTCCTCGTCATCGGCCTCTCCCTCTACCCGTCGCTGGCCTGCTCCATCGTCCCTTTCTTCCCACCACCTCGCCCCCACTCATACCCTGAAGGTCAACAAAAAAGTGAATCTTTTTGCGCCGGCGACGAGCTTCTAGGCAACGGAAGTGTGGATGTGTAGCGGCGCCAGAGCGGGAACTGGGCAACAGAGGCATGGACATGGAGCCGCGGCCGAGCGGCGGATCTGGACAGGCGTCGGGGCAGTGGAGTGGCAGGCCTCGTGCGGCGCCAGAGCAGCGGAGGGAGATGGAGTTCCCTCTTGACCCAGTCGACAGGTACGGATGCGATGGAGGAGCAGTTAGCTGGCAGCGGCGATGGGACGAGCAGCTGTTGGCAGGACGAGCAGCTAGAGCAGCTGGTGGCGGGATGAGCAACTAGAGCCGGTGGCGGGGCAAGCAGTTGGAGTAGGAGGGCGACGCCGAGCTCAACTGGGGCCTCCTCGGCAACTCCTATGACTGCTGCGGCAGGAGTACCTCTACCTCAGTGAGCCCGTCACTCAGTCTGCAACTCTGATTCAGTAGAGTACTGTACTTGCAGTAGATCGAAGCAAATTTTGGAGTAGTAGTTCGATGAGTAGTTCTTGTAGTAGTCGAATTCAGTTAATCTCCTCCTCTTCTCCAGTCACCAATTAGGCTGGTGTAATCCATTGTTTGTTGTTGTCATTGTTTGCTATTGTCAAAGAAAATCTTTACTCCGAGCACATGTAGTGAGCACATTTGCTCCATTTAGTGAGCACATTTGCTAGGAGTACAAATTAGTGTTAACACAAGTGATGGGTTGATTTACAAATTCTGAAGATGATGAACAGAGCATAAAAATGATTGCTTATCTGTATACTGCTGATGTTGTAGTTTAAAAGGCTCAAGATCTTACTTCCTGGGTAGCCATTGCCAGTTGATACCCCTGTTTGGTCGAACCTTCGGAAGGCTTCATTTGGTTCTTGGTTCTTGGGATGATATAATCTCCATGTTCTCTCAAATTTATGCCACCTCATTTTTTTCCTCTTTTCAGGGATACATCATGCATTATCTTGTGATGTGATCCAGTAGATCGGCTCTGCACAAGGAAAAGATTCTCAATAGTGAAATTTATGTGATGTTCTTTTTAACCTTTTGATTTCTGGGAACCAGTAATAACAAGGTCTGCAGTGTGAATCACATGAGAGAGAGGGGGGGAGAGGGATTTATGTGGGGAAAATTGGGCTTATCTACATATTGTCTCTGTCCAGCTCCAGTTGGCTCACAGCTTTTGTGACTTCCCTGCTTTCCTTTGAAAGCACAAAATAGAAATGCCCTGAAAGTTTAGATAAAATTTCACGAATGCAGTTGAAAAACAAAATGCAGCTGTGAACTCACTGATTTTCTCTCTTCTCAGGGGCGCTGATTCCACATCTTTTACTACTGTATAACAAAACAAACAAAAAATGCAGGAGAAGATAAGTGGTGGGAGTACTTCCCTTGTCCCTTCTGCTACATTGAGGTGGAGATTGTGCATACAAGATTGTGCATACAAACATGGCAGCATTTGTAGTTAACTAATATTAAATGAATTGTAGCAGGAGTACCCTCCTTCTCTTGACTTCTCTTCTCTTCTCTTCTTCCTTTCTTCTGAAACTTAAAAGCAGTAGTAGCAACTGCATTAATTAAATCTAAATGAATTTATATGCACTTTTATATGGACCTAGGAGTAACTAGGAGTAGCATACTTTTTTAGTTAAAGAGTTTGGAGTAATTATCTTCTCTTCTCCTCTTATCTTCTCCTCTTCATTTGAAGAGATTAGTGACATCAATAGCTTGCAGTGTTTGTAGCTACAATTAATTAAAGATTAGGTAAAACAGCAATCTAGATAATCAAAGTTTTCTTTAACTGAACATTTGTGCTGCTTCTAGATAATCAAATGATCATTAGGAGTAGCAAGTGAATTTTTTCAGTTACTTAAGTGAAACTTTTTCAGTTACGGTAGGACTTCTCTTTCTCTTCTTGCGTTAGTAGTTTAGTGTAGGGTTTATTGGAGTACTTCCCTTGTGCCCTCCATACTCCTCTCCTCTCCCACTCCTTTCCTCTCCTACTACTTTCCTTGTTCTCTTCTTCTCTAAATTATCTTCTCTTCTCTAAATTCACCCATCTTCTCTCCTACTACTCTCTTCTCTTCTCTTTCATTTAAATGGAGTACTCCACACAAGCAAATAAAAATTTCCTTTAATTAATTAATTAAACTGAAACCTTTCCTTTAATTAATTAAACTAAAACCTTTCCTTTAATTAATTTCACATGGAGTTACACATACAAGTCTCACAAGCATCATCACTAGCATCACAAGCATCATCACTAGCATCACAAGCATCATCACTAGCATCACAAGCCTCATCACTAGCATCATCACTAGCATCACAGCCTCATCACTAGCATCATAGCCTCATCGCAAGCATCACAAGCATCATCACTAGCAGCATAGCCTCATCACTAGCATCACAAGCATCATCACTAGCATCAGAGCCTCATCGCAAGAATCACAAGCATCATCACAAGCATCACAGCCTCATCACTAGCATCACATCTTCATCACAAGCATCATCACTAGCATCACAGCCTCATCGCAAGCATCATCACTAGCATCACAACCTCACTACAAGCATCATCACAATCTCACATTCCATTACTGAACCATCTCCATTAGCTCTAAGTTGTATAGGGCATTTGCGTAAACCTCTCGAGGGCATGATAATCTTGGAGGTAGTTGCCCAAGCCCCTCAAGCCTTTCCTTGTTTACATGGGGTATTTTATACCCATTGCCCCCTACATGGTTCAGGATCTCAATCATGCACGTTTGTAGAGTTAGGAAAATTCTGTTGAGCTTGTAAACATCATAGCCTTCAAATTCCTCCAAAACACCCTTAATAAGGTCTTGTAGTGTTTTATGACTCAGACAATTTGTCGGGGATTGGAGCAAGTTGAAAAACCCAAGGTCAAGCACATTCAAATGAGGACTGTTGGGAGGTTGTTGTATTATTCTGATGTCAAGTCCAGTTTTTGCGACGGCTTCTGGAAATTCTGGGTCATCTGGCAAGATATGGGGCTTAGCATTATCCTGCTAAATGTAGATGGTCTGTCAAGCATCACCTTCGGGCCAAACAGATTGTATTGCTGGCAAGACCTTCTCTATCAGGAACTCCCTCATCACTTTTCGGTCGACCTTTATTGATTTTGTCTCTATTGTACCTTTGGGCCTGTTGCCGCTTCTCCTTTGAGCAGGAACTTCTTTCACGAATGGCCAGATACCGATTTTCCTAGAGAAGGTCACATTTCCTTCAGTGTCCCACCTCGGCCTAGCAACGGCCGTCAAGAACATCACCATGCCAATACAATTTCCATGTATAGGCCTTTTGGCTCTATCTCCCCATCTAGCAGATAATGTTGGGGAACGCGGTAATTTCAAAAAAAATCCTACGATCACGCAAGATCTATCTAGGTGATGCATAGCAACGGGGGGAGAGTTTGTCCACGTACCCTCATAGACCGTAAGCGGAAGCGTTATATAAAACGGTTGATATAGTCGAACGTCTTCGCGATCCAACCGATCAAGTACCAAACACGCGGCACCTCCATGATCTGCACACGTTCAGCTCGGTGACGTCCCTCGAACTCTAGATCTAGCTAAGGCTGAGGGAGAGTTCCGTGAGCACGACGGCGTGGTGATGGTGATGATGAAGTTACCGGTGCAGGGCTTCACCTAAGCACTACGACGATATGACCGGGGTGGAAAACTGTGGAGGGGGGCACCGCACATGGCTAAAAGATCAACCTGTGTGTCTTTGGGGTGCCCCCTGCCCCCGTATATAAAGGAGGGAGGGAGAGAGGCCGGCCCCCTAGGGGTGCGCCAAGTGTATGGAGTCCTACTAGGACTTCCAAGTCCTAGTAGGAATCCTTTCCCTTTTAGGAATAGGAGAGAAGGAAGGAAAGAGGGAGTAGGAAAGGGCAAGGGGGTGCCGCCCCCTTCCCCTAGTCCAATTCGGACCAATGGGGGGAGGCGCGTGGCACCTCCCCTTGGCCTACCTCCTCTATTTTCGTATGGCCCAATAAGGCCCATTACTTCTCCCGGTGAATTCTCGTAACTCCCTGGTACTCTGAAAAATACCCGAATCACTCAGAACCTTTCTGATGTTTGAATATAGCCTTCCAATATATCGATTTTTATGTCTCAACATTTTGAGACTCCTCGTCATGTCCGTGATCTCATCCGAGACTTCGAACAAACTTAGGTCATCAAAACACATAACCCATAATAAAAATCGTCATCGAATGTTAAGCGTGCGAACCCTACGGGTTCGACAACTATGTAGACATGATCGAGGCACATCTCTGATACACAACCAATAGCGGAACCTGGATGCTCATATTGGCTCCTACATATTTTCCGAAGATATTTATCGGTTAAACCGCATAACAACATATGCTGTTCCCTTTGTCATCGGTATGTTACTTGCCCAAGATTCGATCGTCGGTATCATCATACCTAGTTCAATCTCGTTACCGGCAAGTCTCTTTACTCTTTCCGTAATGCTTCATCCCGCAACTAACTCATTAGTCACATTGCTTGCAGGGCTTATAGTGATGAGCATTACCGAGAGAGCCCAGAGATACCTCTCCGATGCACGCAGTGACAAATCCTATTCTCGATCTATGCCAACCCAACAAACACCTTCGGAGACACCTGTAGAGCATCTTTATAATCACCCAGTTACGTTGTGACGTTTGATAGCACACAAGGTGTTCCTCCGGTATTCTGGAGTTGCATAATATCATAGTCCGAGGAACGTGTATAAGTCATGAAGAAAGCAGTAGCAATGAAACTGTAACGATCATAATGCTAAGCTAACCGATGGGTCTTGTCCATCACATCACTCTCCTAATGATGTGATCCCCCTTATCAAATGACAACACATGTCTATGGTCAGGAAACATAACAATCTATCTATCTATCTATCTATCTATCTATATCTATCTATACCTATACTAATTCTTGACTTCCTAGAAATTCTCACGTTAATCAGATTTTACGGACCGTTAATCTGGTGGGACCGATTTATTACGGTGTAGATTAGCTCATTTAATTTTCACATTATTAATCATAAAAGGAAGCCCGTGAAAAAATCTCCAATCCCACACCCACGTCACCTAGCCCTAATCCCTCCCCACGTACAAACTTCTTCCAAGATCCGATCCCTCCCTCCCCCTCCTCCTCTCTTCGCGACCAAGAAAAAGCAAGAAACGGACCTCCCAATCAATCTGGCGGCGACGAGGTCAATCAGGTAGCAAATCACAGGCGCCTCACGGATCCTCCTCCGATCGGTCGAGCAGCTAGGAGGAGAAGCCTCCCTGTCGTGATGTTGGCCTCTCCCCTATGTGTTGAATTATGAATTAATCTTGCCAAAAAAGCGAGGCTGGGATACACATAACGCACTTCATCCTCCATTGATGCTACATCGCTCTGAGAAAATCAACGACTCTCTCTCAAAAAGCCATGGTCAATCCACTTTCTCCCAGATCCCTTCCTCCCGATCCTTTGCATCTACAAACTTCAAGATCGATTAGGCTTGACGCCAACCATGCATGTTCCATCGAGGCAGCAGGAGCTTGACCTCATGGTCCATGACTTCCAACAGGTATGTTAGTCCTGCCAGCGCAACAATTGTTTGCCTTATTCTGCTCTCCTCTAGCCAGCTCCAACTATCCCTGCAGCATCTAGCTGCTCACCATGTGTTTGAACAATTGTCTAAGAAAACACCGATGTCAGGTAATTAATTTCTTTTGATGTGATCATGAAGATTTACAATTCAATGTGGACAAAGTAATATAGAAAATCTCACAACCCATCTTTGAAAGCAGCGCTAATGTTCCATAGCTAGGATACAATGCGTAGCATATACTCACTAGGTTACAGTACATCATGCTGTATTGCTGGTGGTCCTGTCCCAGGATAGAGGAAAAGTTACTGCTTTGAGTCTTTACTCTCTGTACAAGGTTTGTATATTCTTAAACTTTGTTAGCGCTTTGACTCTTTACTCCTACTCAGTTTAATCAATTGGTAACTGGCATGTAATTGAAACAAATGAAGGCAGAATTAGATTTTGTTACTTGATGTTATTCACAATAACTTTTTACAAGGATGATTGAGTGGTGCAGAGCTGCAGGATGCACATTTCGTGGCATTGTTAGTGAAATGTCTACTCTGTAATAACAAATGGTGAGTGTTAAATTGTTAATCAAGGGTTCATTCGTTGGCTTTGAGTCAGGTTGTAGATATGCCAGTGGCGGGTCCGCAGCGGCTGCATTAGCCCCACTAGATGAAAATGCAGGATTAGTGGCCGTCCGCGTCCGTGTTTTTATTTACCCACGTCTCCACAGGCTGAGTGGACATATGCAGTCTAAGAATGCTCCAAAGCATATGTGAACATCCTGCTAGCCGGGTTTGTGTTGGAGGCAGAGACGTGCAAGGCACCTGTGGCCTGGCATAGTCGAGCGGAGGAGCAGCACAAGGCAAAGAATTGTGATGACGAGCGCCACGGTGATCTCACTTATTGTTGTTGGAAATAGAGCCTTGCAAGCTAAAGCAGATTACACGGCGCGGCCTAAGCGAGACTGACATCTGTGTCTGCCAGCATTCTGATCTTTATAACTCACTACTTCAGGTAATATTTTTCATTATAATTAGTTATGTATCGTACCTCAAAGGTCCTATAGATGCACGCTTTCACTGATATGTACTGGAGCCATGATTCTTCATTTAGTTACTTATCATGCATTGTAAATTACATTGCATTCTCCTTTTATTTCATGTGTTCCTGATCTGCGATTTGGTGCCATAATTTATATTTAATAATAGTGGTAAACTTCAAAAACAAAAATGTGTATGATGTTGACTCACCCTGCAACGATCAGGTCAGAATGTGTCGCTTTAGTGTTTTCTTTGGTGATATACCATCCCATGTTTACTAGAATCAAGATATTAATCTAAGTTTGTTTAGCAGTGGCATAGAAATCCACTGCTACTTCCAATTATTTATTTATTCCATTTGCTGCAATTTTTATTCCCTTTTGTCCTTGATCATATCTTTGTAAGATTATTTACAAGTTCAAGAGGTATATGCTGATTTTCATAAACCGAAGAACAAGTTGCATTTACACCATAAACTTTATATATCGGAATCTTGGTTTCATGACACCCATATCAACTGCTATGCCATGACTATCAACTGTGGAAAATAAATTTCCATTCATGTAATAAACCTTGTCAAGACGGGAGCACTAATGGTACTCTAAGTAAATGCATAAAAGTAGCTTTATATTTTTTTTATTAAGCTATACGCATTTTCAGAAAACCATAGGAAGCACTGTTGTCACATTTTTATTTCACTTACCTCTTTAATTGTGCTATGCGATCCATTTCTTGGACCATGCATACATGTGTCTATCTATAATCTCCAATAATCATTATTTTGGGAAGATCAAACCCATATTTGTATTTACTATGATAATGATGAGCTTTCTTACAGTTTTTCCGTAAGGTACCTTTTACCTAAAATATTAGCAGTTATATTATGTCCATCTTTACAGATAAAGTTAATGACTACAATTAGTTTGTAGCCATTCTTTTTCAAGTTTAGATGCTGAAACTCCTCAATCGTAAAACCATATTACTAAAGTGTATCTGACATTGATGATGATTGAAGAGTAAAGACTAGATTTCTGTATTTGCTACTACCTCCGTCCCGGTGTATAAGTCATTCGCGTAGTTCTAGGTTGATAATTTAACTATCTAAATATGTATTATATGTGACAAAAAATATATATTTAGAAACTACATCCGTGTGGAAATCTAGTGGTATACTTTTCATGACATATAACACATATTTAATTCCTCAAATCGATGACCTAGAACTACGCGAATGACTTATACACCCGGACGGAGGGAGTAGGATTAGTGTCCACCAGAGCCAATATGGTCACCTCAGGATACATCATATGGGTGCCTCAGAAAATACACATGTTCTCTCATTCCATATATTACAGACGACATAGACGAGCCTCCTGCTCCACCGCTTATGGACTTCGTTTGACGTTGAAGCAATTATGCCAGACAGTACAAAATAACCCTGTATATACTAGAAAAGCAAAATAACCATACACACACGACTTAGAATTATCATCTAAAAAGATACATGCAGGTTCTCACCCATCTAGGCTTACATCCATGAATTTCCTTGTCCACATAGCGCATGTGTATCATGAAGAATGCTTCTATAATTTGTAAAAATGTCAACGTATATTGGTTCCGGCCCGTGCGGGTACACGTGTTGTTGACTAGCTATAGCTAATTCTTCTATGCATATTTTCCTGATGTAAAATAAATTACAACACAAACATTCTAAATTGCACGACATACTTTACAAGATTAGCTCTTAATCCATTGGTATGTGTTATTGGTGTAAATGGGTACACAAAAACCATGTGTTGCCTTCGACGAAAGTTTCTGTAAAACTAATAAGTAATTTCATATAACTAATAGCAACTTAATTGTATTTTTTATAAGTTGTGCAAAGTGAATATTCTAAATATGCTAGCCCGTGCGATTGCACGGGTTGACGACTAGTCTTTGATTAATGAGCTAGTCAAGTAGAGGCATACTAGGGACACTCTGTTTTGTCTATGTATTCACACATGTACTAAGTTTTCAGTTAATACAATTATAGCATGAATAATAAACATTTATCATAATATAAGGAAATAAATAATAACTTTATTATTGCCTCTAGGGCATATTTCATTCAGTCTCCCACTTGCACTAGAGTCAATAATCTAGTTCACATCGACATGTGATTTAACACCAATAGTTCACATCTGCATGTGATTAACACCCATAGTTCACATCGCCATGTGACCTACATCCAAAGGGTTTACTAGAATCAATAATCTAGTTCACATCGCTATGTGATTAACACCCAAAGAGTGCTATGGTGTGATCATGTTTTGCTTGTGAGGGAAGTTTAGTCAACGGGTCTGTCAAGTTCAGAGTCGTATGTATTTTGCAAATATTCTATGTCTACAATGCTCTGCATGGAGCTACTCTAGCTAATTCCTCCCACTTTCGATATGTATCCAGATTGAGACTTACAGTCATTTGGATCGGTGTAAAAACTTGCATCGACGTAACTCTTTATGACGAACTCTTTATCACCTCCATAACCGAGAAATATTTCCTTAGTCCGCACTAAGGATAATCTTGACCGTTGTCCAGTGATCTACTCTTAGATCATTATTGTACCCCCTTTGCCAAACTCATGGCAAGGTGCACAATAGGTCTAGTACACATCACAACATACTTTATAGAACCTATGACTGTGGCAGAGGGCATGACTTTCATTCTCTTTCTATCTTCTGCCGTGGTCGGGATTTGAGTCTCACTCAACTTTACACCTTGTAATACATGCAAGAACTTCTTCTTTAACTAGTCCATTTTGAACTCTTTCAAAAAACTTGTCAAGGTATGTATTCATTGAAAAATCTTATCAAGCGTCTTGATCTATCTCTATAGATCTTGATGCCCAATATATAAGCAACTTCACCGAGGTCTTTCTTTGAAAAAATCCTTTCAAACTCTCTTTTATGCTTTCCAGAAAATTCTACATCATTTCTGATTAACAATATGTCATTCACATATACTTATCAGAAAGGCTATAGTGCTCCCACTCATTTTCTTGTAAATACAGGCTTCACCGCAAGTTTGTATAAAACTATATGCTTTTAGCGTATATTCCAACTCCGAGATGCTTGCACCAGTCCATAGATGGATCGCTGGAGCTTGCACACCTTGTTAGTACCTTTAGGATTGACAAAACCTCCTGATTGCATCATATACAACTTTTCTTTAAAAAATATCCATTTAAGGAATGCAGTTTTAACATCCATTTGCCAGATTTCATAAAACATGGCAACTGCTAACATAATTCGGACAGATTTAAGCATCGCTACAGTTGAGAAAATCTCATTATAGTCAACACCTTGAACTTGTCAAAAACCTTTTTGCGACAAGTCGAGCTTTGTAGATAGTAACACTACTATCGGTGTCCGTCTTTCTCTTGAAGATCCATTTATTTAATATGGCTTGCCGATCATCGGGCAAGTCCACCAAAGTCCACACTTTGTTCTCATACATGGATCCCATCTCATATTTCATGGCCTCAACCCATTTCATGGAATCTGGGCTCATCATCACTTCCTCATAGTTCATGTGTTCATCATGGTCTAGTAACATGACTTCCAAAATAGGATTACCATACCACTTTGGTGCGGTCTGTACTCTGGAAGACCTACGAGGTTCTATAGTAACTTGATGTGAAGTTTCATGATCATCATCATTAGCTTCCTCACTAATTAGTGTAGGAATCACTGGAACTGATTTCTGTGATGAACTACTTTCCAATTCGGGAGAAGGTACAATTACCTCATCAAGCTCTACTTTCCTCCCACTCACTTCTTTCGAGAGAAACTCCTTCTCTAGAATGGATCCATTCTTAGCAACGAATATCTTGCCTTCGGATCTTCGATAGAAGGTGTACCCAAAAGTTTCCTTTGTGTATCCTATGAAGATGCACTTCTCCGATTTGGGTTCAAACTTATCAGGTTGAAGCTTTTTCACATAAGCATCGCAGCCCCAAACTTTAAGAAATGACAACTTTGGTTTCTTGCCAAACCACAGTTCATAAGGCGTCGTCTCAACGGATTTCGATGGTGCCCTGTTTAACGTGAATGTAGCTGTCTCTAATGCATAAACTCAAAACGATAGTGGTAAATTGGTAAGAGACATCATAGATTGCACAATATCCAATAAAGTGTGGTTACGATGTTCGAACACACCATTACGATGTGGTGTTCCAGGTGGCATGAGCTATGACACTATTCCACGTTGTTTTAAATGAAGGTCAAACTCGTAACTCAAATATTCTCCTTCACGATCAGATCATAGAAACTTTATTTTCTTGTTACGATGATTCTCCACTTCACTCTGAAATTCTTTGAACTTTTCAAATGTTTCAAACTTGTGTTTCATTAAGTAGATATACCCATATCTGCTCAAATCATCTGTGAAGGTCAGAAAATAACGATACCTGCCACGAGCATCAACACTCATTGGACTGCATACATCGGTATGTATTATTTTCAATAAGTCAATAGCTCGTTGCATTGTTCCGGAGAACAGAGTTTTAGTCATCTTGCCCATAAGGCACGGTTCGCAAGCATCAAATGATTCATAATCAAGTGATTCCAAAAGTCCATCAGCATGGAGTTTCTTCCTGCGCTTTACACCGATATGATCAAAACGGCAGTGCCACAAATAAGTTGCACTATCATATCAACTTTGCATCTTTTGGCATCAATACTATGAATATGTGTATTACCACGATCGATATTCAGTAAACCTATAAACATTGGGTGTATGTGTTGGGGAACGTAGTAATTTCAAAAAAAAATCCTACGCACACGCAAGATCATGGTGATGGCATAGCAACGAGAGGGGAGAGTGTTGTCCACGTACCCTCGTAGACCGTAAGCGGAAGCATTATGACAACGCGGTTGATGTAGTCGTACGTCTTCACGATTCGACCGATCCAAGCACCGAACGTACGACACCTCCGTGTTCAGCACACGTTCAGCTCGATGACGTTCCCCGGGCTCCAATCCAGCAAAGCGTTGGGGATGAGTTCCGTCAGCACGACGGCGTGGTGACGATGATGATGTTCTACCGGCGCAGGGCTTCGCCTAAACTCCGCGACGATATGACCGAGGTGGAATATGGTGGAGGGGGCACCGCACACGGCTAAGGAACGATTCGTAGATCAACGTGTGTGTCATGGGGTGCCCCCTGCCCCCGTATATAAAGGAGCAAGGGGGGAGGAGGCCGGCCCTAGGAGGGGGCGCGCCAAGTGTGGAGTCCTACTAGGACTCCCTAGTCCTAGTAGGATTCCACCTCCCTTGTTGGAGTAGGAGAAGGGGAAAGAGGGGGAGAGGAAGAAGGAAAGGGGGGCTGCGCCCCTTGTCCAATTCGGACCAGAGGGGGGGCGCAGGCCTCCTTCCTTTTGGCCTCTCTCCTCTATTCCCATATGGCCCAATAAGGCCCATATACTCCCCGGCGAATTCCCGTAACTCTCCGGTACTCCGAAAAATACCCGAATCACTCAGAACCTTTCCGAACTCCGAATATAGTCGTCCAATATATCGATCTTTACGTCTCAACCATTTCGAGACTCCTCGTCATGTCCCGGATCTCATCCGGGACTCCGAACTCCTTCGGTACATCAAAACTCATAAACTCATAATATAACTGTCATCGAAACCTTAAGCGTGCGGACGCTATGGGTTCTAGAACTATGTAGACATGACCTAGAACTGTTTCCGGTCAATAACCAATAGTGGAACCTAGATGTTCATATTGGCTCCTACATATTCTACGAAGATCTTTATCGGTCAAACCGCATAACAACATATGTTGTTCCCTTTGTCATCGGTATGTTACTTGCCCGAGATTCGATCGTCGGTATCCAATACCTAGTTTAATCTCGTTACCGGCAAGTCTCTTTACTTGTTCCGTAATACATCATCCCACAACTAACTCATTAGTTGCAATGCTTGCAAGGCTTTAAGTCATGTGTATTACCGACAGGGCCCAGAGATACCTCTCCGACAATCGGAGTGACAAAACCTAATCTTGAAATACGCCAACCCAACATGTACCTTTGGAGACACCTGTAGAGCACCTTTATAATCACCCAGTTACGTTGTGACGTTTGGTAGCACACAACGTGTTCCTCTGGTAAACGGGAGTTGCATAATCTCATAGTCACAGGAACATGTATAAGTCATGAAGAAAGCAGTAGCAACATACTAAACGATCGTGTGCTAAGCTAACGGAATGGGTCAAGTCAATCACATCATTCTCCTAATGATGTGATCTCGTTAATCAAATGACAATTCTTTTGTCCATGGCTAGGAAACTTAACCATCTTTGATTCACGAGCTAGTCAAGTAGAGGCATACTAGTGACACTACGTTTGTCTATGTATTCACATATGTATTATGTTTCCGGTTAATACAATTCTAG
Organism: Triticum aestivum; assembly: GCF_018294505.1. Lineage (NCBI taxonomy): Eukaryota > Viridiplantae > Streptophyta > Magnoliopsida > Poales > Poaceae > Triticum > Triticum aestivum. The sequence continues at coordinate 57,381,332 of NC_057801.1, read as the reverse complement.
CATGAATAATAAACATTTATCATGAAATAAGGAAATAAATAATAACTTTATTATTGCCTCTAGGGCATATTTCCTTCAGTCTCCCACTTGCACTAGAGTCAATAATCTAGTTCACATCACCATGTGATTTAACACCAATATTCACATCTCTATGTGATTAATACCCATAGTTCACATCATCATGTGATCAACACCCAAAGGGTTTACTAGAGTCAATAATCTAGTTCACATGGCTATGTGATTAACACCCAAAGAGTACTAAGGTATGATCTTGTTTTGCTCATGAGAGAAGTTTAGTCAACGGGTCTGTCACATTCAGAGTCGTATGTATTTTGCAAATATTCTATGTCCACAATGCTCTGCACGGAGCTACTCTAGCCAATTGCTCCCACTTTCAATATGTATCCAGATTGAGACTTAGAGTCATCTGGATTGGTGTAAAAACTTGCATCGTTGTAACTTTTTACGACTGGCTCTTTTATCACCTCCATAATCGAGAAACATCTCGTTATTCCTCACTAAGGATATTCTGGACCGCTGTTCTAGTGATCTACTTTTAGATCAAAATTGTATTCCTTTGCCAAACTCAGAGCAAGGTATACAATAGGTCTAGTACACAGCATAGCATACTTTATAGAACCTATGATTGAGGCATAGGCAATGACTATTCATTCTTTTCTATTTTCTGCCATGGTCGGGTTTTGAGTCTTACTCAACTTCACACCTTGCAACACAGGCAATAACTCTTTCTTTGACTATTCCATTTTGAACTACTTCAAAATCTTGTCAAGGTATGTACTCATTGAAAAAACTTATCAAGAGTCTTGATCTATCTCTATAGATCTTGATGCTCAATGTGTAAGCAGCTTCACCAAGGTCTTTCTTTGAAAAACTCCTTTCAAACACTCCTTTATGCTTTCCAGAAAAATTCTACATTATTTCCGATCAACAATATGTAATTCACATATACTTATCAGAAATGCTGTAGTCCTCCCACTCACTTTCTTGTAAATACAGGCTTCACCGCAAGTCTGTATTAAAACTATATGCTTTGATCAACTTATCAAAGCGTATATTCCAACTCCGAGATGCTTGCACCAGTCCATTGATGGATCGCTGGAGCTTGCACATTTTCTTAGCACCTTTCGGATCGACAAAACCTTCTGGTTCCATCATATACAACTCTTCTTTAAAAAATCCATTAAGGAATGTAGTTTTGACATCCATTTGCCAGATTTCATAAAATGTGGCAATTGCTAACATGATTCAGACAGACTTAAGCATAGATACGAGTGAAAAACTCTCATCGTAGTCAGCACCTTGAACTTGTCGAAAACCTTTTGCGACAATTCTAGCTTTGTAGATAGTAACACTGTCAGCGTCCGTCTTCCTCTTGAAGATCCATTTAATCTCAATGTCTCGCCGATCATTGGGCAAGTCAATCAAATTCCATACTTTGTTTTCATACATGGATGTTATCTCAGATCTCATGGCCTCAAGCCATTTTGCGGAATCTGGGCTCACCATCGCTTCTTCATAGTTCGTAGGTTCATCATGGTCTAGTAACATAACTTCCAGAACAGGATTACCGTACCACTCTGGTGCGGATCTTACTCTGGAAGACCTACGAGGTTCTGTAGTAACTTAATCTAAAGTTTCATGATCATCATCATTAACTTCCTCACTAATTGGTGTAGTAATCACAGGAACAGATTTCTGTGATGAACTACTTTCAAATAAGGGAGCAGGTACAATTACCTCATCAAGTTCTACTTTCCTCCCACTCACTTCTATCGAGAGAAACTCCTTCTCTAGAAAGGATCCATTCTTAGCAACGAATGTTTTCCCTTTGGATTTGTGATAGAAGGAGTACCCAACAGTTTCCTTTGGGTATTCTATCAAGACGCACTTCTCCGATTTGGGTTCGAGCTTATCAGGTTGAAACTTTTTCATATAAGCATCACAACTCCAAACTTTAAGAAACGACAGCTTAGGTTTACTGCTAAACCATAGTTCATACGGTGTCGTCTCAACGGATTTAGATGGTGCTCTTTTTAAATGTGAATGCAGCTATCTCTAATGCACAACCCCAAAACGATAGTGGTAAAACCGATAAGAGACATCATAGATCGCACCATATCCAACAAAGTGCAGTTACGATGTTCTGACACACCATAACGTTGTGGTGTTCCAAGTGGCGTGAGCTGTGAAACTATTCCACGTTGTTTTAATTGAAGACCAAACTCATAACTCAAATATTCATCTCCGCGATCAGATCGTAGAAACTTTATTTTCTTGTTACGATGATTTTTCCACTTCACTCTAAAATTCTTTGAACCTTTCAATTATTTCAGACTTATGTTTCATCAAGTAGATATACTCATATCTGCTCAATTCATCTTGTGAAGGTCAGAAAATAACGATACCCGCCACGAGCATCAACACTCATTGGACCGCATACATCGGTATGTACTGTTTCCAATAAGTCGGTAGCTCGTTCCATTGTTCCAGAGAACGGAGTTTTAGTCATCTTGCCCAAAAGGCATGGTTCGCAAGCATCAAATGATTCATAACCAAGTGATTCCGAAAATCCATCTTTATGGAGTTTCTTCATGCGCTTTACACCGATATGACCCAAACGGCAGTGCCACAAATAAGTTGCACTATCACTATCAACATTGCATCTTTTGGCATCAATATTATGAATATGTGTATCACTACGATCGAGATCCAACAAACTATTTTCATTGGGTGTATGACCATCAAAGGTTTTATTCATTTGAACAGAACAACAATTATTCTTTGATTTTAAATGAATAACCGTATTGCAATAAACATGATCAAATCATATTCATGCTCAACGCAAACGCCAAATAACATTTATTTAGGTTCAACACTAATCCCGAAAGTATAGGGAGTGTGCGATGATGATCATATCAATCTTGGAACCACTTCCAACACTCATCGTCAATTCCCCTTCAACCAGTCTCTGTTTATATAACTACTGTTTTGAGTTACTAATCTTAGCAACTGAACAAGTATCAAATACTCAGGGGCTACTATAAACACTACTAAGGCACACATCAATAACCTGTATATCAAATATACCCTTGTTCACTTCGCCATCCTTCTTATCCACCAAATATTCAAGGCATTTCCGCTTCCAGTGACCATTTCCTTTGGAGTGTAAGCACTCAGTTTCAGGCTTTGGTCCAGCTGTGAGCTTCTTCGCGGAGTGACAACTTGCTTGTCATTCTACTTGAAGTTCCCTTTCTATCCCTTTGCCCTTTTCTTGAAACTAGTGGTCTTGTCAATCATCAACACTTGATGCTCTTTCTTGATTTCTACCTTCGTCGATTTCAACATCACGAAGAGCTCGGGAATCGTTTTCGTCATCCCTTGCATACTATAGTTCATCACAAAGTTCTACTAACTTAGTGATGGTGACTAGAGAACTCTGTCAATCACCATCTTATCTGGAAGATTAACTCCCACTTGATTCAAGCGATTGTAGTACCCAGACAACCTGAGCACATGCTCACTAGTTGAGCGATTCTCCTCCATCTTTTAGCAATAGAACTTGTTGGAGACTTCATATCTCTCAACTCGGGTATTTGCTTGAAATATTAAATTCAATTCCTGGAACATCTCATATGGTCCATGACGTTCAAAACGTCTTTGAAGTCCCGATTCTAAGCCGTTAAGCATGGTGCACTAAACTATCAAGTAGTCATCATATTGAGCTAGCCAAATGTTCATAACGTCTGCATCTGCTCCCGCAATAGGTTTGTCACCTAGTGGTGCATCAAGGACATAATTCTTCTGCGCGGCAATGAGGATAAACCTCAGATCACAGATCCAATCCGCATCATTGCTACTAACATTTTTCAACACAATTTTCTCTAGGAACATATCAAAATAAACATATGAAAGCAACAACGCAAGCTGTTGATCTACAACATAATTTGCAAAATACTACCAGAACTAAGTTCATGATAAATTTAAGTTCAATTAATCATATTACTTAAGAACTCCCACTTAGAAAGACATCCCTCTAATCCTCTAAGTGATCACGTGATCCAAATCAACTAAACCATAACCGATCATCACGTGAAATGGAGCAGCTTTCAATGGTGAACATCATTATGTTGATCATATCTGTCAGGACCACGACTCGATACCACATCGATCTAGCATGTAACACATCATATCACATTGCGGCCTCACGCACGGTATTCCCACGGGTGCCACCCTACCTGGCCCGGGACCGTTTGCGCCTTTTGGCTCACGTATATGATAGTGCCGCTAGCATCCATATGACAAAGAACCCGGGCTGACATGGCTAGTCGTGAACCCAAAGTGGCACAAACTTACAGGGACAGGCATCCATGACCCAGCATCGAACGTGTCGGTCATCAACGAGAGAATCTGGGCTGTAGCACTGGGCTAGCAGGACTCCGGTAAACTGGGCTGTAGCGGGCTAACAGGACTCCGGTATCCATCGCGTGACATTTCCCCGAAGGGACAGACACAGGAACGAAGAAGGACACATGCCGGCCAGCCTAAGTGATCCGGAGCAGTAGCAAGCTACCAAGGCTCAGTGGAAGCACTAGGAGACATTTCCCGGTAAGAGAGGCTACTAAAGATAAACAACTAGATAGTCAGATCCCACACATACCAAGCATTTCAATCATACACACAATATGCTCGATATGTGCAAATACAACAAGGCATCACAACATGACTCTACGACACAAGTACTTTATTTAAAGGCTCGGAGAGCCATACATATCATACACAAAAGTACGGGTCACACGACCCAGCATTCAAGTCATACAGACATACAAGCCAACAGCGGAAGTAACTTGTCTGAGTACAGACAACTAGTAAAATAAAAGAGGCTTGGGAAGCCTGGCTATACTACATGGTCCTTCACAAGCACAGGATCACCACCTGGGCCTCAGTCTACTCATTGATGTCAACGTCTACGAAGAACCCATCAGAAGGGGTTGCAGCATCTTCTAAAAAATGTCAATTAAAGCAACATGAGTACAAAGGTACTCATCAAGACGTACATCAGATCCTACATACATGCACATTATCAAGAAGGGTTGGTGGGGTTATTGCAGCAAGCCAGCTTTGACTCTTGGCTAAACTATCCTACGAGACACCAACTTGAAATTGTTTTGCGCACACGAGTCCACTACACACCAACTCAATACACCACCGAGGATCCACCTCCGTCATCCTACGGAAGAGCCATCCTCAGCACTCACGCTTATCTTGAGGATTTTAGTAGTATCCATTTACTTGTCTATGAACTGTATAGGCAACCAAGTAGTCCTTTACCGCGGACGCGGCTATTCGAATAGATAATGTTAACCCTGCAGGGGTGTACTTCTTCATACACGCTCTCACCACTTACCGCCGTTTACACGACATGTACTCGGCAACCTTCAAGCGGAAGCCCAACGTGGGTGTCGGCCACGACCTACCTAAACACCTAAGTCTCTAGTCCAGGTTTATCGCCTATTCAGGTTCCATCCGCAGGGAGTCTGGCCGAGGTTTCCACATACGGCCCCGAACAATGTGTACAGGGTTCCGAGACACCTAACGGGTGCCCGGCATACCCGTCCACGTACCTACCGCATCACAGCCCACCCCGTGGGTCAGCGCTGCCCATGGCCTCCAGTAATCTACAAACACCAGAAACTACTTGCAACTCCTGGACAGAGGACTAGGGTGAATAAGAAGCCGAGAGGGTCCATTGGTTTCGGGCCCAATGCATGGTAGTAGCTGAATCTTAAATCACACATACAGATCTCAGTGCTTAAGGTCGGCTTCAATGAAACAACCCACCATGTACTCCTACATGGCCTCTCATCGATACCTTTACCAAATCGTGTTCAACACATCACTCTCATTACCGGCATGATCATTTCACTCCAGCCCATCACCCAGATGAACCAGACCTAACACGACTCTAAGCATAGCAGGCATAGCAAGGTAGGAACAACACATACATATGGCTCAATCAACTCCTACACATGCTAGTGGGTTTCATCTAGTTACTGTGGCAATGACAGGTCATGCAGAGGAAATGGGTTCAACTACCATAGCACTCAGCAGTTAGAATCGCGTTGTCTTAATGAAGTAAAAGAGAGCAGAAGCGAGAACATGGTATTGTATCGATATGATCAAATGGTTGGTTGCTTGCCTGATGGGTCGATGCACTGATATTGATCTTCGCTAGGGTAATTGTGGTACTCCTCGGGGGCAGATCCTGCTGCAAAGAGCACCGATACACAACATCACCAAACAATATGCAACAATATGATGCATGCATGAGACATGGCAAAATGAGTGTATTAGGCTAACGCAACTAAGACCAGATGGGTTTGAACCATTTTGAATCAAAGATTCAAGTTTCAAACTCACAAATGGCCCCTTTAAGTGCTTTATCTTGTTCTTCACTAAACATCAGGTTAGCTTGCTTAAACATGCATGAAACCAGTACATATGGATAGATTGGATTTTTCTGATCATTTTTCATATATAAAACTTTGCATTTGGAGTTATAGATTAATTTCTATGATTTTTTAAAGTTTGTGGTATTTACTAGAATTTCCTGTATAAAAATAATTCCAGTAAATAAATTACTGCGTCAGCATTATGTCAGTATGACGTCAGCGGTCAACGGAACAGTCCAGGTCAACCCTGAGTAGTGGGTCCCGTGTGTCAGTGTAATTAGTTTAACTAAATATTAATGAAAACTAATCCTGATTAGATAACAGGGCTGGGCCCCACCTGTCATTGACCCAGGGGGTCAAACTGGGCCCACCTGTGGTCAAACGAGGGGTCAGCAGGGTCAACTCGCTGGTGTTTAACCGCCGGCGAGGCCGAACGCGGCGGCGAGAGTGGTTTTGTGCATTCCGGCGACCAAAAGAGCCGCGGAGGGCATCTATATGTAGCTGGGAGCAAGCCGCAGCTCTTGGTGGCATTGGTTGAGCTCGGGGTGGCCGGAAACGGCGCCGGCGACGACCTTGGCGGTCGCCGGAGTTCGGGTGATGAAGAAAACGAAGCTACGGGACACGGCGAGGCTCGTGGTGAGGTGCTACGGGTTCTTGCGAGTGCGGTGAGTGCGTTGGACATTGTGGTGTGGCCAGTGGGTGGCCGGAGTCATGTCGGCGACGAGCTCCGCGGCGGCGCGTGCGGGTGAGCTTCGTGCAGCCGCTACGGGGCTCGGAAGCGAGAAAGGAAAGGGGGGAGAGGTAGCTGGGCTCACGGCGATCTCGAGGAAGCAAACGGCGTGGTCGGGGACGAGCTGGTGCGGTGGTGACGTCGAAGGGGATCTCCAGCGACGGCGTAGTCGGGCAAGGTCGGTGCAGAGGCTTCAGGGCAAGCGAGCGCTCGGGGCTCGGCTAGCTCGAAGAAGAGGAGGGCGGCGGAGCTCCTGGACACGACGGCACGGCGCAAGGACGACGAAGAGCGTGACTACGGCGACGGTGCGGCTGCGGTGGCGTCGGCCATGGCGTGGGAGAGCGAGGGAGAGAGGCAGGGGGAGAATGGACGTGCCCACGGGGTTCGGGGCGCGACGTGGAGCTCATACCGGTCAGCAGAGAGGCGAGGGGAGGAAGCAGGGCGGCGGGCAGCTACGTGGCGTGCGCTGGAGCCACCGTCGAGCACCTGCCTGCCTGCCTGGCGAAGGCAAGCAGCTCGCTGGAGCGGCTGCTGGGCTGGGCCGGCTAGATGAGCTGGCTAGTTGGGCTGCCAGGTTAGTTCCCTCTCTCTCTGTCTTTGTTTATCTTTTCTATTTATTCAGTAAATTTGTGGACTTTCTAAAAATACCTAGACAACTCCAGAAATCACCAAACTGCTCATGGCCACTAATTGGAATATATCCAGCATGGAACATTTTAGTTTGGGATTATTTGAGCATTTAAAATAATTTATATAATTTAAATGCCCAAACTCAAATACTTATGATTTAATTCAAAAACCTTAGGATGACCTAGAAAATTGTGCACCACTTTTGGCAGAGGCTCTGAACCAAGGCAAAAATGATGGACATTTTAGAAGGCATTTCAGGTTCATTGAAAATATTTTTAGTAAACAGTGGGGACTGATTCTCCGGGTATTAATTCCCAAAAAATGGCCCTTGTACTCATCAGCCCCAGGATAACTGTTAGCTAATGAGGCACCAACTTGATACAGAAATTCCAAGCAAATACAAAATATGTAGTACAAGACCATTCTGGTCTGTGAGTACAACAAATGGTTTCTAATGGTTGATGGCGGAAGCGGTTGGTGAATCAGCAGTGTCTACGGGACTCCATTTCCCACGGGAACAGCTGACCAGGCTAGCTCCCATCTTCGCGAGGCGGCTATCACCGTTGCATAGGTTCTGGGCTGTCATCACGTCGCTCCACTCCGCGCAAGGAATCTGGCCAAGACAATAGCCAGGGACAAGCCAGTGAGTACTTTGAATGTACTCGCAAACATTATGAACACAGGAATAATATAACAACAATGTGTTGAAAATATTCTATGCTCATGACGTCATTCACAAAAGGTAAATAAATCTCTGATGCTTGTAAGCAGTTTATTTATGGAAGTGCAATAACATATTAATAATAAAAGGCACCGATCGGGCGTCTGAAGCGACACCACATAAAGGGCTTTAAAAGAAATGCCACAGTCGGGCATCTGAGCGACACAACATAAAGGGCTTTAAAAGAAATGCCGCAGTCGGGCGTCTGAGCGACAACACATAAAGGGCTTTAAAGGAAATGCCACAGTCGGGCGTCTGAGCGACACCACATAAAGGGCTTTAAAAGAAATGTCACAGTCGGGCGTCTAAGCGACACCACATAAAGGGCTTTAAAAGAAATGCCACAGTCGGGCGTCTGAGCGACACCACATAAAGGGCTTTAAACGAAAAACAATCATAGTGAATATTCAGGAGGTAGAACCATCCGAGGGATATTTGATAAATACCAATAATATCATGGGTTAGTCCACAACAATAATAATCATAATTATCACAAGTCACAAGTTGTGATTCCAGTTCTGGTTTAACAGTTCACCTCCGAAGACCGACACTAAGACCGACACTTGACCCATCCCAGACTGTAGTCCTTAACCATGGACACGGCTATTCGAATAGGTTTAATCTCTGCAGAGGGTGTACTCTTTACCCACGAGTAACGGATTTCTTTAGTCCATCAGGACTAATTCCGTCTACAGTCTTTTTGTTGGGAACACACCTAACTTGCACACACCAGCTTAACTCACACGTGTCTGGAATCACCCACGACACCTGTCAAGCAAACTCTAAGTGGGGAGGCTACAACCTCGCGTAGCATGGGATCAAATTTATATCACACGCTCTAAGGGGTGGCCTCCCCTCTCGGTCTCAACCGGAAACACCCATGCCCCCGGACCAGGTGGCCTGCCTACCAGCTACAATCGGTATCTTCCACCCTGGCCTCTCTGTACGGTGTGTGCTAGGAAGAGGTTGACAACTTACTGAACCGTACTCTACTTGTTGTAGAGACGAGTGGTAGTACGAAACAAGTATGGGGGTTACTGGAACAAGACTCGATCTATGGTCGACTCAGGAGGTTTAAGTATTCCCTGCATGATTAGCATAACGAATATATTTCAACCAACAGAGTCACCGCTCATATTACCTTACCATGCCATACCAGACATAACCGTCCCGACGGAGACCGGCGACAAACTCATGCCTACCCAAGGCAGAGGTTTTCCCGGGTTCCTGCCGGTATGCATGCAAGGCACATGAGGATGATTATCATCATAAGTGTGATCATTTCCAACAGCATGGAAATCACAAATATGCATCCATGCACATGATCATCTCACATGAAATAACAATTTCTCCAAAAAAGAGGTAGTGTGATAAACGTATCAACGAACACTCAAAAATATCATGCCAGGGTTCAGAATGCTTGCCTTCAGGTCAGGGAAGGCAGGGTGCATTTCAAACTCTTCAAATATTTCTCCTTCCTTCAAAATCCTATTTTAAACATTAAAAGAATTAACACACAAAAATAAAAACAGCACAAAAAGTTGTTTGGAAATTTTTTCAATTAAATCTTAAAATAAACTAGATCAAATTTGAGAGAGGTAGGAAAAAGAATTAATTCATTTGGAGTTATATTTAAAAAGATAAAGCCAGTCAAAGATTTGGTCAAAATCTGTTTTTAATAATAAACAGAAAAGAAAACGCTTCGGCAGAATACGCCTTCAAAACGGGGAGACGTACTCGGGGTCTTTACGCTTCCACTTAAATGCGTGGAGACGGGGCTGGGTCTCTGACAGTGAGTCCAGGGGGCCCACTGGTCAGGTTTGACCAGTCCCCACTCCCTCCTCTTCTCTGCCCGAGCCGAGGCGGGGCGTCCGGCGATCGTCGCCGGCGAACGGCGTCTTTTCGCGGGCATCTAAGAGCAGGAATGGATCTGCCACTCCTAGGCGGTCCTTCCGGTGGTCGCAGGGTCGCCGGAGGTGGAGGGAGTCGCCGGCGGCGAGCTCCGCGGCGGAGGGGGCTTCGGGGACAAAGTGATTTTTGGGCCGCGGTGGTCTCCGACCCAAATTGATCGAGGGGTTGCACTCGCGAGAGGGAGGAAGGGCTCTTGGTGGAGAGAGTGGAGAGGTAGAGGTACTAGTGGCGATGGAATCGGCCGGGGCTTGGCGGCGACCGAACCGGCCGGACTCGGGGAAGAAGGCCTTCCCTTGCTCGACTGCTGGCCAAGGCAACACTAGGAGGATCATATGAGGTTGCTCGAGGACTCGATTGAGCTCCGGGGCCCTTATATACGCGGTGGAGGTCGGTTTCGAGGTGGCCGGCGATAAGGACGATGGCGAACCGTCTTTCTGTAGCAATGGCGACGTGGCGGCGACGCGCGCTAGGAGACGAAGCTGCAGATAAGCTTGCGAAGCTCTAGGGGGCAGGTGGCGAGCAGGGAAGGCTCGGGCGGCGCCGACCTGAGCAGGGCTGTCGGGCGGCCGTGGCAGCTAGTCCTTGGCTTGCCGGGGATGCGGCGAGGGTCTGCTTGGCGCGTTGCGGTGAGGGGGAGCATGTAGCGCGCAAGGGGACACGGCGTGCCGGCTGCGGTCGGTCACGGGCTGGGGTGAGTGCGGGGCGTGACGCGGCGGCTCGGGCGCCGTTCGTGCAATACGCGCACTCTAGGCGCCTCCAGTGCATGCACGGAAGGTGTTCGACACAATGTCGAGGCATGCTACAAGTCACAGGTGAGGTTGGCAAGCAACAGAACTAGGTTAGAGATAGAGGGAAACTCCAGGGACAAGGTGGATTGGTCAGGTGGCCAAGTTCATAATGTATACTTGAGATCATGCCAAATTAGTCCATGCACTCCAGGTGTTTGTCAAAATGCCAAAGGCACCTAGGCTTTTCTTGGAGTGGCCAATTCCTCTAGATCAGTGTCTCTCTAGATGCACAAGAGGGTGGTGAGGTTAGTTGGTGAAAAGCACAAACTTGCTAGTGCAAGTTTTGCAGAACTTCAATTCTGGGCAGAACTTAAATGGCATTATATCATGAACTAAAAATGATCAAAAGAGTGCATGCTCCTGGACTTAGGGGTTTAGCATGGAGGACTACAAGTAGGAGAAAGAATCAAGGGCCAAAGAGCAAGCAATAATATGGTTGCTGTACAAACCATCATGTTGGACCAGGATGGAGATGAGGTTGATTCACTCAAAATTTTCAAAGAATATCCTTGGATCTTTGCATATAATGGAATCATATGCTGCAACTGACATCCCATAATTTTGGTGGAAGCTAGAAACAAATATTTAAAAGGGTTGTAGTGCAAAAATTGTCCACTGGACCAGAGAAGAAATAACATGTGTAGCACTCAAAATATGCAATGAATGAAATATATTATTGCACAAAAGTGATTTAGGGGCATCACATGACATCTCCAAATTTTGGTGGAATTTTTACTTAAGTTTATCAAATGGTTGTAGTACAAAAAGAGCTCCAAACTTAAAACAAGTCATATTAATGAATATAGCTCAGGGTGGAATAATTTAATAAATAAATCTACTGATTAAGAGATGATTTTTAATGAGAGGGCATATAAGTCCAATATATCTTGGAAGGATCCACTTGGGAATTCCTTAATATTAAAAGAAAAGTTTTGAAAACAACAGAGATACTCATGCAGGCAAAAAAAATTAAACTCTTGGCAAAATTTTAATAACTAAAACCTGGTTAAATTTTTGGGGTGTTACAGTTACTGCCCCCCTTAAGAAAAATCTCGTCCTCGAGATTTGCTAAGAGCCGTTGTGAAAAACAAAAGTTCCATATGAGTTCGAGCGGTTGTGAGTCTGCTGCCGTGGTGCTGCGTGAATAGAAATAATCCACGTAGTGGGGGATAAACGTTGCAGTAACTCAGGGAAAAGAAAACTCATTCTAGGATTTTTCGCGGTTACATAAGTTAGTCACGAAGAAAACTACTCATACTAGTAGAAACTAAATACACGACTCATCGCACACATTCGAGGTACCATACATAAGTTACAACGTAACAATAAATGCTGCAACAACAAACACAGCAGTGACGTCTAAAATGAAAATGGTAACTGGACGGGGTCCCAATAAAATGTCTCTAGCAAAGGGATACACTCCTCTTCTATCGGAGGAAGTGTATTGACCAGTCGATGTATGCGTCTCTCCGGGTCGGGCCTTAGTGGTCTGCCGATGGCAATATGAGGGTTCAGATCAGTGAGACTCTGGAGATAATCCATTACTCGCTGGTTCAGATGCTCTTGAGCGATGATGTACTGGATAAGGTTGGCTAGTACTGGGTCTCTCTCAATCCGTCCACCGGGAAAAGATGTTACTCCTCCGAGTGCTGCACGGCTCAGAAAGTAATAATATCCTCATTCACATGCATAGGGTATTGCGGATCGAAGGCGAGCAATCGCTTCTTTCGCAGCAGCTTCTATGGCCAAGCGTGGGGTTGGCATAGATTTCCCCATGAAGGAAACTTCCGTTGGATCTTGATTGGAGTCTACGGGAGGGATGTGTACTGCTGCCCAATATTCCGAGGTGGAAAAAGTGATTCTTGATTTGAACAGCTCGTACTAGGGTGGATATGTAGAACCCATAGTACTGCGGGTAAAGTCCCACAATATTTTGACAAAGCTACCTGGGTTGCATCTGGGGTTCTCAGATGAATACTAGGGCTCGGCATGACAGGAAAAAGGTTGTGAGGGTGGTGCACAGGGTGTGGGGTGCTGGGTAAGATCACAAGGTGGCCTTTATATAGCAAAGGAGCTGGGTCATTTTTACCGTGGTGAAAGGTAATAAATTTGCCAGCTTAGCTCCAAAGGTCGGGTCAGTGTCAGAGATACACATATCTCATAAAGAGACGTGTTACTGTGGTTGTCGTCGAGGTTGGTTTCGTTAGCTTTGCCCGGAAAATATGCAACTATGTGCTGACAAAATACGCAAGGCTACTATTAAAATAGAGGCACAACGACGGGCTGCGTTTACATACAAGGTCGCACGATTACCAAGCGAGGATACACTCAGACTCGGTATTACTCGTACGGCTTAGTCTACCTCGTTTACGTCTAAACGGGCGTGCCTGGTGGATGACGAGGCTTCTCCACGTGTCTCACTGTCGGGATTAGTCGAAGATGGCGGAGGAACTGCAGGGTCGGGGTAGCGATGATGACCATCGCGGGGATTGTTGGCCACAATCCCATTGGAGTGTGTTCCCAAAAGGCGTCGAAGCACTTCTAGGGTCATCACAGTATCTTGGATGATGGCTGGGGCTGACCTCAGGGTCTCGATCGAGGGTCCGAACAGCACAACTGGGTTGTCGGCATCGGGCTCGTCTTCTCTTCTTGCTGGGGCTCGACGAACCAGCTCTCCTCGAGCTGCGATTAGATCAATAGTGATTTGATAGAACAATGCCTCTAGTGCACTTACATAGCACACTAGGTGCAACAATGCGGGATTTGTCTTGTGATCTCCGTTGGCAACTTGGGGTGGTCTACCATACCCTTCACGCCTGGGGTAGTAGTAGAACGAGCGACAGTTAACTCTGGGCGACAACTGCCGAAGTTGAACTATAGCCTCTCGAGCAGCTAGCTGGATGGCTTGTGGCTCGAGGGAAGTTGTTCTTCCGGTGAACCTGTAGGGGCGTTCTGGAGATAGACCCCTACCGTAGATGTGCATAGTGGCCCAAAATTGACGGCTTTCACCGCCCATGGGTTCTTGGTACATAACATATTCTGGGGGCTCTTCTAACGCATAGGCACGACGGGTGAGGTTTGCGAGTACGGTCACAAAACCTCCAAGGTTGGTTGTTGTGGTCTCGTTGTGCACTATGGGGCCTGGCATTGTGGCTCGATTTGGGGTAGAGGATGTGCTGGGTTGGGGCTAGCGTGCCCTTTTTATAGAAAAAGGGATGGAGTCTTCCTTCGCACGCTTGCGAAGTAGACATCCTGGGCGCTGGTTACTGGCACGCGATCGACAGGCTAGGTTGATAGGTTGGGCACCGACTGCCAAAAGTGTCGGGGTCACTATGTGGCTATCTTGCATGAGAAGCTTGGCTGGGGTTTGGCTAAGGTCTGGTGGGTTGGTTTGCCTAAGTTTTCCGACCTGGCTAAGATAGGATTAGCCAAAGGTCAGCCTGGCTCTGGTATCAAGTCTGTGGGGACCGATTCTCCGGGTATTAATTCCCAGAAAATGGCCCTTGTACTCATCAGCCCCAGGATAACTGTTAGCTGATGAGGCACCAACTTGATACAGAAATTCCAAGCAAATACAAAATATGTAGTACAAGACCATTCTGGTCTGTGAGTACAACAAATGGTTTCTAATGGTTGATGGCGGAAGCGGTTGGTGAATCAGCAGTGTCTATGGGACTCCATTTCCCACGGGAACAGCTGACCAGTCTAGTTCCTATCTTCGCGAGGCTGCTATCACCGTTGCATAGGTTCTGGGCTGTCATCACGTCGCTCCTCTCCGCGCAAGGAATCTGGCCAAGATAATAGCCAGGGACAAGCCAGTGAGTACTTTGAATGTACTCGCAAACATTATGAACACAGGAATAATATAACAACAATGTGTTGAAAATATTCTATGCTCATGACGTCAGTCACAAAAGGTAAATAAATCTCTGATGCATGTAAGCAGGTTATTTATGGAAGTGCAATAACATATTAATAATAAAAGGCACCGATCGGGCGTCTGAAGTGACACCACATAAAGGGATTTAAAAGAAATGCCACAGTCGGGCGTCTGAGCGACACCACATAAAGGGCTTTAAAAGAAATGTCACAGTCGGGTGTCTGAGCGACACCACATAAAGGGCTTTAAAAGAAATGCCACAGTCGGGCGTCTGAGCGACACCACATAAAGGGCTTTAAAAGAAATGCCACAGCCGGGCGTCTGAGCGACACCACATAAAGGGCTTTAAAAGAAATGCCACAGTCGGGCGTCTGAGTGACACCACATAAAGGGCTTTAAAAGAAAAACAATCATAGTGAATATTCAGGAGGTAGAACCATCCCAGGGATATTTGATAAATACCAATAATATCACGGGTTAGTCCACAACAATAATAATCATAATTATCACAAGTCACAAGTTGTGATTCCAGTTCTAGTTTAACAGTTCACCTCCGAAGACCGACACTAAGACCGACACTTGACCGATCCCAGACTGTAGTCCTTAACCATGGACACGGCTATTCGAATAGGTTTAATCTCTGCAGAGGGTGTACTCTTTATCCACGAGTAACAGATTTCTTTAGTCCATCAGGACTAATTCCGTCTACGGTCTTTTTGTTGGGAACACACCTAACTTGCACACACCAGCTTAACTCACACGTGTCTGGAATCACCCACGACACCTGTCAAGCAAACTCTAAGTGGGGAGGCTACAACCTCGCGTAGCATGGGATCAAATTTATATCGGGCGCTCTAAGGGGTGGCCTCCCCTCTCGGTCTCAACCGGAAACACCCATGCCCCCGGACCAGGTGGCCTGCCTACCAGCTACAACCGGTATCTTCCACCCTGGCCTCTCTGTACGGTGTGTGCTAGGAAGAGGTTGACAACTTACTGAACCGTACTCTACTTGTTGTAGAGACGAGTGGTAGTACGAAACAAGTATGGGGGTTACTGGAACAAGACTCGATCTATGGTCGACTCAGGAGGTTTAAGTATTCCCTGCATGATTAGCATAACGAATATATTTCAACCAATAGAGTCACCGCTCATATTACCTTACCATGCCATACCAGACATAACCGTCCCGACGGAGACCGGCGACAAACTCATGCCTACCCAAGGCAGAGGTTTTCCCGGGTTCCTGCCGGTATGCATGCAAGGCACATGAGGATGATTATCATCATAAGTGTGATCATTTCCAACAGCATGGAAATCACAAATATGCATCCATGCACATGATCATCTCACATGAAATAACAATTTCTCCAAAAAAGAGGTAGTGTGATAAGTGTGTCAACGAACACTCAAAAATATCATGCCAGGGTTCAGAATGCTTGCCTTCAGGTCAAGGGAAGGCAGGGTGCATTTCAAACTCTTGAAATATTTCTCCTTCCTTCAAAATCCTATTTTAAACATTAAAAGAATTAACACACAAAAATAAAAACAGCACAAAAGTTGTTTGGAAATTTTTTCAATTAAATCTTAAAATAAACTAGATCAAATTTTAGAGAGGTAGAAAAAAGAATTAATTCATTTGGAGTTATATTTAAAAAGATAAAGCCAGTCAAAGATTTGGTCAAAATCTGTTTTTAATAATAAACAGAAAAGAAAACACTTCGGGCAGAATACGCCTTCAAAACGGGGAGACGTACTCGGGGTCTTTACGCTTCCACTTAAACGCGTGGAGACGGGGCTGGGTCTCTGACAGTGGGTCCAGGGGGCCCACTGGTCAGGTTTGACCAGTCCCCACTCCCTCCTCTTCTCTGCCCGAGCCGAGGCGGGGCGTCCGGCGATCGTCGCCAGCGAATGGCGTCTTTTCGCGGGCATCTAAGAGCAGGAATGGATCTGCCACTCCTAGGCGGTCCTTCCGGTGGTCGCAGTGTCGCCAGAGGTGGAGGGAGTCGCCGGCGGCGAGCTCCGCGGCGGAGGGGGCTTCGGGGACAAAGTGATTTTTGGGCCGCGGTGGTCTCCGACCCAAATTGATCGAGGGGTTCCACTCGCAAGAGGGAGGAAGGGCTCTTGGTGGAGAGAGTGGAGAGGTAGAGGTACTGATGGCGATGGAATCGGCCGGGGCTTGGCGGCGACCGAACCGGCCGGACTCGGGGAAGAAGGCCTTCCCTTGCTCGGCTGCTGGCCAAGGCAACACTAGGAGGATCATATGAGGTTGCTCGAGGACTCGATTGAGCTCCGGGGCCCTTATATACGTGGTGGAGGTCGGTTTGGAGGTGGCCGGCGATAAGGACGACGGCGAACCGTCTTTCTGTAGCAATGGCGACGTGGCGGCGACGCGCGCTAGGAGACGAAGCTGCGGATAAGCTTGCGAAGCTCCAGGGGGCAGGTGGCGAGCAGGGAAGGCTCGGGCGGTGTCGACCTGAGCAGGGCTGTCAGGCGGCCGTGGCAGCTAGTCCTTGGCTTGTCGGGGACGCGGCGAGGGTCTTCTTGGCGCGTTGCGGTGAGGGGGAGCATGTAGTGCGCAAGGGGACACGGCGTGCTGGCTGCGGTCGGTCACGGGCTGGGGTGAGTGCGGGGCGTGACGCGGCGGCTCGGGCGCCGTTCGTGCAATACGCGCGCTCTGGGCGCGTCGCGTGCACGCACGGAAGGTGTTCGACACAATGCAGTGGCATGCTACAGGTCACAGGTGAGGTTGGCAAGCAACAGAACTAGGTTAGAGATAGAGGGAAACTCCAGGGACAAGGTGGATTGGTCAGGTGGCCAAGTTCATAATGTATACTTGAGATCATGCCAAATCAGTCCATGCACTCCAGGTGTTTGTCAAAATGCCAAAGGCACCTATGCTTTTCTTGGAGCGGCCAATTCCTCCAGATCAGTGTCTCTCTAGATGCACAAGAGGGTGGTGAGGTTAGTTGGTGAAAAGCACAAACTTGCTAGTGCATGCTCCTAGACTTAGATGGCATTATATCATGAACTAAAAATGGCATTATATCATGAACTAAAAATGATCAAAAGAGTGCATGCTCCTGGACTTAGGGGTTTAGCATGGAGGACTACAAGTAGGAGAAAGAATCAAGGGCCAAAGAGCAAGCAATAATATGGTTGCTGTACAAACCATCATGTTGGACCAAGATGGAGATGAGGTTGATTCACTCAAAATTTTCAAACAATATCCTTGGATCTTTGCATATAATGGAATCATATGCTGCTACTGACATCCCATAATTTTGGTGGAAGCTAGAAACAATATTTAAAAGGGTTGTAGTGCAAAAATTGTCCACTGGACCAGAGAAGAAATAACATGTGTAGCACTCAAAATATGCAATGAATGAAATATATTATTGCACAAAAGTCATTTAGGGGCATCACATGACATCTCCAAATTTTAGTGGAATTTTTAGTTAAGTTTATCAAATGGTTGTAGTACAAAAAGAGCTCCAAACTTAAAACAAGTCATTTTAATGAATATAGCTCAGGGTGGAATAATTTAATAAATAAATCTACTGATTAAGAGATGATTTTTAATGAGAGGGCATATAAGTCCAATATATCTTGGAAGGATCCACTTGGGAAAATTCCTTAATATTAAAAGAAAAGTTTTGAAAACAACAGAGATACTCATGCAGGCAAAAAAAAATTAAACTCTTGGAAAAAATTTAATAACTAAAACCTGGTTAAATATTTGGTGTGTTACATAAACCCTAGTTGGTTTCAGAGGGGGCTGGGGGTTCTGTCATCCCCATTTCAAGTTTCTGATGAAAGAAATAGACATGATGCAACACTCTAATGCATGAACTAGCTTGGATGTGACAACTCACCCCCACCCAAAAGAATCTCGTCCCGAGATTTAGGTTCCTCCGGAAACAAGGTGGGGTACTCGAGTCGAAGACGATCCTCCCTTTCCCAAGTTGCTTCCTTATCAGAATGGTGCGACCATTGAACCTTGAGAAACTTGATATTATGACGTCGAGTGGTACGCTCGGCTTGATCGAGGATACGAACGGGGTACTCTCGATAGGTGAGATTATCTTGAAGATCAAGCGTTTCGTGGTCCACTCCACGGATAGGATCCGAGAAGCAACGCCTGAGTTGAGAAACATGGAAGACATCGTGGACTCTGGAGAGATGCGGAGGTAGTTCCAATTGGTAGGCAACTTCTCCTCGTTTAGCGAGAATACGAAAGGGTCCAATGTAGCGAGGAGCCAATTTGCCTTTGATACCGAAACGATGGGTTCCCTTCAGAGGAGTAACCCGAAGGTAAGCCTTCTCGTCAACCTCAAAAGTCATAGCCTTATGTTTTCGGTCATATTGACTCTTTTGACGAGATTGGGCTGTTTTCAAGTTTTCACGAACAATGCGAACTTGCTCTTCTGCTTCCTGGATCATATACGGGCCAAAGAATTGTCTTTCCCCGATTTCTGACCAGTTAAGGGGTGTTCGACACCTTCGTCCATAGAGAACTTCAAAAGGGGCTTTACCCAAGCTAGATTGATGGCTGTTATTATAAGCAAATTTAGAAAATGGAAGGCATTTCTCCCAATCCATTCCGAATGAGATAACAGAAGCTCAAAGCATGTTTCTAGAATCTGGTTGACACGTTCTACTTGACCACTTGATTGAGGGTGAAAAGCAGTGCTAAAGGAAAGGCGGGTTCCCATAGCATTTTGGAAACTTTCCCAAAATCGAGAGGTGAAGAGACTTCCTCGATCCGAGTTAATTTCCAGTGGAACAACATGGAGGGATACTATTCGGGAGATATACAAATCTGCTAGCTGACTAGCGGTTATACTCTCGCGAACAGGCAAGAAATGGGCTAGTTTGGAAAGACGATCGACAACGACGAAGATAGCGTTATTCCCTCTCTTGGTCCTGGGAAAACCCGTGATGAAATCCATACCAATTTTATCCCATTTCCATTCAAGAATAGCTAAAGGTTGAAGGGTGCCAGCAGGCCGTTGGTGTTCTGCTTTAACACGACAACAGACGTCACAATTAGCAACAAATTGAACAATGTCTCTCTTCATCCAGGTCCACCAGAACCTCTGGCGTAGGTCCTGATACATCTTGGTACTACCGGGATGAATGGTGAGAGGAGATTCATGAGCCTCCTTAAGGATTAATCGCCTCAGGTTTCGCACCTTGGGAACCACTAAACGGTTCCCGAAGTATACGACTCCTTGATCATCGATGGAAAAACAATCCGCAACTCCCTTCTTGATGTTTCTCTTGATACGGGAAATCCCCGGAGCTACCCTCTGAACTTTGATGATCTGATCCGTAAGGGTAGGTTTTGCCACCAAGGTGGAAAGGAATCCTTGAGGAACGATGTGAAGGTTAAGCTTCCGAAATTCCTCATGGAGAAGCGGTTGACTTTGTTGTAACATCAGATTGTTACAATAAGATTTACGACTTAGTGCATCAGCCATGACATTGGCCTTTCCTGGGGTGTAAGTTATTCCTAAGTCGAAATCTGTGATCAACTCGACCCAACGTCTTTGCCTGAGATTCAAATCCGGTTGGGTGAATATATACTTCAGACTTTGGTGATCTGTGAAGATTTCGCAACGATTACCGAGGAGGTAATGTCGCCAGGTTTTGAGTGCATGGACTACAGCTGCAAGCTCTAGATCATGAGTAGGATAATTCTGCTCATGTGGGTGAAATTGTCGTGAAGCATAAGCAATTACATGACAATCTTGCATAAGAATGCAACCTAGTCCTTGTCGCGAGGCGTCGCAATAGATAACAAAGTCCTTAGAAAAATCTGGTGGTACCAACACGGGAGCAGATGTCAGGCGTCTTTTCAGTTCCTGGAAGTTGTGCTCACATTGTGGAGTCCACTCGAACTTTTTATCTTTCTTGAGGAGTTCAGTTAGAGGTTTAGCAACCTTGGAGAAGTTCTCGACAAAGCGGCGACAATAGCTCGCTAAGCCAAGGAAACTCCGAACTTGCTTGACCGATTCAGGTGGAGTCCAATTAAGGACGGCTTGAACTCGCTCGGGATTGACAGCAATACCCTTACCAGAGATTACATGTCCTAGATAGGTCACTTCTGGTAACCAAAATTCGCATTTAGAGAATTTGGCATAAAGGTGATGCTCTCGAAGTTTCATCAACACTAGCCTTAGATGCTCGGCATGTTCTTCCTCATTCTTGGAGTAGATGAGTATATCATCGAGGTAAACCACAACGAATTTATCCAAATACTCCATGAAGATTGAGTTCATTAAGCGAGAGAAAGTGGCTGGAGCGTTGGTTAAACCGAAGGACATGACGGTGTACTCGTATTGGCCATAACGAGTAACAAAGGCCATTTTAGGAATGTCCCCGTTCCTGATTTTGATTTGATGGTAGCCCAACCTCAAATCCATTTTGGAGAAGACTAAGGATCCAGTGAGCTGATCATATAGATTGTTGATCCTGGGGAGCGGATACTTGTTCTTGATTGTGACCAGGTTAACTGGTCGATAATCCACAACCATCCGATCCGTACCATCCTTCTTCTTGACGAAGAGGACGGGACAAGCCCATGGAGACGAACTAGGACGGATGAAACCCTTTTTCAAGGACTCATCGAGTTGTTTCTTAAGCTCAGCTAGTTCTAGTGGTGCCATCTTATAGGGTCTTCTAGAAATTGGGACAGTTCCTGGAATGAGATCTATTACGAACTCGACATCTCTGTCAGGTGGAACACCTGGTAATTCTTCTGGAAAGACATCCGGAAAGTCACAGACTACCGGAATGTCTTCGAGGTCTGGCAAAGGACTCGCGTTAAGAGAATATAGCTGTCGCTTGGCTACTCGGGTCAAGACATTGACTATCTTCCCCGAAGGATGTGTGAGTTGAACAGTCCTAGAGAAGCAATCAATCTTGGCATGATGGGCTGACATCCAGTCCATACCCAAGATGATATTAATATCCGAAGATTTGAGAGCTATCAATGACGCGAGGAAAACAAGTCTGTCGACTTGGATTTCATTTCCATGGCTTACTCTAGAGGTTTTCCATCTAGAACCAGGAGTAGAAATTTCCATAGTGGACGGCATGTCGCAGAATGCGGTGTTATGCAAACGAGCATAATTTTCAGATATGAATGAATGAGATGCTCCAGTATCGAAAAGAACAGATGTCGGGTGGCAATTAACAAGGAGCGTACCGAGAACGACGTTGGGATCCCCCTGAGCTTCTTCAGCAGAGATACAGTTGACATGGCCATGTGCAGCGGTGGCCGGCTTGGCGTAGAACACTTTCCCTGTCGGCTTGCCACGGCCAATAGATTTTCCAGATTGGTTGGGGTTGGTCTGGGGACACTCGCGCAAGTAGTGGCCCAATTCCCCACACTTGAAGCATGTCACGGAGCTGGTGCGTGGAGGAGCATTGTTGGTTGGACCACCATAGGGCTTGGCTGGTGCAAACTGTTGAGCGGGGCGAGGCGCCTGATAGGATGGCCTCGGTGTGAACCTGGGTGGCAAGGCGGTGTTAGGCACCCACACGCGGCGCTTCTGAGGAACAGCACCGGATGAGGAACCAAAGTCACGCCAATGCTTGCATGTTGCTTCATAATCAGTCTGACCAGACTCAGCACTGATGGCTTTGTTTACAAGCTTCTGGAAAGATGTGCACTCATGCAGACGGAGGTCACGGCGAAGCTCAGGGCTAAGTCCCTTGCGGAACCTTGCTTGCTTCTTGGCATCAGTGGAAACTTCCTCAGTTGCATACCGTGCTAGGTTACCGAACTCCCTACTGTATGCATCCACAGAGAGTCGACCTTGAGTGAAACTGCAGAACTCCTCACGTTTACGGTCCATAAGACCCTCCGGAATGTGATGTTCATGGAAAGCCTCGCTGAATTCAGCCCAAGTAGTGACCTGGCCCACTGGGCGCATGGCTCCATAGTTCTCCCACCAGAGACTGGCGGGGCCTTCAAGATGATATGCAGCAAATGTGACCTTGTCAGCCTCAGCTACGAGTGCAGCGTGTAGCTTGTGAGTAATACTGCGAAGCCAGTCATCAGCGTCGAGGGGCTCGACGGAGTGGTGGAAAGTGGGTGGATGTAACTTGATGAAGTCACTGAGTGACACCAAGTTATTCCTCTGATGATGTGCTGTGTTTTGCTCGATGCGCTCCAACAAACGGTTGGTCTCCCACTTGTTTCTCTCAGCCTCCAGCATAACCTCGGCCAGAGAAGGAGGGTGAGGCAGGTTTGTTTCCCCAACTCTGCTGCCTTCGGCCTGCTCTGGGAGAGCAGGGTTGTTGCGGGTGTTGACCATCCTAGGGAAAACAAGAAAATGGTTTAGTCCAGGATGATAAGATTCTGACATAGAAATGTAGAATGTAATGGATAACTTGGAATGTAAGATGATCATCCGTATGACATGGTAGATACAGAAACTGCTTCTTTTATTCCATCGTCATACACACCATACAAGGTTTAGTACAAAACCAAACAAGGTACTACTACGGTGAAAGGAAGATTACATCTCATCGGAGGCATTCCAAGCTCCTATACATTATTTTTCTACACCTCCGGAAGGTGGTACAAGCTAAGTCATATCCCACGAGTCACGCAGGACGGTGGACGATACAACTAATACGATACTAGTGATACTACTACTAACTCAGACAGCTCCATAGTAGTCTTCATAGAAGTCACCTCCATAGCCTAGAGGCTCAACGTGATCATCCGGAAACAGACAGTCCCGTGGAACTTGTGGACCATAGGGGCTAGGATGAGGTCTTGGACCAACAAATGGTGGCCTGCGGGGACCACGAGGTGGGGTGATGCCTCCTACATCATGCCAATCCATCATGTCTGGCAGAGCAGATCTCACAGGATAGAGATCTCACATATCCATATATCCAGCTTGCACAGCCGGTGCAAACCGAGTCAAAGTGGCCCAATGATCAGCACGGGTATTGAAAAGCTCCAGTCTCAAGGCCCGATTTTCATGGTCCTTGTCTTCAAGCAACTGTGCAGTGGTGCGGGTCAGTGAGTCCTCCTGAGTGGAGTCAGCATAGATAGCCTGGAGATACCCTTGTGCTCCCGGGAGTGAAGCTGGCATATATCAGAAATCGGAGTTCCGAAACACACCAGTCCTGACTCGCATGATGGTCATCATAGAGTAGGCAGCATCCTGCACAGCCATCTCAATAGTAACCCCGAGTCCATAGGAGCAGTGGAGGGGCTCGGTAGATCCAGGATAAGATGGAAATATCCTGACAGTGCAAAAAATATTGACTTTAATTAAAGTCTCGGAATTGCTCTTCGACCGTGTACTCAGGATACCAACGGTATCCAGCCTCAGTCATTACCCTGACCAACATGGCAGTATGGCCGGGTACATCAAGGCATCGAGTCAAACGAACCACTTGATTCTGAGGACGGGAAGCCATCTGGAACATGATATAACACAAGACATTAGAATTTCTAGCAGAAATTGGACAGCATAACGGCTGTAAATGCTCAAAAAGGATTTTGAGACATTTTGCAAAGAATTGCATAGACACTCAACAACATCATATCAAGGTTCTGGGTCCATCTTAACAACTTAATGGGCTAGTAGAACTTAACTAGGCTTGTATCCATCAAACCTATAAGGTACTACTGATTAGTAACACGTGAACCTGATAGAGAGAAGAGATCCTAATTCCTTAACCCCTGGTGGAAGAATAGGCTGACTCAGATCAGAATGTCATGAGATAAAGGAGTAAAAAGAGCCTTACGTTCCATACCACAATCAATTCCCCTACATGTAACTAAAGCATTTCTAGACTCAACATCAACCAGTTTGGCTTGGAGAACCGACAAGCAGTCCGGCTCTGATGCCAACGCTGTCAGGACCCTGACTCGATGCCACATCGATCTAGCATGTAACACATCATATCACTTTGCAGCCTCACGCACGGTATTCCCACAGGTGCCACCTTACCTGGCCCGGGACCGTTTGCGCCTTTTGGCTCATGTATATGATAGTGCCGCTAGCATCCATATGACAAAGAACCCGGGCTGACATGGCTAGTCGTGAACCCAAAGTGGCACAAACTTACAGGGACAGGTATCCATGACCCAGCATCGAACGTGTCGGTCATCAACGAGTGAATCCGGGCTGTAGCACTGGTCTAGCAGGACTCCGGTAAACCGGGCTGTAGCGGGCTAACAGGACTCCGGTATCCATCGCGTGACATTTCCCCGAAGGGACAGGACACGAGGAACGAAGAAGGACACATGCCGGCCAGCCTAAGTGATCCGGAGCACTAGCAAGCTACCAAGGCTCAGTGGAAGCACTAGGAGACATTTCCGGTAAGAGAGGCTACTAAAGATAAACAACTAGATAGTCAGATCCCACACATACCAAGCATTTCAATCATACACACAATATGCTCGATATGTGCAAATACAACAAGGCATCACAACATGACTCTACGACACAAGTACTTTATTTAAAGGCTCAGAGAGCCATACATATCATACACACAAGTACGGGTTCACACGACCCAGCATTCAAGTCATACAGACATACAAGCCAACAGCGGAAGTAACTTGTCTGAGTACAGACAACTAGTAAAATAGAAGAGGCTTGGGAAGCCTGGCTATACTACATGGTCCTTCACAAGCACAGGATCACCACCTGGGCCTTAGTCTACTCATCGATGTCAACGTCTACGAAGAACCCATCAGAAGGGGTTGCAGCGTCTTCTGAAAAATGTAAATTAAAGCAACATGAGTACAAAGGTACTCAGCAAGACTTACATCAGATCCTACATACATGCACATTATCAAGAAGGGTTGGTGGGGTTACTGCAGCAAGCCAGCTTTGACTCTTGGCTAAACTATCCTACGAGACACCAACTTGAAATGGTTTTGCGCACACGAGTCCACTACACACCAACTCAATACACCACCGAGGATCCACCTTCGTCATCCTACGGAAGAGCCATCCTCGGCACCCACGCTTATCTTGAGGATTTTAGTAGTATCCATTTACTTGTCTATGAACTGTATAGGCAACCAAGTAGTCCTTTACCGCGGACGCGGCTATTCGAATAGATAATGTTAACCCTGCAGGGGTGTACTTCTTCATACACGCTCTCACCACTTACCGTCGTTTACACGACATGTACTCGGCAACCTTCAAGCGGAAGCCCAACGTGGGTGTCGGCCACGACCTACCTAAACACCTAAGTCTCTAGTCCAGGTTTATCGCCTATTCAGGTTCCATCCGCAGGGAGTCCGGCCGAGGTTTCCACATACGGCCCCGAACGGATGTGTACAGGGTTCCGAGACACCTAACGGCGTGCCCGGCATACCCGGCCATGTACCTACCGCATCACAGCCCACCCCGCGGGGTCAGCGCTGCCCACGGCCTCCAGTAATCTACAAACACCAGAAACTACTTGCAACTCCTGGACAGAGGACTAGGGTGAATAAGAAGCCGAGGGGTCCATTGGTTTTGGGCCCAATGCATGGTAGTAGCTGAATCTTAAATCACACATACAGATCTCAGTGCTTAAGGTCAGCTTCAATGAAACAACCCACCATGTACTCCTACATGGCCTCTCATCGATACCTTTACCAAATCGTGTTCAACACATCACTCTCATTACCGGCATGATCATTTCACTCCAGCCCATCACCCAGATGAACCAGACCTGACACGACTCTAAGCATAGCAGGCATAGCAAGGTAGGAACAACACATACATATGGTTCAATCAACTCCTACACATGCTAGTGGGTTTCATCTAGTTACTATGGCAATGACACGTCATGCAGAGGAAATGGGTTCAACTACCGTAGCACTCAGCAGTTTGAATCGCGTTGTCTTAATGCAGTAAAAGAGAGCAGAAGCGAGAACATGGGATTGTATCGATATGATCAAATGGTTGGTTGCTTGCCTGATGGGTCGATGCACTGATATTGATCTTCGCTAGGGTAATCGTGGTACTACTCGGGGGCAGATCCTGCCGCAAAGAGCACCGATACACAACATCACCAAACAATATGCAACAATATGATGCATGCATGAGACATGGCAAAATGAGTGTATTAGGCTAATGCAACTAAGACCAGATGGGTTTGAACCATTTTGAATCAAAGATCCAAGTTTCAAACTCATAAATGGCCCCTTTAAGTGCTTTATCTTGTTCTGCACTAAACATCAGGTTAGCTGGCTTAAACATGCATGAAACCAGTACAGATGGACAGATTGGATTTTTCTGATCATTTTTCATATATAAAACTTTGCATTTGGAGTTACAGATTAATTTTTATGATTTTTTAAAGTTTGTGGTATTTACTGGAATTTCCTGTATAAAAATAATTCCAGTAAATAAATTACTGCGTCAGCATTACGTCAGGATGATGTCAGCGGTCAACAAAATAGTCCAGGTAAACCCTGACTAGTGGGTCCCGTGTGTCAGTGTAATTAGTTTAACTAAATATTAATTAAAACTAATCCTGATTAGATAACAGGGCTGGACCCGACCTGTCATTGACCCAGGGGGTCAAACTGGGCCCACCCGTGGTCAAACGAGGGGTCAGCAGGGTCAACTCGCCGGCGTTTAACCGCCGGCGAGGCCGAACGCGGCGGCGAGAGTGGTTTTGTGCATTCCGGCGACCAAAAGAGCCGTGGAGGGCATCTACGTGCAGCTGGGAGCAAGCCGCAGCTCTTGGTGGCGTTGGTTGAGCTCGGGGTGGCCGGAAACGGCGCCAGCGACGACCTTGGCGGTCACCGGAGTTCGGGTGATGAAGAACCCGAAGCTATGGGGCACGGCGAGGCTCGTGGTGAGGTGCTACGGGTTCCTGCGAGTGTGGTGAGTGCGTTGGACATGGTGGTGTGGCCAGTGGGTGGCCGGAGTCACGTCGGCGATGAGCTCCGCGGCGGCGCGTGCAGGTGAGCTTCGTGCAGTCGCTACGGGGCTCGGAAGCGATAAAGGAAAGGGGGGAGAGGTAGCTGGGCTCACGGCGATCTCGAGGAAGCAAACGGCGTGGTCGGGGATGAGCTGGTGTGGCGGTGACGTCGAAGGGGATCTCCGGCGACGGTGGATCGGGCAAGGTCGGTGCAGAGGCTTCGGGGCAAGCGAGCGCTCGGGGCTCGGCTAGCTCGAAGAAGAGGAGGGCGGCGGAGCTCCTGGACACGACGGCACGGCACAAGGACGACGGAGAGCGCGACTACAGCGACAGTGCGGCTGCGGTGGCGTCGGCCATGGCGTGGGAGAGCGAGAGAGAGAGGCAGGGGGAGAATGGACGTGTCCACGGGGTTCGGGGCGCGACGTGGAGCTCATACCGGTCAGCAGAGAGGCGAGGGGAGGAAGCAGGGCGGCGGGCAGCTACGTGGCGTGCGCTGGAGCCACCGTCGAGCACCTGCCTGCCTGCCTGGCGAAGGCAAGCAGCTCGCTGGAGCGGCTGCTGGGCTGGGCCGGCTAGATGGGCTGGCTAGTTGGGCTGCCAGGTTAGTTCCCTCTCTCTCTGTCTTTATTTATCTTTTCTATTTATTATGTAACTTTGTGGACTTTCTAAAAATACCTAGACAACTCCAAAAATCACCAAACTGCTCACGGCCACTAATTGGAATATATCCAGCATGGAACATTTTAGTTTGGGATTATTTGAGCATTTAAAATAATTTATATAATTTAAATGCCCAAACTCAAATACTTATGATTTAATTCAAAAACCTTAGGATGACCTAGAAAATTGTGCACCACTTTTGGCAGAGGCACTGAACCAAGGCAAAAATGATGGACATTTTAGAAGGCATTTCAGGTTCATTGAAAATATTTTTAGTAAACAGTGGGGACCGATTCTCCGGGTATTAATTCCCAGAAAATGGCCCTTGTACTCATCAGCCCCAGGATAACTGTTAGCTGATGAGGCACCAACTTGATACAGAAATTCCAAGCAAATACAAAATATGTAGTACAAGACCATTCTGGTCTGTGAGTACAACAAATGGTTTCTAATGGTTGATGGCGGAAGCGGTTGGTGAATCAGCAGTGTCTATGGGACTCCATTTCCCACGGGAATAGCTGACCAGGCTAGCTCCTATCTTCGCGAGGCTGCTATCACCGTTGCATAGGTTCTGGGCTGTCATCACGTCGCTCCTCTCTGCGCAAGGAATCTGGCCAAGACAATAGCCAGGGACAAGCCAGTGAGTACTTTGAATGTACTCGCAAACATTATGAACACAGGAATAATATAGCAACAATGTGTTGAAAATATTCTATGCTCATGACGTCATTCACAAAAGGTAAATAAATCTCTGATGCATGTAAGCAGGTTATTTATGGAAGTGCAATAACATATTAATAATAAAAGGCACCGATCGGGCGTCTGAAGCGACACCACATAAAGGGCTTTAAAAGAAATGCCACAGTCGGGCGTCTGAGCGACACAACATAAAGGGCTTTAAAAGAAATGCAACAAGTCGGGCGTCTGAGCGAAACCACATAAAGGGCTTTAAAAGAAATGCCACAGTCGGGCGTCTGAGCGACACCACATAAAGGGCTTTAAAAGAAATGTCACAGTCGGGCGTCTGAGCGACACCACATAAAGGGCTTTAAAAGAAATGCCACAGTCGGGCGTCTGAGCGACACCACATAAAGCGCTTTAAAAGAAATGCCACAGTCGGGCGTCTGAGCGACACCACATAAAGGGCTTTAAAAGAAATGCCACAGTCGGGCGTCTGAGCGACACCACATAAAGGGCTTTAAACGAAAAACAATCATAGTGAATATTCAGGAGGTAGAACCATCCGAGGGATATTTGATAAATACCAATAATATAACGGGTTAGTCCACAACAATAATAATCATAATTATCACAAGTCACAAGTTGTGATTCCAGTTCTGGTTTAACAGTTCACCTCCGAAGACCGATACTAAGACCGACACTTGACCCATCCCAGACTGTAGTCCTTAACCATGGACACGGCTATTCGAATAGGTCTAATCTCTGCAGAGGGTGTACTCTTTACCCACGAGTAACGGATTTCTTTAGTCCATCAGGACTAATTCCGTCTACGGTCTTTTTGTTGGGAACACACCTAACTTGCACACACCAGCTTAACTCACACGTGTCTGGAATCACCCACGACACCTGTCAAGCAAACTCTAAGTGGGGAGGCTACAACCTCGCGTAGCATGGGATCAAATTTATATCGCGCGCTCTAAGGGGTGGCCTCCCCTCTCGGTCTCAACCAGAAACACCCATGCCCCCGGACCAGGTGGCCTGCCTACCAGCTACAACCGGTATCTTCCACCCTGGCCTCTCTGTACGGTGTGTGCTAGGAAGAGGTTGACAACTTACTGAACCTTACTCTACTTGTTGTAGAGACGAGTGGTAGTACGAAACAAGTATGGGGGTTACTGGAACAAGACTCGATCTATGGTCGACTCAGGAGGTTTAAGTATTCCCTGCATGATTAGCATAACGAATATATTTCAACCAACAGAGTCACCGCTCATATTACCTTACCATGCCATACCAGACATAACCGTCCCGACGGAGACCGGCGACAAACTCATGCCTACCCAAGGCAGAGGTTTTCCCGGGTTCCTGCCGGTATGCATGCAAGGCACATGAGGATGATTATCATCATAAGTGTGATCATTTCCAACAGCATGGAAATCACAAATATGCATCCATGCACATGATCATCTCACATGAAATAACAATTTCTCCAAAAAAGAGGTAGTGTGATAAACGTATCAACGAACACTCAAAAATATCATGCCAGGGTTCAGAATGCTTGCCTTCAGGTCAGGGAAGGCAGGGTGCATTTCAAACTCTTCAAATATTTCTCCTTCCTTCAAAATCCTATTTTAAACATTAAAAGAATTAACACACAAAAATAAAAACAGCACAAAAAGTTGTTTGGAAATTCTTTCAATTAAATCTTAAAATAAACTAGATCAAATTTGAGAGAGGTGGGAAAAAGAATTAATTCATTTGGAGTTATATTTAAAAAGATAAAGCCAGTCAAAGATTTGGTCAAAATCTGTTTTTAATAATAAACAGAAAAGAAAACGCTTCGGCAGAATACGCCTTCAAAACGGGGAGACGTACTCGGGGTCTTTACGCTTCCACTTAAACGCGTGGAGACGGGGCTGGGTCTCTGACAGTGGGTCCAGGGGGCCCACTGGTCAGGTTTGACCAGTCCCCACTCCCTCCTCTTCTCTGCCCGAGCCGAGGCGGGGCGTCCGGCGATCGTCGCTAGCGAATGGCGTCTTTTCGCGGGCATCTAAGAGCAGGAATGGATCTGCCACTCCTAGGCGGTCCTTCCGGTGGTCGCAGTGTCGCCAGAGGTGGAGGGAGTCGCCGGCGGCGAGCTCCGCGGCGGAGGGGGCTTCGGGGACAAAGTGATTTTTGGGCCGCGGTGGTCTCCGACCCAAATTGATCGAGGGGTTGCACTCGCGAGAGGGAGGAAGGGCTCTTGGTGGAGAGAGTGGAGAGGTAGAGGTACTGATGGCGATGGAATCGTCCGGGGCTTGGCGGCGACCGAACCGGCCGGACTCGGGGAAGAAGGCCTTCCCTTGCTCGGCTGCTGGCCAAGGCAACACTAGGAGGATCATATGAGGTTGCTCGAGGACTCGATTGAGCTCCGGGGCCCTTATATACGCGGTGGAGGTCGGTTTGGAGGTGGCCGGCGATAAGGACGATGGCGAACCGTCTTTCTGTAGCAATGGCGACGTGGCGGCGACGCGCGCTAGGAGACGAAGCTGCAGATAAGCTTGCGAAGCTCTAGGGGGCAGGTGGCGAGCAGGGAAGGCTCGGGCGGCGCCGACCTGAGCAGGGCTGTCGGGCGGCCGTGGCAGCTAGTCCTTGGCTTGCCGGGGATGCGGCGAGGGTCTGCTTGGCGCGTTGCGGTGAGGGGGAGCATGTAGCGCGCAAGGGGACACGGCGTGCCGGCTGCGGTCGGTCACGGGCTGGGGTGAGTGCGGGGCGTGACGCGGCGGCTCGGGCGCCGTTCGTGCAATACGCGCACTCTAGGCGCCTCCAGTGCATGCACGGAAGGTGTTCGACACAATGTCGAGGCATGCTACAAGTCACAGGTGAGGTTGGCAAGCAACAGAACTAGGTTAGAGATAGAGGGAAACTCCAGGGACAAGGTGGATTGGTCAGGTGGCCAAGTTCATAATGTATACTTGAGATCATGCCAAATTAGTCCATGCACTCCAGGTGTTTGTCAAAATGCCAAAGGCACCTAGGCTTTTCTTGGAGTGGCCAATTCCTCCAGATCAGTGTCTCTCTAGATGCACAAGAGGGTGGTGAGGTTAGTTGGTGAAAAGCACAAACTTGCTAGTGCAAGTTTTGCAGAACTTCAATTTTGGGCAGAACTTAAATGGCATTATATCATGAACTAAAAATGATCAAAAGAGTGCATGCTCCTGGACTTAGGGGTTTAGCATGGAGGACTACAAGTAGGAGAAAGAATCAAGGGCCAAAGAGCAAGCAATAATATGGTTGCTGTACAAACCATCATGTTGGACCAGGATGGAGATGAGGTTGATTCACTCAAAATTTTCAAATAATATCCTTGGATCTTTGCATATAATGGAATCATATGCTGCTACTGACATCCCATAATTTTGGTGGAAGCTAGAAACAAATATTTAAAAGGGTTGTAGTGCAAAAATTGTCAACTAGACCAGAGAAGAAATAACATGTGTAGCACTCAAAATATGCAATGAATGAAATATATTATTGCACAAAAGTGATTTAGGGGCATCACATGACATCTCCAAATTTTGGTGGAATTTTTACTTAAGTTTATCAAATGGTTGTAGTACAAAAAGAGCTCCAAACTTAAAACAAGTCATTTTAATGAATATAGCTCAAGGTGGAATAATTTAATAAATAAATCTACTGATTAAGAGATGATTTTTAATGAGAGGGCATATAAGTCCAATATATCTTGGAAGGATCCACTTGGGAAAATTCCTTAATATTAAAAGAAAAGTTTTGAAAACAACAGTGATACTCATGCAGGAAAAAAAATAAACTCTTGGCAAAATTTTAATAACTAAAACCTGGTTAAATTTTTGGGGTGTTACAGTTACTACCCCCCTTAAGAAAAATATCATCCTCGAGATTTGCTAAGATCCGTTGTGAAAAACAAAAGTTCCATATGAGTTCGAGCGGTTGTGAGTCTGCTGCCGTGGTGCTGCGTGAATAGAAATAATCCACGTAGTGGGGGATAAACGTTGCAGTAACTCAGGGAAAAGAAAACTCATTCTAGGATTTTTCGCGGTTACATAAGTTAGTCACGAAGAAAACTACTCATACTAGTAGAAACTAAATACACGACTCATCGCACACATTCGAGGTACCATACATAAGTTACAACGTAACAATAAATGCTGCAACAACAAACACAGCAGTGACGTCTAAAATGAAAATGGTAACTGGACGGGGTCCCAATAAAATGTCTCTAGCAAAGGGATACACTCCTCTTCTATCGGAGGAAGTGTATTGACCAGTCGATGTATGCGTCTCTCCGGGTCGGGCCTTAGTGGTCTGCCGATGGCAATATGAGGGTTCAGATCAGTGAGACTCTGGAGATAATCCATTACTCGCTGGTTCAGATGCTCTTGAGCGATGATGTACTGGATAAGGTTGGCTAGTACTGGGTCTCTCTCAATCCGTCCACCGGGAAAAGATGTTACTCCTCCGAGTGCTGCACGGCTCAGAAAGTAATAATATCCTCATTCACATGCATAGGGTATTGCGGATCGAAGGCGAGCAATCGCTTCTTTCGCAGCAGCTTCTATGGCCAAGCGTGGGGTTGGCATAGATTTCCCCATGAAGGAAACTTCCGTTGGATCTTGATTGGAGTCTACGGGAGGGATGTGTACTGCTGCCCAATATTCCGAGGTGGAAAAAGTGATTCTTGATTTGAACAGCTCGTACTAGGGTGGATATGTAGAACCCATAGTACTGCGGGTAAAGTCCCACAATATTTTGACAAAGCTACCTGGGTTGCATCTGGGGTTCTCAGATGAATACTAGGGCTCGGCATGACAGGAAAAAGGTTGTGAGGGTGGTGCACAGGGTGTGGGGTGCTGGGTAAGATCACAAGGTGGCCTTTATATAGCAAAGGAGCTGGGTCATTTTTACCGTGGTGAAAGGTAATAAATTTGCCAGCTTAGCTCCAAAGGTCGGGTCAGTGTCAGAGATACACATATCTCATAAAGAGACGTGTTACTGTGGTTGTCGTCGAGGTTGGTTTCGTTAGCTTTGCCCGGAAAATATGCAACTATGTGCTGACAAAATACGCAAGGCTACTATTAAAATAGAGGCACAACGACGGGCTGCGTTTACATACAAGGTCGCACGATTACCAAGCGAGGATACACTCAGACTCGGTATTACTCGTACGGCTTAGTCTACCTCGTTTACGTCTAAACGGGCGTGCCTGGTGGATGACGAGGCTTCTCCACGTGTCTCACTGTCGGGATTAGTCGAAGATGGCGGAGGAACTGCAGGGTCGGGGTAGCGATGATGACCATCGCGGGGATTGTTGGCCACAATCCCATTGGAGTGTGTTCCCAAAAGGCGTCGAAGCACTTCTAGGGTCATCACAGTATCTTGGATGATGGCTGGGGCTGACCTCAGGGTCTCGATCGAGGGTCCGAACAGCACAACTGGGTTGTCGGCATCGGGCTCGTCTTCTCTTCTTGCTGGGGCTCGACGAACCAGCTCTCCTCGAGCTGCGATTAGATCAATAGTGATTTGATAGAACAATGCCTCTAGTGCACTTACATAGCACACTAGGTGCAACAATGCGGGATTTGTCTTGTGATCTCCGTTGGCAACTTGGGGTGGTCTACCATACCCTTCACGCCTGGGGTAGTAGTAGAACGAGCGACAGTTAACTCTGGGCGACAACTGCCGAAGTTGAACTATAGCCTCTCGAGCAGCTAGCTGGATGGCTTGTGGCTCGAGGGAAGTTGTTCTTCCGGTGAACCTGTAGGGGCGTTCTGGAGATAGACCCCTACCGTAGATGTGCATAGTGGCCCAAAATTGACGGCTTTCACCGCCCATGGGTTCTTGGTACATAACATATTCTGGGGGCTCTTCTAACGCATAGGCACGACGGGTGAGGTTTGCGAGTACGGTCACAAAACCTCCAAGGTTGGTTGTTGTGGTCTCGTTGTGCACTATGGGGCCTGGCATTGTGGCTCGATTTGGGGTAGAGGATGTGCTGGGTTGGGGCTAGCGTGCCCTTTTTATAGAAAAAGGGATGGAGTCTTCCTTCGCACGCTTGCGAAGTAGACATCCTGGGCGCTGGTTACTGGCACGCGATCGACAGGCTAGGTTGATAGGTTGGGCACCGACTGCCAAAAGTGTCGGGGTCACTATGTGGCTATCTTGCATGAGAAGCTTGGCTGGGGTTTGGCTAAGGTCTGGTGGGTTGGTTTGCCTAAGTTTTCCGACCTGGCTAAGATAGGATTAGCCAAAGGTCAGCCTGGCTCTGGTATCAAGTCTGTGGGGACCGATTCTCCGGGTATTAATTCCCAGAAAATGGCCCTTGTACTCATCAGCCCCAGGATAACTGTTAGCTGATGAGGCACCAACTTGATACAGAAATTCCAAGCAAATACAAAATATGTAGTACAAGACCATTCTGGTCTGTGAGTACAACAAATGGTTTCTAATGGTTGATGGCGGAAGCGGTTGGTGAATCAGCAGTGTCTATGGGACTCCATTTCCCACGGGAACAGCTGACCAGTCTAGTTCCTATCTTCGCGAGGCTGCTATCACCGTTGCATAGGTTCTGGGCTGTCATCACGTCGCTCCTCTCCGCGCAAGGAATCTGGCCAAGATAATAGCCAGGGACAAGCCAGTGAGTACTTTGAATGTACTCGCAAACATTATGAACATAGGAATAATATAACAACAATGTGTTGAAAATATTCTATGCTCATGACGTCAGTCACAAAAGGTAAATAAATCTCTGACGCATGTAAGCAGGTTATTTATGGAAGTGCAATAACATATTAATAATAAAAGGCACCGATCGGGCGTCTGAAGCGACACCACATAAAGGGCTTTAAAAGAAATGCCACAGTCGGGCGTCTGAGCGACACCACATAAAGGGCTTTAAAAGAAATGTCACAGTCGGGTGTCTGAGCGACACCACATAAAGGGCTTTAAAAGAAATGCCACAGTCGGGCGTCTGAGCGACACCACATAAAGGGCTTTAAAAGAAATGCCACAGCCGGGCGTCTGAGCGACACCACATAAAGGGCTTTAAAAGAAATGCCACAGTCGGGCGTCTGAGTGACACCACATAAAGGGCTTTAAAAGAAAAACAATCATAGTGAATATTCAGGAGGTAGAACCATCCCAGGGATATTTGATAAATACCAATAATATCACGGGTTAGTCCACAACAATAATAATCATAATTATCACAAGTCACAAGTTGTGATTCCAGTTCTAGTTTAACAGTTCACCTCCGAAGACCGACACTAAGACCGACACTTGACCGATCCCAGACTGTAGTCCTTAACCATGGACACGGCTATTCGAATAGGTTTAATCTCTGCAGAGGGTGTACTCTTTATCCACGAGTAACAGATTTCTTTAGTCCATCAGGACTAATTCCGTCTACGGTCTTTTTGTTGGGAACACACCTAACTTGCACACACCAGCTTAACTCACACGTGTCTGGAATCACCCACGACACCTGTCAAGCAAACTCTAAGTGGGGAGGCTACAACCTCGCGTAGCATGGGATCAAATTTATATCGGGCGCTCTAAGGGGTGGCCTCCCCTCTCGGTCTCAACCGGAAACACCCATGCCCCCGGACCAGGTGGCCTGCCTACCAGCTACAACCGGTATCTTCCACCCTGGCCTCTCTGTACGGTGTGTGCTAGGAAGAGGTTGACAACTTACTGAACCGTACTCTACTTGTTGTAGAGACGAGTGGTAGTACGAAACAAGTATGGGGGTTACTGGAACAAGACTCGATCTATGGTCGACTCAGGAGGTTTAAGTATTCCCTGCATGATTAGCATAACGAATATATTTCAACCAATAGAGTCACCGCTCATATTACCTTACCATGCCATACCAGACATAACCGTCCCGACGGAGACCGGCGACAAACTCATGCCTACCCAAGGCAGAGGTTTTCCCGGGTTCCTGCCGGTATGCATGCAAGGCACATGAGGATGATTATCATCATAAGTGTGATCATTTCCAACAGCATGGAAATCACAAATATGCATCCATGCACATGATCATCTCACATGAAATAACAATTTCTCCAAAAAAGAGGTAGTGTGATAAGTGTGTCAACGAACACTCAAAAATATCATGCCAGGGTTCAGAATGCTTGCCTTCAGGTCAAGGGAAGGCAGGGTGCATTTCAAACTCTTGAAATATTTCTCCTTCCTTCAAAATCCTATTTTAAACATTAAAAGAATTAACACACAAAAATAAAAACAGCACAAAAAGTTGTTTGGAAATTTTTTCAATTAAATCTTAAAATAAACTAGATCAAATTTTAGAGAGGTAGAAAAAAGAATTAATTCATTTGGAGTTATATTTAAAAAGATAAAGCCAGTCAAAGATTTGGTCAAAATCTGTTTTTAATAATAAACAGAAAAGAAAACGCTTCGGGCAGAATGCGCCTTCAAAACGGGGAGACGTACTCGGGGTCTTTACGCTTCCACTTAAACGCGTGGAGACGGGGCTGGGTCTCTGACAGTGGGTCCAGGGGGCCCACTGGTCAGGTTTGACCAGTCCCCACTCCCTCCTCTTCTCTGCCCGAGCCGAGGCGGGGCGTCCGGCGATCGTCGCCAGCGAATGGCGTCTTTTCGCGGGCATCTAAGAGCAGGAATGGATCTGCCACTCCTAGGCGGTCCTTCCGGTGGTCGCAGTGTCGCCAGAGGTGGAGGGAGTCGCCGGCGGCGAGCTCCGCGGCGGAGGGGGCTTCGGGGACAAAGTGATTTTTGGGCCGCGGTGGTCTCCGACCCAAATTGATCGAGGGGTTCCACTCGCAAGAGGGAGGAAGGGCTCTTGGTGGAGAGAGTGGAGAGGTAGAGGTACTGATGGCGATGGAATCGGCCGGGGCTTGGCGGCGACCGAACCGGCCGGACTCGGGGAAGAAGGCCTTCCCTTGCTCGGCTGCTGGCCAAGGCAACACTAGGAGGATCATATGAGGTTGCTCGAGGACTCGATTGAGCTCCGGGGCCCTTATATACGTGGTGGAGGTCGGTTTGGAGGTGGCCGGCGATAAGGACGACGGCGAACCGTCTTTCTGTAGCAATGGCGACGTGGCGGCGACGCGCGCTAGGAGACGAAGCTGCGGATAAGCTTGCGAAGCTCCAGGGGGCAGGTGGCGAGCAGGGAAGGCTCGGGCGGTGTCGACCTGAGCAGGGCTGTCAGGCGGCCGTGGCAGCTAGTCCTTGGCTTGTCGGGGACGCGGCGAGGGTCTTCTTGGCGCGTTGCGGTGAGGGGGAGCATGTAGTGCGCAAGGGGACACGGCGTGCTGGCTGCGGTCGGTCACGGGCTGGGGTGAGTGCGGGGCGTGACGCGGCGGCTCGGGCGCCGTTCGTGCAATACGCGCGCTCTGGGCGCGTCGCGTGCACGCACGGAAGGTGTTCGACACAATGCAGTGGCATGCTACAGGTCACAGGTGAGGTTGGCAAGCAACAGAACTAGGTTAGAGATAGAGGGAAACTCCAGGGACAAGGTGGATTGGTCAGGTGGCCAAGTTCATAATGTATACTTGAGATCATGCCAAATCAGTCCATGCACTCCAGGTGTTTGTCAAAATGCCAAAGGCACCTATGCTTTTCTTGGAGCGGCCAATTCCTCCAGATCAGTGTCTCTCTAGATGCACAAGAGGGTGGTGAGGTTAGTTGGTGAAAAGCACAAACTTGCTAGTGCATGCTCCTAGACTTAGATGGCATTATATCATGAACTAAAAATGGCATTATATCATGAACTAAAAATGATCAAAAGAGTGCATGCTCCTGGACTTAGGGGTTTAGCATGGAGGACTACAAGTAGGAGAAAGAATCAAGGGCCAAAGAGCAAGCAATAATATGGTTGCTGTACAAACCATCATGTTGGACCAAGATGGAGATGAGGTTGATTCACTCAAAATTTTCAAACAATATCCTTGGATCTTTGCATATAATGGAATCATATGCTGCTACTGACATCCCATAATTTTGGTGGAAGCTAGAAACAATATTTAAAAGGGTTGTAGTGCAAAAATTGTCCACTGGACCAGAGAAGAAATAACATGTGTAGCACTCAAAATATGCAATGAATGAAATATATTATTGCACAAAAGTCATTTAGGGGCATCACATGACATCTCCAAATTTTAGTGGAATTTTTAGTTAAGTTTATCAAATGGTTGTAGTACAAAAAGAGCTCCAAACTTAAAACAAGTCATTTTAATGAATATAGCTCAGGGTGGAATAATTTAATAAATAAATCTACTGATTAAGAGATGATTTTTAATGAGAGGGCATATAAATCCAATATATCTTGGAAGGATCCACTTGGGAAAATTCCTTAATATTAAAAGAAAAGTTTTGAAAACAACAGAGATACTCATGCAGGCAAAAAAAAATTTAAACTCTTGGCAAAATTTTAATAACTGAAACCTGGTTAAATTTTGGGTGTGTTACATAAACCCTAGTTGGTTTCAGAGGGGGCTGGGGGTTCTGTCATCCCCATTTCAAGTTTCTGATGAAAGAAATAGACATGATGCAACACTCTAATGCATGAACTAGCTAGGATGTGACAACTCACCCCCACTCAAAAGAATCTCGTCCCGAGATTTAGGTTCCTCCGGAAAGAAGGCGGGGTACTCGAGTCGAAGACGATCCTCCCTTTCCCAAGTTGCTTCCTTATCAGAATGGTGCAACCATTGAACCTTGAGAAACTTGATATTATGACGTCGAGTGGTACGCTCGGCTTGATCGAGGATACGAACGGGGTACTCTCGATAGGTGAGATTATCTTGAATATCAAGCGTTTCGTGGTCCACTCCATGGATAGGATCCGAGAAGCAACGCCTGAGTTGAGAAACATGGAAGACATCGTGGACTCTGGAGAGATGCGGAGGTAGTTCCAATTGGTAGGCAACTTCTCCTCGTTTAGCGAGAATACGAAAGGGTTCAATGTAGCAAGGAGCCAATTTGCCTTTGATACCGAAACGATGGGTTCCCTTCAGAGGAGTAACCCGAAGGTAAGCCTTCTCGTCAACCTCAAAAGTCATAGCCTTATGTTTTCGGTCATATTGACTCTTTTGACGAGATTGGGCTGTTTTCAACTTTTCACGAACAATGCGAACTTGCTCTTCTGCTTCCTGGATCATATACGGGCCAAAGAATTGTCTTTCCCCGATTTCTGACCAGTTAAGGGGTGTTCGACACCTTCGTCCATAGAGAACTTCAAAAGGGGCTTTACCCAAGCTAGATTGATGGCTGTTATTATAAGCAAATTTAGCAAATGGAAGGCATTTCTCCCAATCCATTCCGAATGAGATAACAGAAGCTCAAAGCATGTTTTCTAGAATCTGGTTGA
Source organism: Triticum aestivum (assembly GCF_018294505.1). Lineage (NCBI taxonomy): Eukaryota > Viridiplantae > Streptophyta > Magnoliopsida > Poales > Poaceae > Triticum > Triticum aestivum. Next base: position 57,340,590 of record NC_057801.1, on the reverse strand, counting down.
CACGTTCTACTTGACCACTTGATTGAGGGTGAAAAGCAGTGCTAAAGGAAAGGCGGGTTCCCATAGCATTTTGGAAACTTTCCCAAAATCGAGAGGTGAAGAGACTTCCTCGATCCGAGTTAATTTCCAGTGGAACAACATGGAGGGATACTATTCGGGAGATATACAAATCTGCTAGCTGACTAGCGGTTATACTCTCGCGAACAGGCAAGAAATGGGCTACTTTGGAAAGACGATCGACAACGACGAAGATAGCGTTATTCCCTCTCTTGGTCCTGGGAAAACCCGTGATGAAATCCATACCAATTTTATCCCATTTCCATTCAGGAATAGCTAAAGGTTGAAGGGTGCCAGCAGGCCGTTGGTGTTCTGCTTTAACACGATGACAGACGTCGCAATTAGCAACAAATTGAGCAATGTCTCTCTTCATCCTAGTCCACCAGAACCTCTGGCGTAGGTCCTGATACATCTTGGTACTACCAGGATGAATGGTGAGAGGAGATTCATGAGCCTCCTTAAGGATTAATCGCCTCAGGTTTCGCACCTTGGGAACCACTAAACGGTTCCCGAAGTATACGACTCCTTGATCATCGATGGAAAAACAATCCGCAACTCCCTTCTTGATGTTTCTCTTGATACGGGAAATCCCCGGATCTACCCTCTGAACTTTGATGATCTGATCCGTAAGGGTAGGTTTCGCCACCAAGGTGGAAAGGAATCCTTGAGGAACGATGTGAAGGTTAAGCTTCCGAAATTCCTCATGGAGAAGCGGTTGACTTTGTTGTAACATCAGATTGTTACAATAAGATTTACGACTTAGTGCATCAGCCATGACATTGGCCTTTCCTGGGGTGTAAGTTATTCCTAAGTCGAAATCTGTGATCAACTCGACCCAACGTCTTTGCCTGAGATTCAAATCCGGTTGGGTGAATATATACTTCAGACTTTGGTGATCTGTGAAGATTTCGCAACGATTACCGAGGAGGTAATGTCGCCAGGTTTTGAGTGCATGGACTACAGCTGCAAGCTCTAGATCATGAGTAGGATAATTCTCCTCATGTGGGTGCAATTGCCGTGAAGCATAAGCAATTACGTGACGATCTTGCATAAGAATGCAACCTAGTCCTTGTCGCGAGGCGTCGCAATAGATAACAAAGTCCTTAGAAAAATCTGGTGGTACCAACACGGGAGCAGATGTCAGGCGTCTTTTCAGTTCCTGAAAGCTGTGCTCACATTGTGGAGTCCACTCGAACTTTTTATCTTTCTTGAGGAGTTCAGTTAGAGGTTTAGCAACCTTGGAGAAGTTCTCGACAAAGCGGCGACAATAGCTCGCTAAGCCAAGGAAACTCCGAACTTGCTTGACCGATTCAGGTGGAGTCCAATTAAGGACGGCTTGAACTCGCTCGGGATTGACAGCAATACCCTTACCAGAGATTACATGTCCTAGATAGGTCACTTCTGGTAACCAAAATTCGCATTTAGAGAATTTGGCATAAAGGTGATGCTCTCGAAGTTTCATCAACACTAGCCTTAGATGCTCGGCATGTTCTTCCTCGTTCTTGGAGTAGATGAGTATATCATCGAGGTAAACCACAACGAATTTATCCAAATACTCCATGAAGATTGAGTTCATTAAGCGAGAGAAAGTGGCTGGAGCGTTGGTTAAACCGAAGGACATGACGGTGTACTCGTATTGGCCATAACGAGTAACAAAGGCCGTTTTAGGAATGTCCCCGTTCCTGATTTTGATTTGATGGTAGCCCAACCTCAAATCCATTTTGGAGAAGACTAAGGATCCAGCGAGCTGATCATACAGATCGTTGATCCTGGGGAGCGGATACTTGTTCTTGATTGTGACCAGGTTAACTGGTCGATAATCCACAACCATCCGATCCGTACCATCCTTCTTCTTGACGAAGAGGACGGGACAAGCCCATGGAGACGAACTAGGACGGATGAAACCCTTTTTCAAGGACTCATCGAGTTGTTTCTTAAGCTCGGCTAGTTCTAGTGGTGCCATCTTATAGGGTCTTCTAGAAATTGGGACAGTTCCTGGAATGAGATCTATTACGAACTCGACATCTCTGTCAGGTGGAACACCTGGTAATTCTTCTGGAAAGACATCCGGAAAGTCACGGACTACCGGAACGTCTTCGAGGTCTGGCAAAGGACTAGCGTTAAGAGAATATAGCTGTCGCTTGGCTACTCGGGTCAAGACATTGACTATCTTCCCCGAAGGATGTGTGAGTTGAACAGTCCTAGAGAAGCAATCAATCTTGGCATGATGGGCTGACATCCAGTCCATACCCAAGATGATATTAATATCCGAAGATTTGAGAGCTATCAATGACGCGAGAAAAACAAGTCTGTCGACTTGGATTTCATTTCCATGGCTTACTCTAGAGGTTTGCCATCTAGAACCAGGAGTAGAAATTTCCATAGTGGACGGCATGTCGCAGAATGCGGTGTTATGCAAACGAGCATAATTTTCGGATATGAATGAATGAGATGCTCCAGTATCGAAAAGAACAGATGCCGGGTGGCAATTAACAAGGAGCGTACCGAGAACGACGTTGGGATCCCCCTGAGCTTCTTCAGCAGAGATACAGTTGACATGGCCACGTGCAGCGGTGGCCGGCTTGGCGTAGAACACTTTCCCTGTCGGCTTGCCACGGCCAATAGCTTTTCCAGATTGGTTGGGGTTGGTCTGGGGACACTCGCGCAAGTAGTGGCCCGATTCCCCACACTTGAAGCATGTCACGGAGCTGGTGCGTGGAGGAGCATTGTTGGTTGGACCACCATAGGGCTTGGCTGGTGTAAACTGTTGAGCGAGGCGAGGCGCCTGATAGGATGGCCTCGGTGTGAACCTGGGTGGCAGGGCGGTGTTAGGCACCCACACGCGGCGCTTCTGAGGAACAGCACCGGATGAGGAACCAAAGTCACGCCCATGCTTGCGTGTTGCTTCATAATCAGTCTGACCAGACTCAGCACTGATGGCTTTGTTTACAAGCTTCTGGAAAGATGTGCACTCATGCAGACGGAGGTCACCGCGAAGCTCAGGGCTAAGTCCCTTGCGGAACCTTGCTTGCTTCTTGGCATCAGTGGAAACTTCCTCAGTTGCATACCGTGCTAGGTTACCGAACTCCCTGCTGTATGCATCCACAGAGAGTCGACCTTGAGTGAAACTGCAGAACTCCTCACGTTTACGGTCCATAAGACCCTCCGGAATGTGATGCCCAAGTAGTGACCTGGCCCACTGGGCGCATGGCTCCATAGTTCTCCCACCAGAGACTGGCGGGGCCTTCAAGATGATATGCAGCAAATGTGACCTTGTCAGCCTCAGCTACGAGTGCAGAGCGTAGCTTGTGAGTAATACTGCGAAGCCAGTCATCAGCGTCGAGGGGCTCGACGGAGTGGTGGAAAGTGGGTGGATGTAACTTGATGAAGTCACTGAGTGACACCAAGTTATTCCTCTGATGATGTGCTGTGTTTTGCTCGATGCGCTCCAACAAACGGTTGGTCTCCCGCTTGTTTCTCTCAGCCTCCAGCATAACCTCGGCCAGAGAAGGAGGGTGAGGCAGGTTTGTTTCCCCAACTCTGCTGCCTTCGGCCTGCTCTGGGAGAGCAGGGTTGTTGCGGGTGTTGACCATCCTAGGGAAAACAAGACAATGGTTTAGTCCAGGATGATAAGATTCTGACATAGAAATGTAGAATGTAATGGATAACTTGGAATGTAAGATGATCATCCGTATGACATGGTAGATACAGAAACTGCTTCTTTTATTCCATCTTCATACACACCATACAAGGTTTAGTACAAAACCAAACAAAGTAATACTACGGTGAAAGGAAGATTACATCTCATCGGAGGCATTCCAAGCTCCTATACATTATTTTTCTACACCTCCGGAAGGTGGTACAAGCTAAGTCATATCCCACGAGTCACGCAGGACGGTGGACGATACAACTAATACGATACTAGTGATACTACTACTAACTCAGACAGCTCCGTAGTAGTCTTCATAGAAGTCACCTCCATAGCCTGGAAGCTCAACGTGATCATCCGGAAACAGACAGTCCCGTAGAACTTGTGGACCATAGGGGCTAGGATGAGGTCTTGGACCAACAAATGGTGGCCTGCGGGGACCACGAGGTGGGGTGATGCCTCCTACATCATGCCAATCCATCATGTCTGGCAGAGCAGATCTCACAGGATAGAGATCTCGCATATCCATATATCCACCTTGCACAGCCGGTGCAAACCGAGTCAAAGTGGCCCAATGATCAGCACGGGTATTGAAAAGCTCCAGTCTCAAGGCCCGATTTTCACGGTCCTTGTCTTCAAGCAACTGTGCAGTGGTGCGGGTCAGTGAGTCCTCCTGAGTGGAGTCAGCAGAGATAGCCTGGAGATACCCTTGTGCTCCCGGGAGTGAAGCTGGCATATATCGGAAATCGGAGTTCCAAAACACACAAGTCCTGACTCGCATGATGGTCATCATAGAGTAGGCAGCATCCTGCACAGCCATCTCAATAGTAACCCCGAGTCCATAGGAGTAGTGGAGGGGCTCGGTAGATCCAGGATAAGATGGAAATATCCTGACAGTGCAAAAAATATTGACTTTGATTAAAGTCTCGGAATTGCTCTTCGACCGTGTACTCAGGATACCAACGGTATCCAGCCTCAGTCATTACCCTGACCAACATGGCAGTATGGCCGGGTACATCAAGGCATCGAGTCAAACGAACCACTTGATTCTGAGGACGGGAAGCCATCTGGAACATGATATAACACAAGACATTAGAATTTCTAGCAGAAATTGGACAGCATAACGGCTGTAAATGCTCAAAAAGGATTTTGAGACATTTTGCAAAGAATTGCATAGACACTCAACAACATCATATCAAGGTTCTGGGTCCATCTTAACAACTTAATGGGGTAGTAGAACTGAACTAGGCTTGTATCCATCAAACCTATAAGGTACTACTGATTAGTAACACGTGAACCTGATAGAGAGAAGAGATCCTAATTCCTTAACCCCCGGTGGAAGAATAGACTGACTCAGATCAGAATGTCATGAGATAAAGGAGTAAAAAGAGCCTTACGTTCCATCCCACAATCAATTCCCCTACATATAACTAAAGCATTTCTAGACTCAACATCGACCAGTTTGGCTTGGAGAACCTACAGGCAGTCCGGCTCTGATGCCAACGCTGTCAGGACCCCGACTCGATGCCACATCGATCTAGCATGTAACACATCATATCACTTTGCGGCCTCACGCACGGTATTCCCACGGGTGCCACCTTACCTGGCCCGGGACCGTTTGCGCCTTTTGGCTCACGTATATGATAGTGCCGCTAGCATCCATATGACAAAGAACCCGGGCTGACATGGCTAGTCGTGAACCCAAAGTGGCACAAACTTACAGGGACAGGCATCCATGACCCAGCATCGAACGTGTCGGTCATCAACGAGTGAATCCGGGCTGTAGCACTGGACTAGCAGGACTCCGGTAAACCGGGCTGTAGCGGGCTAACAGGACTCCGGTATCCATCGCGTGACATTTCCCCGAAGGGACAGACACATGAACGAAGAAGGACACATGCCGGCCAGCCTAAGTGATCCGGAGCAGTAGCAAGCTACCAAGGCTCAGTGGAAGCACTAGGAGACATTTCCCGGTAAGAGAGGCTACTAAAGATAAACAACTAGATAGTCAGATCCCACACATACCAAGCATTTCAATCATACACACAATATGCTCGATATGTGCAAATACAACAAGGCATCACAACATGACTCTACGACACAAGTACTTTATTTAAAGGCTCAGAGAGCCATACATATCATACACACAAGTACGGGTCACACGACCCAGCATTCAAGTCATACAGACATACAAGCCAACAGCGGAAGTAACTTGTCTGAGTACAGACAACTAGTAAAATAAAAGAGGCTTGGGAAGCCTGGCTATACTACATGGTCCTTCACAAGCACAGGATCACCACCTGGGCCTAAGTCTACTCATCGATGTCAACGTCTACGAAGAACCCATCAGAAGGGGTTGCAGCGTCTTCTGAAAAATGTAAATTAAAGCAACATGAGTACAAAGGTACTCAGCAAGACTTACATCAGATCCTACATACATGCACATTATCAAGAAGGGTTGGTGGGGTTATTGCAGCAAGCCAGCTTTGACTCTTGGCTAAACTATCCTATGAGACACCAACTTGAAATGGTTTTGCGCACACGAGTCCACTACACACCAACTCAATACACCACCGAGGATCCACCTCCGTCATCCTACGGAAGAGCCATCCTCGGCACTCACGCTTATCTTGAGGATTTTAGTAGTATCCATTTACTTGTCTATGAACTGTATAGGCAACCAAGTAGTCCTTTACCGCGGACGCGGCTATTCGAATAGATAATGTTAACCCTGCAGGGGTGTACTTCTTCATACACGCTCTCACCACTTACCGCCGTTTACACGACATGTACTCGGCAACCTTCAAGCGGAAGCCCAACGTGGGTGTCGGCCACGACCTACCTAAACACCTAAGTCTCTAGTCCAGGTTTATCGCCTATTCAGGTTCCATCCGCAGGGAGTCCGGCCGAGGTTTCCACATACGGCCCCGAACGATGTGTACAGGGTTCCGAGACACCTAACGGGTGCCCGGCATACCCGGCCACGTACCTACCGCATCACAGCCCACCCCGCGGGTCAGCGCTGCCCACGGCCTCCAGTAAGCTACAAACACCAGAAACTACTTGCAACTCCTGGACAGAGGACTAGGGTGAATAAGAAGCCGAGAGGGTCCATTGGTTTCGGGCCCAATGCATGGTAGTAGCTGAATCTTAAATCACACATACAGATCTCAGTGCTTAAGGTCGGCTTCAATGAAACAACCCACCATGTACTCCTACATGGCCTCTCATCGATACCTTTACCAAATCGTGTTCAACACATCACTCTCATTACCGGCATGATCATTTCACTCCAGCCCATCACCCAGATGAACCAGACCTGACACGACTCTAAGCATAGCAGGCATAGCAAGGTAGGAACAACACATACATATGGCTCAATCAACTCCTACACATGCTAGTGGGTTTCATCTAGTTACTGTGGCAATGACAGGTCATGCAGAGGAAATGGGTTCAACTACCGTAGCACTCAGCAGTTTGAATCGCGTTGTCTTAATGCAGTAAAAGAGAGCGGAAGTGAGAACATGGGATTGTATCGATATGATGAAATGGTTGGTTGCTTGCCTGATGGGTCGATGCACTGATATTGATCTTCGCTAGGGTAATCGTGGTACTACTCGGGGGCAGATCCTACCGCAAAGAGCACCGATACACAACATCACCAAACAATATGCAACAATATGATGCATGCATGAGACATGGAAAAATGAGTGTATTAGGCTAATGCAACTAAGACCAGATGGGTTTGAACCATTTTGAATCAAAGATTCAAGTTTCAAACTCATAAATGGCCCCTTTAAGTGCTTTATCTTGTTCTGCACTAAATATCAGGTTAGCTGGCTTAAACATGCATGAAACTAGTACAAGATGGATAGATTGGATTTTTCTGATCATTTTTCATATATAAAACTTTGCATTTGGAGTTACAGATTAATTTCTATGATTTTTTAAAGTTTGTGGTATTTACTGGAATTTCCTGTATAAAAATAATTCCAGTAAATAAATTACTGCGTCAGCATTACGTCAGGATGACGTCAGCGGTCAACGGAACAGTCCAGGTAAACCCTGACTAGTGGGTCCGGTGTGTCAGTGTAATTAGTTTAACTAAATATTAATTAAAACTAATCCACCTGTCATTGACCCAGGGGGTCAAACTGGGCCCACCTATGGTCAAACGAGGGGTCAGCAGGGTCAACTCGCCGGCGTTTAACCGCCGGCGAGGCCGAACGCGGCGGCGAGAGTGGTTTTGTGCATTCCGGCGACCAAAAGAGCCGCGGAGGGCATCTACGTGCAGCTGGGAGCAAGCCGCGGCTCTTGGTGGCGTTGGTTGAGCTCGGGGTGGCCGGAAACGGCGCCAGCGACGACCTTGGCGGTCGCCGGAGTTCGGGTGATGAAGAACCCGAAACTATGGGGCACGGCGAGGCTCGTGGTGAGGTGCTACGGGTTCCTGCGAGTGCGGTGAGTGCGTTGGACATGGTGGTGTGGCCAGTGGGTGGCCGGAGTCACGTCAGCGACGAGCTCCGCGGCGGTGCGTGCAGGTGAGCTTCGTGCAGTCGCTACGGGGCTCGGAATCGAGAAAGGAAAGGGGGGAGAGGTAGCTGGGCTCATGGCGATCTCGAGGAAGCAAACGGCGCGGTCGGGGACGAGCTGGTGCGACGGTGACGTCGAAGGGGATCTCCGGCGACGGCGGATCGGGCAAGGTCGGTGCAGAGGCTTCAGGGCAAGCGAGCGCTCGGGGCTCGGCTAGCTCGAAGAAGAGGAGGGCGGCAGAGCTCCTGGACACGACGGCACGGAGCAAGGACGACGGAGAGCACGACTACGGCGACGGTGCGGCTGCGGTGGCGTCGGCCATGGCGTGGGAGAGCGAGAGAGAGAGGCAGGGGGAGAATGGACGTGTCCACGGGGTTCGGGGCGCGACATGGAGCTCATACCGGTCAGCAGAGAGGCGAGGGGAGGAAGCAGGGCGGCGGGCAGCTGCGTGGCGCGCGCTGGAGCCGCCGTCGAGCACCTGCCTGCCTGCCTGGCGAAGGCAAGCAGCTCGCTGGAGCGGCTGCTGGGCTGGGCTGGCTAGATGGGCTAGCTAGTTGGGCTGCCAGGTTAGTTTCCTCTCTCTCTGTCTTTATTTATCTTTTCTATTTATTCTGTAACTTTGTGGACTTTCTAAAAATACCTAGACAACTCCAAAAATCACCAAACTGCTCATGGCCACTAATTGGAATATATCCAGCATGGAACATTTTAGTTTGGGATTATTTGAGCATTTAAAATAATTTATATAATTTAAATGCCCAAACTCAAATACTTATGATTTAATTCAAAAACCTTAGGATGACCTAGAAAATTGTGCACCACTTTTGGCAGAGGCTCTGAACCAAGGCAAAAATGATGGACATTTTAGAAGGCATTTCAGGTTCATTGAAAATATTTTTAGTAAACCCTAGTTGGTTTCAGAGGGGGCTGGGGGTTCTGTCATCCCCATTTCAAGTTTTTGATGAAAGAAATAGACATGATGCAACACTCTAATGCATGAACTAGCTAGGATGTGACAATATCTACTATATGATTCACTCTCGACCTTTCAGTCTCCGTGTTCCGAGGCCATATCTGCATATGCTAGGCTCGTCAAGTTTAACCTGAGTATTCCGCGTGTGCAAAACTGGCTTGCACCCGTTGTAGATGGACGTCGAGCTTATCACACCCGATCATCACATGGTGTCTGGGCACGACGAACTTTGGCAACGGTGCATACTCAGGGAGAACACTTCTTGATAATTAGTGAGAGAGCATCTTATAATGCTACCGTCAAACAAAACAGAATAAGATGTATAACAGATAAACATCATATGCAATCAAAATATGTGACATGATATGGCCATGATCATCTTGCGCCTTTGATGTCCATCTCCAAAGTACTTTCATGATCTCTATCGTCACCGGCACGACACCATGATCTTCATCATCTTGATCTATATCAATGTGTCGTCACATGGTCGTCTCGCCAACTATTGCTCTTGCAACTATTGCTATCGCATAGCGATAAAGTAAAGCAATTATTTGGCACTTGCATCTTATGCAACAAAGAGACAACCATAGAGCTTCTGCGAGTTGCCGATAACTTCAACAAAACATGATCATCTCATACAACAACTTATATCTCATCACGTCTTGACCATATCACATCACAACATGCCTGCAAAAACAAGTTAGACGTCCTCTACTTTGTTGTTGCAAGTTTTACGTGGCTGCTACGGGCTGAGCAAGAACCGTTCTTACCTACGCATCAAAACCACAATGATAGTTCGTCAAGTTGGTGCTGTTTTAACCTTCTCAAGGACCGGGCGTAGCCACACTCGGTTCAACTAAAGTTGGAGAAACTGACACCCGCTAGTGACCTGTGTGCAAAGCACGGCGGTAAAACCAGTCTCGCGTAAGCGTACGCGTAATGTCGGTCCAGGCTGCTTCATCCAGCAATACCGCCGAACCAAAGTATGACATGCTGGTAAGCAGTATGACTTGTATCGCCCACAACTCACTTGTGTTCTACTCGTGCATATAACATCAACGCATAAAACCTAGGCTCGGATGCCACTGTTGGGGAACGTAGTAATTTCAAAAAAAATCCTACGCACACGCAAGATCATGGTGATGGCATAGCAACAAGAGGGGAGAGTGTTGTCCATGTACCCTCGTAGACCGTAAGCAGAAGCATTATGACAACGCGGTTGATGTAGTCGTACGTCTTCACGATTCGACCGATCCAAGCACCGAACGTACGGCACCTCCGTGTTCATCACGCGTTCAGCTCGATGACGTTCCCCGGGCTCCAATCCAGCAAAGCGTTGGGGATGAGTTCCGTCAGCACGACGGTGTGGTGACGATGATGATGTTCTACCGGCGCAGGGCTTCGCCTAAACTCCGCGACGATATGACCGAGGTGGAATATGGTGGAGGGGGGCACCACACACGGCTAAGGAACGATCCTTAGATCAACTTGTGTGTCATGGGGTGCCCCCTGCCCCCGTATATAAAGGAGCAAGGGGGGAGGAGGCCGGCCCTAGGAGGGGGTGCGCCAAGTGTGGAGTCCTACTAGGACTCCCTAGTCCTAGTAGGATTCCACCTCCCTTGTTGGAGTAGGAGAAGGGGAAAGAGGGGGAGAGGAAGAAGGAAAGGGGGGCTGCGCCCCTTGTCCAATTCGGACCAGAGGGGGGCGCAGGCCTCCTTCCTTTTGGCCTCTCTCCTCTATTCCCGTATGGCCCAATAAGGCCCATATACTCCCCGGCGAATTCCCGTAACTCTCCGGTACTCCGAAAAATACCCGAATCACTCAGAACCTTTCCGAACTCCGAATATAGTCGTACAATATATCGATCTTTACGTCTCGACCATTTCGAGACTCCTCGTCATGTCCCCGATCTCATTCAGGACTCCGAACTCCTTCGGTACATCAAAACTCATAAACTCATAATATAACTGTCATCGAAACCTTAAGCGTGCGGACCCTACGGGTTCGAGAACTATGTAGACATGACCTAGAACTATTTCCGGTCAATAACCAATAGTGGAACCTGGATGTTCATATTGGCTCCTACATATTCTACGAAGATCTTTATCGGTCAAATCGCATAACAACATACTTTGTTCCCTTTGTCATCGATATGTTACTTGCCCGAGATTCGATCGTCGGTATCCAATACCTAGTTCAATCTCGTTACCGGCAAGTCTCTTTACTCGTTCCGTAATACATCATCCCACAACTAACTCATTAGTTGCAATGCTTGCAAGGCTTTAAGTCATGTGTATTACCGAGAGGGCCCAGAGATACCTCTCCGACAATCGGAGTGACAAAATCTAATCTCGAAATATGCCAACCCAACATGTACCTTTGAAGACACCTGTAGAGCACCTTTATAATCACCCAATTACGTTGTGATGTTTGGTAGCACACAAAGTGTTCCTCTGGTAAACGGGAGTTGCATAATCTCATAGTCACAGGATCATGTATAAGTCATGAAGAAAGCAGTAGCAACATACTAAACGATCGTGTGCTAAGCTAACGGAATGGGTCAAGTCAATCACATCATTCTCCTAATGATGTGATCCCGTTAATCAAATGACAACTCTTTTGTCCATGGCTAGGAAACTTAACCATCTTTGATTCACGAGCTAGTCAAGTAGAGGCATACTAGTGACACTATGTTTGTCTATGTATTCACATATGTATTATGTTTCCGGTTAATACAATTTTAGCATGAATAATAAACATTTATCATGAAATAAGGAAATAAATAATAACTTTATTATTGCCTCTAGGGCATATTTCCTTCAGTATGACCATAGAAGGTTTTTATTCATGTAAACAGAATAACAATTATTCTCTGTCTTAAATGAATAACCGTATTGCAATTAACATGATCTAATCATATTCATGCTCAACGCGAACATCAAATAACATTTATTTAGGTTCAACACTAATCCCGAAAGTATAGGGAGTGCTCGATGATGATCATATCAATCTTGGAACCACTTCCAACACACATCATCACTTCATCCTCAACTAGTCTCTATTTATTCTGCAACTCATGTTTCGACTTACTAATCTTAATTAGCAACCGAACAAGTATCAAATACCCAGGGATTACTATGAGCACTAGTAAGGTACACATTAATAATATGTATATCAAATATACTTTTGTTCACTTTGCCATCCTTCTTATTTGCCAAATATTTGGGGCAGTTCCACTTCCAGTGACCATTTCCTTTGTTGTAGAAGCACTCAGTTTCTGGCTTAGGTCCAACTTTGGACTTCTTCACGGGAGTGACAACTTTCTTTCCATTCTTCTTAAAGTTCCCTTTCTTTACCTTTGCCCTTTTCTTGAAACTAGTGGTCTTGTTTAATCATCAACACTTGATGTTTTTTCTTGATTTCTATCTCTGTCGGAGGAGCGTCCGGTGCGCCCCCCGTGTTCGCCTCTGCTTCCGGAACCGGCCTTGAAGCCTGGCCGGTGGATATAGTCCGGCGGGTGCTCTTCCTCTTAAGGAGAGCATGGGCGTTAGTGTGACTTGAGGGCATAAACCCTAGGCGCTAAAATTGCATGCCGTAACGTTGTGTCGGAATCTCGATCCGTTCCGCACTTCTTTTTAGCCCACCTGGCTTCAATGGCCCTTGTTGGCTACCCACCGCGGGCTCGGCCCTCCGCCTCAAGGATTTCCCCTGCAAAGCGAAAAAACTATTGGTTCACGGCAATCAAAATAAAGCATGGATGAATCCTCTTGAAAGAACTGGGACTTTGGTCTCGGTTACCTTTGAGGCCGGAAGTAGTCCGGGATAGTCGGCCGTAATGGCCACTAAGGTGTTGTCCTTACTCAATTGATGAAACACCCACTACAAGAAATATGTCAACTAGTGACCTTTTGTCAGTGACCCTGGAAGAATTGGTCATAGATCTATGACCATTTGAGACCAATTGGTCAAAAGCTGTTCAGGGGGCTCCAAACCCTAAACCATTGCGACCATTTTGGTCAGAAAGGTCGTAATTTCCTTACACCAAATGGTCACAAAGCAAACAGGGCTGGCCGCTGCCTTGTTTCTAGTTGTTAACGACCAAAATAGATGGTCATAGCCTTGTAGATTGTGGTTGGTTGTGATGACTAGGCGCCACCTCATCAGTTTTGCCTATGTGTCATGTCCATGTGGCAGTTTTTGCCCTAGGTTGTGAAGCAACCTATATTTCTGTCATTCAAAAAATTCCCAAAAAAAATCTCATAAATTGTTTGGATCATATCTTCATCAAATATGTCAAAAACCTTCCTTGCCTAGTTCAAAAAAAACTCAACATATTCATTTTCCTATTCTGTTCAAAGCAGCACTTTGTGAAGGAAGTACCACTTTGGCATGTCCAAATGGTATCCATTTTCTATAGTGCTTTCCTATGCCCAAATAACCATCCTCCACCAAATGCCAGCTCAATCCATTCATTATTTTGAGCCCAGCTTCAACATTCGTATTTATGTCCAGTGTGGTAGTTTGTAAAGCAAGTACCACCTAGGCTCCTCCTTTTGAGGTGAAAATTTGTGAAGACGGTCTTCTTAGTAACTGATCATCCTCAGCCAAAACTCACGCCCATTAGCCATGTGCATTTCCCGTACCGCAAATCAAACACTTGGCTGCTTATTCATGTTTGAGCATCGATCGGTCTCCTCGTGAGAATCTTATGTTGTGATTTTCTTCCTAGCATCTACCTGGGGAGTGCCCGACCCACTAGACATGCCTAGGCCGCCCAGAACACATGGCAACACCACGATCACGCGGTGACCATGCGACGGGCATGCGAGCTTACGCGCTCTAGACTTGGGGCCCTCGGCCACCATCCAAACCTCGATGTCTCGCCATCAAACCATGTATTTCTGATTAAATAGATACTTATTTACCTAGAAATGATTTTTGGAAAAAATAAAGAGCAAACTATGAGGCAGCTGCAGTTCAAATTTGACCCGCTTCCAACTGAATCGACGGGAATTTGTCTTTTTCACCAGAGGTGGATCAAAAAATTTGACACCCAACCATTTTGTCAATTGTGCATTATATATGGCCTAGTATTTTATAAAATTGATTTGGTCCATTTTTGCAACAATTATTTGGTAGTTCCTTCACAAAAAAACCTCCTTTTGGGAACTCGGAAAATGAAAAATGAATTTTCCGTGCAAAGAAAATGAAAACTTCCTTAGGAAACATTGTTTGGAATTCCAAGATGTACCCTTGTGCATAATATGAGATCATTTGAACAAACTATGCCATCAATGTGGCCATAAGATTGATCATTTGGCTTGAAAGCCATGAATCTTCACGCATGATCGCTCATTTCTGAGAACACTTTTTTAAAATAATTACCGTATTACAAGTTTATTATTTTTCCTGGAAACTTGGTCACATATAATGACACAATGCGAAGGTTTTCTAATTTTTTGATTTTCTTTGAATTTTTTATGCCTGTTTCAAAATGCGGTCAAAACGGTGGGCTTGACCGTTCCTAGCTAGTGGTTCAATCTTGGAATTTTTTTGGTGTTTCTATGATTAAATAGATACTTATTTACCTAGAAATGATTTTTGCAAAAAAATAAAGAGCAAACTATGAGGCAGCTGCAGTTCAAATTTGACCCGCTTCCACCTGAATTGACGGGAATTTGTATTTTTCACCAGAGGTGGATCAAAAATTTTGACACCCAACCATTTTGTCAATTGTGCATTATATATGGCCTAGTATTTTATAAAATTGATTTGGTCCATTTTTTCAACAACTATTTGGTAGTTCCTTCACAAAAAAAACCTCCTTTTGGGAACTCGGAAAATGAAAAATGAATTTTCTGTGCAAAGAAAATGAAAACTTCCTTAGGCAACATTGTTTGGAATTCCAAGATGTACCCTTGTGCACAATATGAGATCATTTGAACAAACTATGTCATAAATGTGGCCATAAGATTGATCATTTGGCTTGAAAGCCATGAATCTTCACGCATGATAGCTCATTTCTGAGAACACTTTTTTTAAATAATTTCTGTATTACAAGTTTATTATTTTTCCTGGAAACTTGCTCATATATAATGACACAATGCGAAGGTTTTCCAATTTTTTGATTTTTTTTGAATTTTCTATGCCCGTTTCAAAATGCGGTCAAAACGGTGGGAATGACTATTCCTATCTAGTTGTTGAATCTTGGAATTTTTTTGGTGTTTCTCTGATTAAATATATACTTATGTACCTATAAATGATTTTTTTTAAGTAAAGAGTAAACTATGAGGTAGCTGCAGTTCAAATTTGACCCGCTTCCAGCTGAATCGGCAGAAATTTGTCTTTTTCACCAGAGGTGGATCAAAACTTTTTACACCAACCATTTGGTCAATTGTGCATTAAATATGGCATGGTTTTTTATAAAATTGATTTGGTCCAATTTTTCAATAATTATTTGATAGGTTCTTCACAAAAAAACCTCATTTGGGGCACTCGGAAAATGAAAAATGGCTCTTTTGTGCAATGAAAGTGAAAACTCCCCAAAGCAACATTGTTTGGAATTCCAAGATGCACCCTTGTGCACAATATGAGATCATTTGAACAAGCTATGCCATGAATGTGGCCATAAGATTGATCATTTGGCTTGAAAGTCATGAATCTTCACGCATGATGGCTCATTTCTGAGAACACTTTTTTAAAATACTTTCCGTATTACAAGTTTATTATTTTTCCTGGAAACTTGGTCATATATAATGACACAATGCGAAGGTTTTCCAATTTTTTGATTTTTTTGAATTTTTTATGCCCGTTTCAAAATGCGGTCAAAACGGCGGGCTTGACCGTTCCTAGCTAGTGGTTGAATCTTGGAAAACTTTTGATGTTTCTCTGATTAAATAGATACTTATGTACCTAGAAATGATTTTTGGAAAAAATAAAGAGCAAAATAAGAGGCACCTGCAGTTCAAATTTGACCCGCTTCCAGCTGAATCGGTGGAAATTTGTCTTTTTCACCAGAGGTGGATCAAAACTTTTTACACCCAACCATTTGGTCAATTGTTATTAAATATGGCATAGTTTTTTATAAAATTGATTTGGTCCAATTTTGCAACAAATATATGGTAGGTCCTTCACAAAAAACTCATTTCGGCCACTCGGAAAATGGAAAATGAATTTTCCGTGCAAAAAAATGAAAACTCCCTTAGGCAACATTGTTTGCCATTCCAAGATGCACCCTTGTGCAAAATATGAGATCATTTGAACAAAATCCCTTGATTTGGTTCAATTTTGCAACATAGATTTGTAGGCATTTATTTATTTTCAGAAATTTAGGTCCAAATTTTGGATATTTGAGCGCGAGCCAGCCAACCAATGAGAAGCGAGGAATCACGTCCACGCGGACCACCAAGTTGGACACGATTTGAGCCATCCTTCACGCGCCCATCCAACGGTGGATCTTCTCCTGAAAGACCAAAACCATAACCCACCTACCCACCCACCCTTTCCTTCTCCAGATCCAATCGAGGCTGTCGCGCCGTCCTCTCCCTTGTCGCGACCTAGTCTCCGCCACCGCCGCCATCCCCACCCACCACCGCCATCCCCACCCACCACCGCCATCCCCACCCACCGTCGACCTCATCTCTGCCATCCCCCTCCCCTCACCTTCATCCGGCGTGCGTGCGTGCGTGCGTCCAACCGGCCCCAAAAATGAAGACAAGGGGCTTGCTCCTCCTCGTCCCACCCAATCGCCGCCGCCGCCGACCTCCTCCCCCTCCCCCAATCCTAACCTCACCAGCGGCGAGCTCGTCTCCCCGAGGCCCATCCTCTGCCCTCCACCCCACCGCTGGCGCCCTTAGTCTCTCCTTCATCTCCCTACGCTCCAGATCGGGGGGCCGCGGCCGTGCACCCAGATCGAGAGGGGAGGCCGTGTTGCTCCTGCCGCGGCCGGATCCAAGGCCAAGCCCGTGGGGTCCTGTTCGGGCTCCTCGCAGGGGCCACGGCGGCGGGATCCACAACCACCGGGGGTCCGAACCCTAGCCGCCGCAGTGGGTCACTGGCACGACCCTCACACCTCCGACGGGCAACGACACCAAGGGTCACTCTATGCGGGCCTTCATCAGCGCCAGCTTCACCACCGGGACCTGCATCAGGGCAGGTAACCCCGCCAATCCCCTTTCCTTGTGCTCTCTTGGTGATGCAAAATCTGATTCTTCTTGGCCACTGAAACTCGAGCAGTTCTTCAGTTAGTTAGTATGCACGCATTAGAAACAACCTGATTTTTAAATTTAGAGCGCACATGTGGGCACTAGTTTGTGCGTATCCCAGTATCAGACCATGATTAGCACCAGGTGAATTGTTCTCTTGGACTATGGGTACTTCATGTCTGCAGCATGAAGGCTTTATGACATTTACCAGTTGCGCACCTGCAATTCTTCCCTTAGTAATACCGATTTTGTTCTGTCTGCAGCATGTCATCTTCCTCCACGGGGGTCCAGGGCTGGCACTTCGCCCGGCAACTATGGATTCTTCAATCTGGAGTTCTACAGGATCGTGTTGTTCGACCAGGTTGGTTTTGTTTTGATCCCCTCTTGTGTCTGTTCACCGGTGTTCCTAGGAGACCGTGGTGCTTAATCTGCATGTGTTTGATTGCAGAGAGGCACTGGAAGAGCACTCCCATGCTTGTATATAGGAGAATACCACCTGGGACTTGGTGGCTGACATTGAGAAGGTCAGGCAGCACCTCAACATTCCAGAGTGGCAGGCAACTGCAAATACATCTTCTTTTGTCGATTGCAACATAGACCCAGCTGTAAAGAAACCACTTGAAAAATATATTTAAGAGAGCCGGGCAGTTCGTGTATATTTTCTTGCATTTGTGCATAGCTATTCATCATGAATGTTGCAATGCAAGTTATTAAAAGAATGATGATACCTCTTAATGCCTTGTCTTTTCGGAAACTAGCTAGCTAGTCAAGCATTTCTTTTTAAGTTTGATACTAGTGTTATTGTTGGAGATATATAGTGGAAAACAACATCCACAGTGGTATAGATTGTTCCAGTCCATGATATGCTTATTATTGAATTAGCTGGTCCTAAAGAATGTTCCGCCTAAGCTTTGCTTAGTGGCTGGTTCCATATCCTGAAAATTGCAATGCAGGTGAAAAGATTAAATACCTCGTCATGCTTGCAACGGTTTATGTTGAATTGTTTTTTTTTTTGTAATCTATCTTGCTATACTGGTTCCAAGTGTTGATGCCGCTATTTACTACACCCGCCGTAAAGAAATATAAGACCTTTTAGATCACTACTTTAGTGATCTAAATTCTCTTATATTTCTTTACAAGAGAGTACATGGTATTATTGCTAGCTATATATATATATATATGCATGCTGCTGATTGATGCTCTTGTGGTTAGGATTCTACACCTCGAAGTGATGCTTTTGCATTGCTTTCCTTCCTCATGCACTTGCAAACTATATGATATTCCCTTTTTGATTTGACCTCAAAATTTCTGACTCCTCCTATCCATATGCAACAGCGATGCTTTGGATTTCATCCGTGCAGCAGAGGACAAGGGCTTCATGGCCAACCAAGGTGCATGGTGCTCGCAATCAACGAACGGAGGTTGTTCGACATTGGCTACACAAACCACCACTGTGAGCTCCTCCCATTGCTATGCTACAACCATGCTCTGTTTCATGGGTCAGTTAGGATTTTGATGCTTTTAGCGCCGTGGTTGAGTCCTTGCCGACTGTTGTGTCGATGATCAAGTGCTGGTGCTTCATCTGGCTATTTGATTTGCTGCTGCTAATTAGTAGTATTAAAGTGCCGCTGGTTTATTAGGATGTGGCTAAAACCATTGGATGGCCTTCCTGGACATGTTATCCAGAATTAGTACTTGTCCCATTTTCTGTTTACTTGCTGGACATGCTATGGTTCAAGTGTCCATGATGTCTAGTAGTAGTTTGCTAGCTATATACCTGCTACTGATAGATGCTCTTTTGGTCTCCTGATTGATGCTCTTTTAGTCTCCTGGAATCATATTATACTATATCTAGTGTTCTTGTGGTTCTGTGAAGATGCATCACAAACATCTAGGTCTTTAAAGTTGACTAAATATGTTGCTTTATCATATATTTGGCCCGTAAATCTACATTTCTATGAGATCTCTTTCAATATATAATTTTTTGATAGTCCAGGAATAATCTAATAATCTAATGCTGGTAGTTTAAGTGTTCACTCTTTTACAGGAGCTCCAGGTCTATGGAATTTGAAGTTTGAAGCCGTATAGCACTACTCAGCAAAGAGTTGTCTCTATGTTTGACTGTAATAGACTGTAAATAATGTAATATTGTAACAGTAGGCATATTGGGGTTGTAATAGACTATCTACAGATTGTAGTAGACGTAGTGTTACTTGATGAACAATCTGATGAGTGAGAACAATTTAAGATGCACCTTTGTAATATTGTAACAGATTGTAAAAGACTAGTGTATGTTTGAAATAGTGATTATGTATGTTGAAAAGATGTGAAATGGAAACTTGACCAGTGGGAACCACTTGTGAATAAAATCTGAGCATTTTTTAAATTTCTGACATGTGGGACCGATGTATGGCATTATGACTAGTGGGACCAGCACTAAAATATAATGATTGAAAATAGAAAATAAATGATTGTAAGAAGGCCAAGGCCCAAAAATAAAGGCGCTGAAATATTGTGCTTGGCCCATGTAGCCCACAAGAATTGACTTGGAAAAAATCTAGAATTGTTGGGCTCGGCCCATGTAGAAAACCGAATTGGACCGGGCTGAATCTTGTGCCACATCAGCTTGCCACGCTGGATGCCTACGTGGACTGGGGAGGCTGCTAGTGACCAAAACGCCACAGTAGGAATATTTTGGTCGTAAACGTCCACGACCTTCTCACAGAGAAGGTCACTATAGTCAGTTTACGACCCTCAGCTTTTGACCTTCTGTTTTTGGTCACAAAAAGGTCGCAAATGAAAAATTATGACCTTTCAGTGACCAATAGTGGAGGTCACAAGATAGCATATTTCTTGTAGTGACCCCGTCAATTAACTCCACACATAAGTCCGGGTCCTCTTGGGAGTCCGGATCGAGGGACCGTCCTGGGTCCTCGGGTTGCAGAGGAGGGCTGTTTATCTCCTTCACAGTCTGGCGCAGCTCCTGCGTTAAACATCGCTAGACTAAGTACTCAATTATGGGAATTTCAAAAGCGGGTAGACAAGTGGAAGTGTTCACTCACCCATCTTGGTGGACTGTACATAGAGAATCCGCCCCATGGGTTGACACAGAGGAATTCCTCTTCTTCTCCCTTGTATAAAGCGGATAAGATCTTCGTTAGAGTGGCGGCCGAATCCGTCCCCTTGCGACCGCACCGGGTGACGTCGTCCTCCCCGTTGAAATCCCACATGGGGTGGCCTCTATACTGAAGCGGCTGCACCCCCCGCATAATGCATGTGGCCATGACCTCGATCATGGTCAATCCAGAATGAGCCAACAATCTTATCCGGCTCATCAGGTAAACGATGTCCCTATCAGTTTCCCTCTGAGGGTTTCGTGGGCGCCAACTCAGGCATTTCTTCAACGGAGCGTTGTTAAACTCAGGAAGGCCGATCCTTACAGGGTCCGGCAGGGGGACGTCATCCATATAAAACCATTCCGAAGGCCAGTCCTCGGACGCCTTCTTTGGGGTACCGGATAGATATCTGGTCCCCGCAATGCGCCATAGTTCGGCTCCGCCCACTTGATAAATTGACCCCTCCTGAGAGCGGGGCACAAGGCAGAACAACCTCTTTCACAGCGCAAAATGGGCCTCGATGCCCAAAAACAGCTCGCAGAGGGCCACGAAGCGCGCAACGTGCAGAATGGAGGCAGGAGTGAGGTTGTGTAGCTGGAGGCCGTAAAACTCCAGTAACCCTCGGAGAAACGGATGAATTGGAAATCCGAGTCCTCTTATTAAATAGGGTACTAGGCATACCCGCTCTCCTTGAGAGGGATTGGGGACGCTCTCCGCCTGCTCGCCGCCATTATAGGTGGCGATCCCGGCTCGAACTGGGACCATATATGCTGGGGGAGGAGCCCCTTGTATTGAAGCACTACTAGCTTGCTATGCGGGATGAAACACCGCTCCCAATCTCCGGGCCGAGGGCTAGAGAGGCGAGAGGAGGAGCTGCTTCGACCGGCCATGGTGGAATGGATCTCTGTCGAAAGCGCTCTGGTGAATACTCGCGGAGGGAAGGTGGTGTGAATTGGATCTAAAGCCCCATCTCTTTTATGGGAGGCTCATTTACACGGCTGGGGGGTAAATGAAAAAAAACCTGGCTTTTCGCATTCGTTTGACACGTGGAAGATGGTCATTATTAGGGCACAGAAGCTGAGGAGAGCAACACGCACTAGAAGCTGGACACTATCCGACAAGCACATGGAATTTGGAGAAGAACTCGCCTTGCAATGCCGAAGACAAACTTGCGCACAGGACTTATCGTCATTGAAGCCTGGTTCGGGGGCTACTGAGGGAGTCCTAGATTAGGGGGTGTCCGGATGGCCAGACTATGACCTTTGGCCGGACTCCCGGACTATGAAGATACAAGATTGAAGACTTCGTCCCGTGTCCGGATAGGACTTTCCTTGGCGTGGAAGGCAAGCTTGGCGATATGATATGAAGATCTCCTCCCATTGTAACCGACTCTGTGTAACCCTAGCCCTCTCCGGTGTCTATATAAACCGGAGAGTTTTAGTCCGTAGGACGAACAACAATCATACCATAGGCTAGCTTCTAGGGTTTAGCCTCTCCGATCTCGTGGTAGATCAACTCTTGTACTACCCATATCATCAATATAAATCAAGCAGGAGTAGGGTTTTACCTCCATCGAGAGGGCCCGAACCTGGGTAAAAACATCGTGTCCCTTGTCTCCTGTTACCATCCGCCTAGATGCACAGTTCGGGACCCCCTACCCGAGATCCGCCGGTTTTGACACCGACACCAGGACTCCCTCAGTAGCCCCTAAACCAGGCTTCAATGACGACGTGTCCGGCGCATAGATTGTCTTCGGCATTGCAAGGCGGGTTCCATCTCCGGATACTCAAAGATAATTTCCGAACACAAGGACCGTGTCCGGCTCTGCAAGATAAATTCCATACACCACCGTAGAGAGAATAATAGACCACGAATCTAATCTGCTGATAACTCTTTGTAGCGTGACATCACGCCATGGCCCGGTCATTATTCGAACCCTTTTCTACAACCTGCTTCCGCACATATCGCGAGGCGGTTTCCTTGGCACGTCTTGTCAAAGCAGAGATCATGTCCCCTTATCGTGGGATCTCCATCAATACTGGTATGGGTAACCCAACCAGCGCCATCAATTGAGGCGCTTAGAAAATAAGTGATTTTGAGAGGCAAGTGGGGAGGTGCACATTTTGCATCGCCTTTGTAAAGGGACAAGGATCTCCCGTTTTCACCCACGCCTTCTTCCTCCTTTGCTCATCCGTTCTCGCATCCTCGAGCTCCAGCGCCCAAGTTCTCACCTTCTCCATAGGACCGCAGCATGTCCGGAGCGGGAGGCAAGTGGATGGCCTCCTCTGTCACATAGGAGGACATTACCAAGCTTCGGGAGGCCGGATACCTGGCCGAGAGCATCGCGCACAGGCTTCCGGCAGAGGGACAGATTACTCCCACCCCAAAGTCTCGGGATAGAGTAGTATCTCTCCCTCATTTCATCCGCGGACTAGGATTTCCGCTCCACCCATTTTTCTGTGGGCTCATGTATTACTACGGGCTAGATTTTCACGACCTAGCCCCGAATTTTGTCCTCAACATCTCGGCGTTCATCGTCATGTGCGAGGCCTTCCTCCCCATCAAGCCCCACTTCGGCCTGTGGTTGAAAATCTTCTTCGTGAAGCCGAAGATCGTGAGCAGCCAACAGGCGGAGTGCGGAGGTGCCATGGTTGGCAGAATTCCCAATGTTACATGGCTTGACGGCTCCTTCGTGGAGACTGTGAAAGGGTGGCAATCAGGGTGGTTCTACATCACCAAGCCACGCAATGCCGACTGGGTGGTCGGCCCCCAAATTCATATCCGGAATCCCCATGCAGCTCACTTCTTGGAAAAAGAAGGGTCTGGCCTAGGGCGAACCCACAGAGCTGACCGGACTCGAGACCTACATCAGAAGTATGAGGGACAAGAAGATAAAACTTGTCAACATGGTCCAGGTCATGCTCGTTCGCCGGATTCTCCCGTGTCAAAGACAGGCATTCGGTATGTGGGAGTTCGATCCGGCCGAACACCAGATGCTGCAGGAACTCTTCGACACGACACACTTAGACATCTGGAAGGTACTGTTCAAGGCCAGTGAAGCTCCTCCTCCTCTTTTCGAGGACCGCAGGCTCAGCACAAGGCGCCTCGCCAGTCTGGTAAGTCCTCTGACTATTACAAGATGTTCCTTTCCCAGTACATTCGTGGGAGGATTTTTAAGTCACCATGTTGACCAAACTGGATTGGGTGGAGACAGCGGAGCGGATTGACTGTCCGGCTCCGTTGCCTGAGGATCCAATAGACACACTCCTAGCGGAGATGCTGGTTCCGGCGCCTTACAAGGTGTCGGAGAAAAAGTCCAAAAAGAAGGCCACGGGGACCCGGAAGGGTCTCCGGCACGAGGCCGCATCAGACGCCTCGCTAGAAGATGATGAGGTGCACTCCTCCCACGAAGGGGACGAGAGAAAGAGGAAGGCCGCCTCAACTGAGGGGACCGAAGGGTCCAAGAAGGCGGCCACGGGGACCAGAAAAGGTCTCCAGCGCAGGGCCGTGATAGAATCATCATCCAAAGATGACGAGGAAGGTCCCCCCCCCCCCGAAGACGGGGGAAACGTGAAGAAATGCCCCCTCCCTGCACCGGGGAGGAGAAGAAAAGGAAGGCCGCCCCGTCGGGGGAGGCCGGGACGCCGAAGAAGGGAAAGGCATCCCTTCCAGATCACTCCTCTACCGCTGCTTATAGTGACGAGGAGTGGCCGCCCAGGGGCAAGCCCCGGGCGAGGTCGTAAGTATCCGCATTCTGTAATATTTTTTCGTGCGACTTTGACCTTATGGCTTGTAACAACACCGAACACTTATAAGCAGTCCGGCCGGGTCCAATCTCGGGGTGTCATCTTCGGAGGAGTCTCTGGGCGAGTCGGAGATGAATTCACTCCCGACGGCCACCTCCCCACGACCTGCGGATGACACCGAGGTGTTGTCCCGGAGGATACCAGAGCAGTAGGTGACGGTTCCGGAGACGCCCCAAGGCGAAATCCCAGACTCCGGGCGCGTGGGGGGTAAGACCCCCATGGATTATGCTGACGAGAGCCACAGCAAATCTGGCTCCCAGCCAATTACTGCACCGGAGCCTCCAAAGGTTCCGAATTCCAGAAGGTAGCCCCTCACGAAGGAGGGCGAGCCGACCATGCCGATGACCTCCACCCAGCTGGAGGCATCGGATAATTTGTTGGAAGTGCTTCAAGGTGCTTCCATTGATGATGAGCACCGTACTCTTATGAGTACGGTGATTGAGAAGGTTCGGTTCGCCAAGAGCGGGTTGACCGAAGCCTGCACCAGCCTACTAACAGGCTTTGAGGTAAGTAACGAAAAAGTGTGAGGAAATATCACCCGATAGACAGTAGCCCCTGGTACTCTAGTTGGTGTTCAGGAGAAAAATCCAAACGGAGGGTCAACTAAAAAACCACAGGAAGCTAATAGTATTTGTCTTATGTGAACAAACAGGCATTACTACTGACCGCCGCTGCACGCATGGCTGAGGTCGCCGGACTCAAGCGCGCCCTGGGGCAGGCCGAAGAAGAGCTCGGCCTCGTGAAGAAGCAGCTCAAGGAGAACAAAGGTAAGTGAAACCCCGTCCCTGTGTCGTATAGAGGAGAAAAAAGTGATGATGCTAACAAAAATCATCGTGGTTTTTGATAGGAACCGCGACCGAAGTGGCGGCCCTGAAGAAAGCGTTGTCCGCAGCCGAAGCCAAGGCGGCTACGGAGCGCACCGAGCGCGAGAAGCAAGATGCTCGGGTGGGAGAGGTACAGCAAGATCTCTAGGAGCTCGGCAAGAAGTTCGAGTCCTTGGAGCATGACTTCAAGACGCAAGAGTCTGAGCTTGTGAAGGCCCTCCAGAGCGTGATAGACGCCAAGGCCGAAGCCCAGAAGGCCCTCCAGGAGATCCAGGTGGCCAAGAAGATAGCGGAGGGTAAGGCATTCTTTATGCAAAGCAAGCATGTGGAGGAGTCATTTATTTTACTTACACGAATTCGGTGCTCTCCAGGGGCATTCGCAGATCTGCCACGCAGCATTTCGGATGCCGCAGAGTTCTATCGTGCTGAAGAGGGGAGCTCAATGGAGAAGTTGTTCTGGTCCCAATACATTGGAACCGAACACCTGATGCCTCTAAGTGACCAACTGAAGCAATTGGTCGAACTCCACAATGCGGCCGAACTGGCCATGAAGAACCTCATAGTCCGGATGTGGCCTGGCAAGCCCCTGCCCGGCAGCTACTTTGGCCTGATAAAGCGGATGGTAAATGCCTGTCCACGGCTAGAAGTTATCAAGCAGTCCATTTGTATTGAGGGTTCCCGGCGGGCCTTTGCCCGCGCGAAGATGCATTGGGCCAAACTGGATGCTGAGAAGCCAGTGAAGGATGGACCCCTGGAGGGTAAGGAGCATCGCTACCCCGAAAAATATTATGATGGCGTTATGGAAGGCGCTCGGCTTGTGGAAAATGAATGTCCTAACAACATAATTTTTGAGTGAATGTACTCATGTCGTCTTTGTAATATGAGAACGAGTTTGTTTGCGCTATATAACGCTTTGTTTGATTTGAAATATTACCTTCTATGTGGCCGTTTATCAAAATCTGAAAGTAGGCCAGTCGTCGGCTTCCGCCCCCTTGTAACTAGTACTAGGGTGTTCGTGGAAAACCCAAACACTCTTTATCCAAATTCTTGGTCCTTTAAGGAGGTGTTTAGCGCAGCGAACAAGGCAATCGGACTATTCGGCTTTATAACTCTCACTTGGCCATAAAAGTCTATAATTTTAAATTTCGGTGAAGCCCCTAGTATTCGGAAGGCAGAACTGGGGCGCTATACACACCTAAATTGGGCAAGGCCGATTCCTCGCCTTAAGCGGAAAAAATCTTTAAGGATTTGGTACCTCGCGAACAGCGACCAGCTCTCGCCGCATCATGACGATCGGTTTCCGGCTTTCTCTACTGAGGTGCTCGTCCGGAAGAACCGGGACATAATCGCAGTAGTTCTCCATGTTCTACCTTAGCCGATATAACGGAACGTAAGGTACCAAAATAAGGGAGCCGGGCTAACCCAACTATTGACCCAAGACATGATTCGGAGCTGATGCATATAATGTTATAAGTTCGGGGTGCCGCACTGTCGAAAGTGTTCGGACTTTTCTTGCCATATTATGGGGCTCGATAAGAAGCCCCTGGCAAACTGAGCGTACCAAAATGTACGGATGCAATATTAAATAAATATTCAAGGGAAAATATGAAGATATTAGTAAGAAGTTGACGTTGTTATACCGTTTCCCATTATTATTTGTATAATATGTCAAGGCGTATGTTTACAATTAATGCATTAAGCGAAAACAAATAGGACCATTTGACATGTCATATCCAAGGGCAGGCTATATGCAGGTATGTAAAACAGGTATAACGATCATTAATTAACAGAGACCACCTGGGTACTCCCTTGTGTGCAAAGCCTCTTGCCTCCTTGGTGTTCCCTCCTGTAATGAGTCCGATTATCCGATCTCTCTGAAGGGGCTGCCCGAAAGTAGGGTCCTGAAAGAAAGAAAGAAAAATGGTGTGCGGGCCTCATGGCGGCTGAACCGCACTGCAGGCCGCATTGTCGTCTCGCCTCCACCTATGCCCATGGTATTTTAAGCGCGTATTTGTGTGCGCGTGGCACGAACGCCGCCTGAATGGGGCTGGGTGGAGGCCGGATTGCTAATCGAGCTCCTGGTGTGCCTGACGGTCCTGTTGCGGGGTGCTCCGGACTCGCTTGACAGTGTTCAGGGTTGTCGTTGCCGAATTGGCTATTTGTCGAAGGAGGCTGCTTTGTACTTCTGCCGCGAGGGCCGCAGTGTGCTCTTCCGTACGGAGGGAGCAGTCTGTGTTTCCATTGACTGTTATAACCCCGTGAGATCCTGGCATTTTGAGCTTGAGGTATGCATAGTGTGGTACCGCATTGAATCGAGCAAACGCGGTTCGTCCAAGTAGTGCATGATAGCCACTACGGAAAGGGACGATATCGAAGATTAACTCCTCGCTTCGGAAGTTATCCGGAGATCCGAAGACCACTTCCAGTGTTATTGAGCCCGTACAGTGGGCCTCTACCCCTGGAATTACACCCTTGAAGGTGGTTTTGGTGGGTTTGATCCGTGATGGATCGATGCCCATTTTGTGCACTGTGTCCTGATAATGCAGGTTCAGGCTGCTGCCATCGTCCATGAGGACTCGCGTGAGGTGGAATCCGTCGATGATTGGGTCAAGGACCAATGCGGCTGAGCCACCATGACGGATGCTGGTGGGATGGTCCCTAGGATGAGAGGTGATCGGGCAGGATGACCATGGATTGAACTTTGGGGCGATGGGCTCCATCGCATAGACTTCCCTAAGTGCACGCTTTCGCTCCCGTTTGGGGATGTGAGTGGCATAGATCATGTTCACCGTTTTCACCTGGGGGGAAATTTCTTCTGTCCCCCAATGTTCGGACACCGGGGCTCCTCGTCATCATCGCTATGCAGCCCCTTGTCCTTGTTCTCGGCATTTATCTTGCCGGCCTGTTTGAACACCCAGCAATCTCTCTTAGTGTGATTAGATGGTTTATCGGGGGTGCCATGAATCTGGCACGAGCGGTCGAGTATGCGGTCCAGACTGGACGATCCTGGATTGTTTCTTTTAAACGGCTTCTTCTGCTGACCGGATTTGGAGTTGCTGAATCCGGCATTGACTGTCGTATCATCGACATTGTCGCCATTGTTCCGACGCTAGTGTCTGTTGCGCCGTGGCTTTCCGTTACTGTCACGGATATCTGAAGTGCCAGAGTTTCCTGGCGCGGTGTTACTGCGAGCCAGCCAGCTGTCCTCACCCGCGCAAAAGCGGGTCATTAGTGTCATGAGGGACGCCATGGACTTCAGTTTTTCTTGGCCGAGGTGTCGGGCAAGCCACTCGTCGTGGATATTATGCTTAAAGGCCGCCAGGGCCTCGGCGTCCGGACAGTCGACAATTTGGTTCTTTTTATTTAGGAACCGAGTCCAGAATTTCCTGGCTGACTCTCAGGGCTGTTGGGTGATGTGACTTAAGTCATCAGCATCCGGTGGTCGCACGTAGGTGCCCTGGAAGTTATCAAGGAATGCGTCCTCAAGATTTTCCCAACTGCCAATGGAGTTTGCTGGCAGGCTATTCAGCCAATGTCTAGCTAGCCCTTTAAGCTTGAGGGGGAGATACTTGATGGCATGTAGGTCATCACTGCGAGCCATGTGAATGTGGAGACGAAAATCTTCGATCCACACTACGGGGTCTGTTGTGCCATCATATGACTCGATGTTGACAGGTTTAAACCCTTCTGGGAATTCATGTTCCATTACTTCATCAGTGAAGCACAGGGGGTGTGCGGCGCCTCTGTGCCGGGCTATGTCGCGATGCAGTCCAATTAGGTCTGGTCGGTTATGTTCGGCCCGGCCGGATTTACTAGTATTGTATCCGGTATTTTGATCAGCGTCATGGGCTGTGGCGCACCCCCGTGATCCGTAGATCGATCTTGGTTGTCCTGCATTGTTTTCCAATATGTCTTGCAGGTCCTGTGTATTGCCCCGGGCCATAGTGAACCGGCGTGGGGGTGCGGGCTGGAATCTGGCCTGATATGGCGTTTTATCCTGGCCACGGGGTGGCCGTTCAGCCTCATCCTGTGCTGGAAGTTCAGGCTCTTCGGCCTCTTCTTCTAGCGATTTGTGCTTTGGGTATCCTCTGATAGGGGGCCCGAGTCCGTATTCCTCGGCCGCCAGGACCTCGGTCCATCTGTCTGCGAGCAGATCTTGATCAGCTTGGAGTTGTTGCTGCTTCTTTTTCAGGCTTCTTGTCGTGGCTATAAGCCGGCGCTTGAAGCACTCCTGCTCTATGGGATCCTCTGGTACGCCGAATTCGTCATCAACGAGGCTCACCTCGTCTTCGGAGGGAGGCATATAGTTATCATCCTCCAAGTATCTGTCTGTCGCCTGTTCATCTGGGCTGACCTGCCCGTGTTCCTGTTCGGCTTGCTCGAAGGTGGGTTGATTAGGATTGTATTCCTCTTCGGCACCATCTGGATTTTCTTCTCCAGTGCCGGTGTTGCTGTGGCGGGGCTTGGAGCAGCGCCAGTGACGCCCATGCTTTGATTTCTTATCTGAGGGGTTATCTCCTATTGCCTCATCGCCATTGTTTTCTTTGGGAGTATCCACCATATATATATCATATGAAGAGGTGGCAGTCCAGCGCCCTGTGGGCGGTGGTTCCTGTTCTTCTCTCGCGTCGTCGTCTATATCGTCGATGTCTTCGGAGTCGAAGTTAAGCACGTCGGTCAAGTCATCGACCATGGCTATGAAATGGGTGGTGGGTGGGTGGTGAATTTCTTCGTCGCCTGCTTCCCACTCGAGCCGAACATAGTTTGGCCAGGAATCTCCTGATAGAGAGAGAGACCTTAATGAATTTAGCACATCGCCGAAAGAGGAGTGCTGGAAGATATCCGCGACGGTGAATTCCATTATTGGAGCCCAATCAGATTCGATGGGCATGGATGCACGCGGTCCGGGACCTACGACCAAAGGTAAGCCCGAGGGTCCGGAGACACAGATCTCCTTAGGAGCGGAGTCTGTGTTCGGCTCCAACACCGATGAGTGTGCGGCCTCCGGGGCGGGGTACATCCACCCGTCCTCGGAAGGCATGACCTGCTCTGGAACAAAGTCTAGAACCGTAGCAGGCGTGATGTTCCGAATATTGTCCGATGGTAGATCTAGGTCATGCACGTCGTGGTCGTTCGGCACTCCCGATATGGGCATGAAACCGTCGAAGATCAAGTCTCCATGGATGTCAGCAGTGTAGTTTAGGTTTCCAAACCTGACCTGATGGCCAGGGGCGTAGCTATCGATCTGCTCCAGATGGCCAAGCGAGTTGTCCCGCAGTGCGAAGCCGCCGAACAAAAAAAAACTGTCCGGGAAGAAAAGTCTCACCCCGGACGGAATTGTTGAAGGTTGGAGAAGCCATCGAGCCTTACAGCGACGACACATAGGAACTCTCAATGAAAGCACCAATGTCGGTGTCAAAACCGGCGGATCTCGGGTATGGCGTCCCGAACTGTGCATCTAAGGTTAATGGTAACATGAGACTGGGGACATGATGTTTACCCAGGTTCGGGCCCTCTTGATGGAGGTAATACCCTACTTCCTGCTTGATTGATCTAGATGATATGAGTATTACAAGAGTTGATCTACCACGAGATCAGAGAGGCTAAACCCTAGAAGCTATCCTATGGTATGATTGTTGTTGTGTCCTATGGACTAGACCCTCCGGTTTATATAGACACCGGAGAGGGCTAGAGTTACACAAAGTCGGTTACAGAGAAGGAGATCTACATCCGAATCTCCAAGCCTGCCTTCCACGCCAAGGAGAGTCCCATCCGGACACGGGACGAAGTCTTCAATCTTGTATCTTCATATTCCAACAGTCCGGACAAAGTATATAGTCCGGCTGTCCGGATACCCCCTTATCCAGGACTCCCTCAATGCACCCTGCCCCCATATATAAAGGAGGGAGGGGCGCCGCCCCCTTCCCCTAGTCCAATTCAGACCAATGAGGGGTGTGTGCCACCTCCCCTTGGCCTGCCTCCTCTATTTCCGTATGGCCCAATAAGGCCCATTACTTCTCCCGGTGAATTCTCGTAACTCCCCGGTACTCCAAAAAATACCCGGATCACTCGGAACCTTTCCGATGTTCGAATATAGCCTTCCAATATATCGATTTTTACGTCTCAATCATTTTGAGACTCCTCGTCATGTCCATGATCTCATCCGGGACTCCGAACAAACTTAGGTCATCAAAACACATAACTCATAATACAAATCGTCATCGAATGTTAAGCGTGCGGACCCTACGGGTTCGAGAACTATGTAGACATGATCGAGGCACATCTCCGATACATAACCAATAGCGGAATATGGATGCTCATATTGGCTCCTACATATTCTACAAAGATCTTTATCGGTCAAACCGCATAACAACATACGTTGTTCCCTTTGTCATCGGTATGTTACTTGCCTGAGATTCGATCGTCGGTATCATCATACCTAGTTCAATCTCGTTACCAGCAAGTCTCTTTACTCTTTCCGTAATGCTTCATCCCGCAACTAACTCATTAGTCACATTGCTTGCAGGGCTTATAGTGATGAGCATTACCAAGAGGGCCCAGAGATACCTCTCCGATGCACGGAGTGACAAATCCTAATCTCGATCTATGCCAACCCAACAAACACCTTTGGAGACACCTGTAGAGCATCTTTATAATCACCCAATTACGTTGTGATGTTTGATAGCACATAAGGTGTTCCTCCGGTATTCGGGAGTTGCATAATCTCATAGTCTGAGGAACGTGTATAAGTCATGAAGAAAGCAGTAGCAATGAAACTGTAACGATCATAATGCTAATCTAACGGATGGGTCTTGTCCATCACATCACTCTCCTAATGATGTGATCCCCCTTATCAAATGACAACACATGTCTATGGTCAGGAAACATAACAATCTTTGATTAATGAGCTAGTCAAGTAGAGGCATACTAGGGACACTCTGTTTTGTCTATGTATTCACACATGTACTAAGTTTCTGGTTAATACAACTCTAGCATGAATAATAAACATTTATCATGATATAAGGAAATAAATAATAACTTTATTATTGCCTCTAGGGCATATTTTCTTCCGATAATAGGTTTTATTCTTCTTGGTCATGTTAAACCACTTCTCGTCAATATGGACAACATAATGCATAGTCTTGAACTTAGGCCTTGGTATTGTAGTTTTTTTTGACCAGAAATAGTAGGAAAGGCTCCTACTGTATAAATATATTAAAGAAAATGAGGCAGATGTACAATGTGGATATTTACATCAGGGGGGAGAGGTGGGGGGTGCACTTTGTGACCCACCAAGAAGAAAAGATAAATAAAGTCCTAGTTTAAAGAGTTTACAAAATCTAGCACCAAAGGCCTATTTACCTCCTGAACCCTATGTTGCAAGAGCTCAAAGTCCTTTTTGAATCTATTCAGCCACGATCGAAAGGATGGGTCGACTGCCCTGAAGTGCTTATTGTTCCTTTCCTTCCAAAGGCTCCACGTGGCCACAGTGAATTTTTCAAATAGCATAGGCGTGGGGTGATCCCTTTTTTGGTCTTCAGTGGCTTTTAACCGACCCCCAAAAGGTTCTGTCAGGACCCCGACTCAGTGTCACATCGATCTAGCCTGTAACACCTCATATCAGTTTGCGGCCTCATGCACGGTATCCCCACGGGTGTCGCCTTACCTTTGCCCGGGACCGTTTGCGCCTTTTGGCTCACGTATATATGATAGTGTCGCTAGCATCCATATGATAAGGAGCCCGGGCTGACATGACTAGTCGTAAACCCAAAGTGGCACAGACTTACAGGGACAGGCGTCCATGACCTAGCATCGAACATGTCGGTCATCAGCAAGTGGGTCCGGGCTGTAGCACTGGGCTAGCAGGACTCCGGTACTCAATGCGTGACATTTCCCCGAAGGGACAGACACTGGAACGAAGAAGGACACATGCCGGCCAGCCTAAGTGTTCCGGAGCAGTAGCAAGCTACCATGGCTCAACGGAAACACTAGGAGACATTTCCCGGTAAGAGAGGCTACTAAAGATAAACAACTAGATAGTCAGATCCCACACATACCAAGCATTTCAATCATACACACAATATGCTCGATATGTGCAAATATAACAAGGCATCACAACATGACTCTACGACACAAGTATGTATTCATTAGGCTTCGAGGAGCGAGATATTACAAACAGGGGTCTCATGACCCAACATTCAGAGCATACAAATCAAAGCACAAGCGGAAGCTATCATGTCTGAGTACAGACATCTATAAATGAAAAAGGCTGAGAAGCCTGACTATCTACCAGATCCTGCCAAGGGCACAAGATCGTAGCTGAGGTAACAAGCTAAACATCGAAGTCCACGCGGAACTACTAGTGAGACTGACGTCTCTCTGCAAAACATAAAATGGGCAAACGTGAGTACAAATGTACCCAGCAAGACTTATATCAGAACTAACTACATATCCATCATTATCAACAAGGGGATGGTGGGGTTTAACTGCAGCAAGCCAGCTTTGACTCTGTGGCTATCCTAAACTACGACTGCAAGGAACTCCTTTGAGGTGGCGCACACGAGTCCACATATTCACCATATCAATACACCACTATGGATCCGCTCCCGTCTCCCTACGAGAACGCCAGCCATAGCTCTCACGCTTATCTTGCGCATTTTAAAGTATCCACTTTCACTTGTCTATGAACTGTACAGGCAACCCAGAAGTCCTTTTCCGCGGACACGGCTATTCGAATAGATGATGTTAACCCTGCAGGGCTGTACTTCTTCACACACGCTCTCACCACTTACCGCCGTTTACATGACATGTACTCGGCAACCTTCAAGTGGAAGCCCAACGTGGGTGTCAGCCACGACCTACCTAAACACTCAAGTCTCTAGTCTAGGTTTATCGCCTATTCGGGTTCCATCCATGAGGAGATCCGGCCGGGGTTTCGCTCACAGCCCCAAACGATGTGAACAGGGTTCCCGAGACACCAAACGGGCATCCGGTACACCGTGCCACGTACCTACCGCATCACAGCCCACCCCTACGGTCAGCGCTGTCCACGGCCTCCAGTAAGCTACAAACACTAGAAACTACTTGCAACTCCTGGACAGAGGACTATGGTGAATAAGAAGCCGAGAGGGTCCATTGGTTTCGGGCCCAATGCGTGGTAGTAGCTGTATCATGGATCACAAACACAGAACTCAGTTCCTGAGGACGGCTGCAATAAGACAACCCACCATGTACTCCTACATGGCCTCTCACCGCTACCTTTACCAAATCGTGTTCACACACTTAGCTCACCACAGTAGGACATGTTCATACACCTCTGATTCATTCCCGATGAATCAGACCTGACTCAACTCTAAGCAATAGCAGACATGACAAACAAGCATGAATGAGTAGGCACAACAGGGCTCAAACAACTCCTACTCATGCTAGTGGGTTTCATCTATTTACTGTGGCAATCACAGGTCATGCAGAGGATAAAGGGGTTCAACTACCGCAGCAAATAACAGTTGAATCGATGTTGTCCTAATGCAGTAAAAGAGAGCAGGAGTGAGAGAGTGGGTTTGTATCGGAATGAACAAGGGGGTTTTGCTTGCATGGCACTTCCGAAGATAACATTGAGTCTTCATCAGTGTCAACGATCACATCATCGGTACAGCGTCTACCGAGGGGGAACAACACCGGCAAACACAGAAGAAACACGATCAATGCAGTGCACAATATGATGCATGCTATGACATGGCAACATGCTGGTGTTTTGAGCTAATGCAGCTAGCAACAAAGTTAAATGAAGTTGGTTTGAATCCAAGATTCAAATTCAAACTCCATATGTGATTATTCGGATGCCATTTAATTGATTTGACCTAATCAGCAGGTATAAGTTGTTCTAACATGCATGAAAATGGTACAGATGGATAGACTGGATTTTTCTGATCATTTTTCATATATAATTTATTTCATTTGGAGTTACAGTTGAATTCCTATGAATTTTAGAAGTTTAGTGTATTTTCTGGAATTTCCTGAATTATTTTAAATCCAGAAAATGGTTAACTGCATCAGCATTGCGTCACTATGATGTCATCAGGTCAACAGACGCTGCTGCTGGTCAAACCTGACCAGTGGGGTCCACTGGTCAGTGACTGAGGCTGGTTAGTGCCGCTGACGTGTGGGCCCAGTCAACAGCCACGTCAGCACGGTCAAAACTGACGCGTGGGGCCACTGCAATTAGATTAAACTTAATCTATTTTAGTTAGCCGGTTAGTTAGGCGGTGGGGCCCGGCTGTCTGTGACACGGTGCGGTGGTTAGTGGCTAATTAAGCCAGCCACGTCAGCTTGGTCAAACCTGGGTCAACTCGCCGGAGTTGACCCGCGGCTCCTCGCCGGCGACGCCAGCAACGGCGGAGGGCGTCGGAAACGCTCCTCCGGCGACCAAATCGGCGACAGCGATCATCTACGCGTAGCTGGCGCTCAGCCGCATCCATCTAGGCAAGCGGGAGGGGCTGAGGTGGTCTACAGCACCGACGGCGTCGAGCTTTGCGGTGGCCGGAGTTCGGCGGGGAGGGGAGGAGGAGCTACGGTGCACTAGAGGAGAAACCGGAGGGTGCTACGTGCTCCTGGGGGTTCGCTGAGCACGCTGACGTGCTCGTTTTCGAGCTTACGCGTCTGTGGCCATGACGGCGACATGGCCGGCGGAGCCGAGCTCTCGGCTGTGATGGCCAACGGGGTTTGGGGGCAGCTCAAGCAACGTGACTAGGGGGAGAAGGAAGAGGAGCTCACGGGGAGTTGGCCGGTGCAGACGACGGGGCCGGGGAAGCGTCGGAGCGAGCGAGATGGCGAGGCGGATCTCCGGCGGCCGAGGAGGGGGAAAACGTCGGGGGCGGCGCTCCGGGGCTCCTCTGGTCGTGTGAGACGACGAGGAGGACGAGGGAGGACCGGCGGAGCTCGAGGGCGTGTCGGAGAGGCTTCGGGATGGCTGCGGCCGCGCGAGCGCTGGTCGGCGGCGACGGGCTCCGTTCGGTCGCGGGAGGGAGAGAGAGCAGAGGGGGATAGGGACGGAGGGAGAGACACGGGAGAGTGAGAGAGGGTCGAGGGGGCCGCGTGGCGTCTCCAGGGAGTAGCGGAGGCAAGCAGGGAGGCAGGAGGTGGCCGAGCGCGTGCCGGCGTGCGTCGGCCACGCGTGCTGCCTACTGGCGCGAGGAAGACGACAGGGGGGAGTGGAGATGGGCTGGGCCGGCTTCTGCAGCAGGCCGCACAGGTAGGCGCCAGGTAGGTCTTCTGCTCTTTTTTTTATATTTCTGTTCTGTTTTTCTTTTATTTAATCTTTTGCCACTGTTTAAAAATCAAAACAGATTCAAAAACAGTACCAAATATCCTCTGGATATTTTTATGTTGCTGAATGGGCTGATCCAAATGCACATAAAATGTTCCAGGGTATTTGAAAGTATATTCTATACATATTATGAATATAATTCCAAATGCAACTAGAATAATGATTTAAATTCAGTGCTCAAAATATTCCTCAAAAATGTTCATTATTTTTGGTTTGGTGCAAAACCCTTGCCAAAATATAACCAACATTATTTAAGGCCATTTTGGAAACATTGAATGCATTTTCCAGGGTTCTTTGCCCCTCTTTTATTTAAGTTTTTGAGGCTTCCAAAATTCCTCAGTTCAAGTTTCAAAAATTTAAACATGATGCAAGCAAGATGCAAACACTAGACAGCACCAGAAGCTAGGGATGTGACAACTCACCCCCACTAAGCAAAATCTCGTCCCGAGATTCAAGCATAGGGTAAGATGAAGGGGAATGCAAACTAACACAATCTTCACGATCCAGGTTGCACTTCATAGGGGCGTTGATTCGATCACCATCTTTGTCTTGTCGTCTTGTTCTGAGAACTCCAACTAACATGACAAGAAGAGGAAAGGAAAACTCTAGAAGAATCGATCTTCTCGAAGATCGAGCAACTCAGGATCCACTCACGGAATGAGACATGGAAACATCTCACGAGCTGAGACGCGAATCACACATCTAGAGGAATGGAGTGAAGCAGATGACGAAGGTTCACTAGGTAGACAACAATTTCATGCTTAAGAAGGTGGTGAACGGTTGTCAACGTAGCGAGGAATTGAGTTGTCATGATACCACAACGAGACACCTTAGGGATGGTGACTCGTAGATATATCCCCTTAGGTGGCAAAAAGAATTACCTTTGATTTAAAAATCATTGAAACTCTTTATACCAGCCTAAGGCAATTCACCAACAATCGATTTGCGGGGTCCGGTAGAATGGCATACCCGGATTAGAATGGATGATGTGGATTACCTTGTTGAAAACCACACAAGGGATGATTTTAGTAACTGAGGAGAAGCTCAACAGTAGAGAGTGAGTCCACTGTTTGAAAAGTTATAGCATAACCGAGGAGGCTGAGAGCAAACCCAGTTAGTGCTGATGATAACACCTAGCGCTTGTGCGTGCTCTCAAGAACTTGAGCATTTCCATATTCATCAAGGTTTTAATAATATCCGTGTCAGGGATCCTGGCAACACAACATACTACCATGAGGAATAGTGATGGATGATGCAGATGTAAAGGAAGATAACACTTTCTCAGATTTCACCTTAGCGAGACCAAGGAGACAGAATCTGGATGATCGACCGAGAGACATTTAGCACTTCGCTACTAATGTTCTCCTTGATGTTCTAGTGCAACCCATTAATTAAAATGGTTTGGTTCCCAGAACATCAAGTAAAAGGTCGGACTTCGGGAGCACAAAAGAAAATTCATAAGGAACAACTAGGGGGTAAATCCTACGAAATCCTTATGGGGAGGTGGCCAACTTCCTCAGTCAAGATACTATAATAATAGGTCTCCCGGATGGGTGTGTTGGCCACGACATCCACCTTACCGGTTATCGAGCGACCAATGTTATAGTTCTTGGGAAATGTTCCAACCATCAAGTCTGCCTGAGATTCAGAACTGGTTGGTGTCAGAATATTCCAGACTCATCAAGTCTAGAAAGAAAAATGAAAGTTTGCAACACAAATCGACGAGATGACGTTGCGAGATTCTCGGGGAGTGAACTACGATAGCAAGCTCCGAAACATGAGCCGGTTCTGCTAAACACATGTGAACACGCTGTCCTAGACAAGCATGACCATGTAGTAGTCTTATAGCAAAACACTATCGAGTTCAGGTTGTGAACCATAATCGAGGATATTGAAGTCCTTGCATAAGGCATGCTCTTAAGAAGGAACTTCCTTTCCTTGAACAAATCAATCAGTGGCTTGGTGTGCTAGGGGATACATATGGAATGAAGATGATCAGTCTATCAGACCATAGAATACTTCGCACATGCATGACTGACTTGGGATGATTCCAGAGGAGCAAAAACAAACTTTCTCGAATTCACGGCGGCAAATTACATCAAATGCACGTGAATCAGAGGAAATCACTTCTTCCATCCAACATATACTTCATGAGCGGGGCATGAAGAAAATGCTTACACAAGTTTCCATCACTAGCTTAATGTTCAATAAAATCATGGAGGAGATAAGGATGTTGTCGATGGGCTCAACAACAATTCATCCAGGTTTCCATATAAAAGGAATTCCATAGTTAAGTGAACACAATGATAGCATTGGTCAGACCAAAAGATGTAATGGTGTATGCTCGAGGAAAATCCATGAGTAAGACAACATTACGAACATCGTTGCTTCTGACTTGATTTGAGGATAGCCCATACTCAAATCAAAGTTTTGGTTAGGATGATAGGTCCAGCAATTGATCGCGAGGATCAATCAATGAAGATATCACCTTTCTTCAACACACACACACAAGATATCCCTTAAAATGAACTAAGTCAGACAAGCTTTTATCTTCCAACTCTCCAAGTTGTTGTTTAACTCAACCAACTAGCTCAGGGTATCCAACACAGATTCTTGGAGAAGGGGTGGTTTACAGGAATAAACCAACTTGTTCACGAACTCAACATAGCGGTCAGGTGACGACCTGGTGATACTTCCGAGAAGATATTCAGAAAATCACGAACCACCGTATGTTACTAAGCTTGAGAACAATCTTGCTTTTCAGGGCAAGACGATATAATCAAACAAGCAAGGATTGACACTATCCTAACTCATTGATTGAAAAGTGCACCAGGAATAAGGACTAGGTAGCACGATCAATCTTAGAATGATGACTCAATAATCAGCATGCTAAGAATGAGGTTGTTGTACATTTAACTACCAAGCAACGGAGTTGCTAGCAGTATTGATTTCACACACCACGATTCACTTGTCGGCATTCCGGTTATAATAACACAGGAACCGAGGAATGAACAATGATGGCAAGAAGTATCACTGTACCAAGAGTTCATAGGATGGTGTGCAATTCCTATAACAATCTCGATATAAAGATGGTAATACTCCAAGGTAGAGCAGAACAAAAGTTGGATTAGCAATTTGATCTGCGGAGCATAACTTCTTTGACCCGTTCCTGGATATGGATGAGGTACTGGAGTTTGCTTCTCCTAGTCATTCCAGAATAGAATGGCTCGATGGACCACAAGAGTAATAGGCATCGATGAACGAATGCACGCATACTCTTGACTATCCATTGATAGACGAGGGTCAGGATACAACTACGGAGGGACAACTCAAAGGAACATATGATTTTCTGAGTTGTGGATGCATGGATTAGTATGCCAAACAAATTCAGCATATTTCTTCCGGATAACCCATGCTGAAGAGGAAGGACAGGCAGATTCACAATGTGGAATGGAGAGCTTATCAAGAGCACTCGGGTTGTGATCTTTTGGTTCAAAAGAACTCCTGCCATGAATGGTTCATGGTATTTGGAAGAAGGAAATACCACGGACCTCGAGGACTATCGCAAAGTTACTAATATCCTAAAGGAACTAGCAAACACTATCAACATGAAGTAAGTAGAGTGAATCTCGGGTTCAAGAACCCAAGAATAGAATACCTACTAGTAGGTAGCATCACGGGATGCTTTCGAGAATGATGGCCAGAATCTTCACACTGGAAACACTAAACATTGCTAGATTACCAGGTGACCCCCTAAAACACCTAGGGTCATAATAATAGTTCCAACATATATGTCGAGACAATAGAATACCTCAACTCAGCAATTAGTGTGATTAACCTGGCCCAAAGGTCATCGAAAACAGAGGGAAGGATTTTGCAATTGCATCAGATGATTTAGAAACCTGGGATGACTTGGACAGCATAACGGCTGTAAATGTTCAAAAAGATTGGAGACATGCTACAAAAATGGTGGCATAGCCACTCAGAAGCACAATATCAAGGTCTCGAGATCAATAGTTAACATACAGAGGTAGAAACTGAACTGAGGCTTAATTCCAACAATTCTATAAGTCTACGGATTAGTAACACGTGATCCTGATAGAAGAAGAGAAAGCCTAGTTCCTTAACCCCGTAGGAAAGATAAGATGACTTAGATTAGAGGGCATGAGGTATAAGGAGTAAAAAGAGCCTTACATTCCATCCCACAATCAATTCCCTTACATAACTAAAGCATTTCTAGACACAACTTCGACCAGTTTGGCTTGGTAATCCTACAGGCAGTCAGGCTCTGATACCAAAGCTGTCAGGACCCCGACTCAGTGTCACATCGATCTAGCCTGTAACACCTCATATCAGTTTGCGGCCTCACGCACGGTATCCCCACGGGTGTCGCCTTACCTTTGCCCGGGACCGTTTGCGCCTTTTGGCTCACGTATATATGATAGTGTCGCTAGCATCCATATGATAAGGAGCCCGGGCTGACATGACTAGTCGTAAACCCAAAGTGGCACAGACTTACAGGAAAGGCATCCATGACCCAGCATCGAACGTGTCGGTCATCAGCAAGTGGGTCCGGGCTGTAGCACTGGGCTAGCAGGACTCCGGTACTCAATGCGTGACATTTCCCCAAAGGGACAGACACTGGAACAAAGAAGGACACATGCCGGCCAGCCTAAGTGTTCCGGAGCAGTAGCAAGCTACCATGGCTCAACGGAAACACTAGGAGACATTTATCTGTAAGAGAGGCTACTAAAGATAAACAACTAGATAGTCAGATCCCACACATACCAAGCATTTCAATCATACACACAATATGCTCGATATGTGCAAATACAACAAGGCATCACAACATGACTCTACGACACAAGTATGTATTCATTAGGCTCCGAGGAGCAAGATATTACAAACAGGGGTCTCATGACCCAACATTCAGAGCATACAAATCAAAGCACAAGCGGAAGCTATCATGTCTGAGTACAGACATCTATAAATGAAAAAGGCTGAGAAGCCTGACTATCTACCAGATCCTGCCAAGGGCACAAGATCGTAGCTGAGGTAACAAGCTAAACGTCGAAGTCCACGCGGAACTACTAGTGAGACTGACGTCTCTCTGCAAAACATAAAATGGGCAAACGTGAGTACAAATGTACCCAGCAAGACTTACATCAGAACTAACTACATATGCATCATTATCAACAAGGGGATGGTGGGGTTTAACTGCAGCAAGCCAGCTTTGACTCTGTGGCTATCCTAAACTACGACTGCAAGGAACTCCTTTGAGGTGGCGCACACGAGTCCACATATTCACCATATCAATACACCACTATGGATCCGCTCCCGTCTCCCTACGAGAACGCCATCCATAGCACTCACGCTTATCTTGCGCATTTTAAAGTATCCACTTTCACTTGTCTATGAACTGTACAGGCAACCCAGAAGTCCTTTTCCGCGGACACGGCTATTCGAATAGATGATGTTAACCCTGCAGGGGTGTACTTCTTCACACACGCTCTCACCACTTACCGTCGTTTACACGACATGTACTCGGCAACCTTCAAGCGGAAGCCCAACGTGGGTGTCAGCCACGACCTACCTAAACACTCAAGTCTCTAGTCCAGGTTTATCGCCTATTCGGGTTCCATCCATGAGGAGATCCGGCCGGGGTTTCGCTCACAGCCCCAAACGATGTGAACAGGGTTCCCGAGACACCAAACGGGCATCTGGTACACCATGCCACGTACCTACTGCATCACAGCCCACCCCTACGGTCAGCGCTGTCCACGGCCTCCAGTAAGCTACAAACACTAGAAACTACTTGCAACTCCTGGACAGAGGACTAGGGTGAATAAGAAGCCGAGAGGGTCCATTGGTTTCGGGCCCAATGCGTGGTAGTAGCTGAATCATGGATCAGAAACACAGAACTCAGTTCCTGAGGACGGCTGCAATAAGACAACCCACCATGTACTCCTACATGGCCTCTCACCGCTACCTTTACCAAATCGTGTTCACACACTTAGCTCACCATAGTAGGACATGTTCATACACCTCTGATTCATTCCCAATGAATCAGACCTGACTCAACTCTAAGCAATAGCAGGCAT
Source organism: Triticum aestivum (assembly GCF_018294505.1). Taxonomy (NCBI): domain Eukaryota; kingdom Viridiplantae; phylum Streptophyta; class Magnoliopsida; order Poales; family Poaceae; genus Triticum; species Triticum aestivum. The sequence continues at coordinate 57,298,004 of NC_057801.1, read as the reverse complement.
GACAAACAAGCATGAATGACTAGGTACAACAGGGCTCAAACAACTCCTACTCATGCTAGTGGGTTTCATCTATTTACTGTGGCGATGACAGGTCATGCAGAGGATAAAGGGGTTCAACTACCGCAGCAAATAACAGTTGAATCGATGTTGTCCTAATGCAGTAAAAGAGAGCAGGAGCGAGAGAGTGGGATTTGTATCGGAATGAACAAGGGGGTTTTGCTTGCCTGGCACTTCCGAAGATAACATTGAGTCTTCATCAGTGTCAACGATCACATCATCGGTACAGCGTCTACCGAGGGGGAACAACACCGGCAAACACAGAAGAAACACGATCAATGCAGTGCACAATATGATGCATGCTATGACATGGCAACATGCTGGTGTTTTGAGCTAATGCAGCTAGCAACAAAGTTAAATGAAGTTGGTTTGAATCCAAGATTCAAATTCAAACTCCATATGTGATTATTCGGATGCCATTTAATTGATTTGACCTGATCAGCAGGTATAAGTTGTTCTAACATGCATGAAAATGGTACAGATGGATAGACTGGATTTTTCTGATCATTTTTCATATATAATTTATTTCATTTGGAGTTACGGTTGAATTCCTATGAATTTTAGAAGTTTAGTGTATTTTCTGGAATTTCCTGAATTATTTTAAATCCAGAAAATGGTTAACTGCATCAGCATTGCGTCACTATGACGTCAGCAGGTCAACAGACGCTGCTGCTGGTCAAACCTGACCAGTGGGGTCCACTGGTCAGTGACTGAGGCTGGTTAGTGCCGCTGACGTGTGGGCCCAGTCAACGGCCACGTCAGCACGGTCAAAACTGACGCGTGGGGCCACTGCAATTAGATTAAACTTAATCTATTTTAGTTAGCCGGTTAGTTAGGCGGTGGGGCCCGGCTGTCTGTGACACGGTGCGGTGGTTAGTGGCTAATTAAGCCAGCCACGTCAGCTTGGTCAAACCCGGGTCAACTCGCCGGAGTTGACCCGCGGCTCGTCGCCGGCGATGCCAGCAACGGCGGAGGGCATCGGAAACGCTCCTCCGGCGACCAAATCGGCGACAGCGATCATCTACGCGTAGCTGGCGCTCAGCCGCATCCATCTAGGCAAGCGAGAGGGGCTGAGGTGGTCTACAGCACCGACGGCGTCGAGCTTTGCGGCGGCCGGAGTTCGGCGGGGAGGGGAGGAGGAGCTACGGTGCACTAGAGGAGAAACCGGAAGGTGCTACGTGCTCCTGGGGGTTCGCTGAGCACGCTGACGTGCTCATTTTCGAGCTTACACGTCTGTGGCCATGACGGCGACATGGCCGGCGAAGCCGAGCTCTCGGCTATGATGGCCAACGGGGTTTGGGGGCAGCTCGAGCAACGTGACTAGGGGGAGAAGGAAGAGGAGCTCATGGGGAGTTGGCCGGTGCAGACGACGGGGCCGGGGAGGCGTCGGAGCGAGCGGGACGGCGAGGCGGATCTCCGGCGGCCGAGGAGGGGGAAAACGTCGAGGGCGGCGCTCCGGGGCTCCTCTGGTCGCGTGAGACGACGAGGAGGACGAGGGAGGACCGGCGGAGTTCGAGGGCGTGTCGGAGAGGCTTCGGGATGGCTGCGGTCGCGCGAGCGCTGGTCGGCGGCGACGGGCTCCGTTCGGTCGCGGGAGGGAGAGAGAGCAGAGGGGGATAGGGACGGAGGGAGAGACACGGGAGAGTGAGAGAGGGTCGAGGGGGCCGCGTGGCGTCTCCAGGGAGTAGCGGAGGCAAGCAGGGAGGCAGGAGGTGGCCGAGCGCGTGCCGGCGTGCGTCGGCCACGCGCGCTGCCTACTGGCGCGAGGAAGACGACAGGGGGGAGTGGAGATGGGCTGGGCCGGCTTCTGCAGCAGGCCGCACAGGTAGGCGCCAGGTAGGTCTTCTGCTCTTTTTTTTATATTTCTGTTCTGTTTTTCTTTTATTTAATCTTTTGCCACTGTTTAAAAATCAAAACAGATTCAAAAACAGTACCAAATATCCTCTGGATATTTTTATGTTGCTGAATGGGCTGATCCAAATGCACATAAAATGTTCCAGGGTATTTGAAAGTATATTCTATACATATTATGAATATAATTCCAAATGCAACTAGAATAATGATTTAAATTCAGTGCTCAAAATATTCCTCAAAAATGTTCATTATTTTTGGTTTGGTGCAAAACCCTTGCCAAAATATAACCAACATTATTTAAGGCCATTTTGGAAACATTGAATGCATTTTCCAGGGTTCTTTGCCCCTCTTTTATTTAAGTTTTTGAGGCTTCCAAAATTCCTCAGCTCAAGTTTCAAAAATTTAAACATGATGCAAGCAAGATGCAAACACTAGACAGCACCAGAAGCTAGGGATGTGACAGGTTCCCAGTTGATATCCAAGGCTCGCCAACATTGTTTACTAAACGTGCAAGTAAATATCATGTGCTCGATCGTTTCTTCAATGTTGCGGCCACAGAGCAGACAATTGTGGTCATCTCCAATATTGTAGTTGTTGCCTCATCAAGCATCAACAAACAAAATTTCATCATATCCTTCTTATTCTGGTCCTTCAGAGCTGGCTTCAGACAGTTTGTATGCCTCCTTATCAAGTTTAACATGAACTTTCTAGGAAGTGTGGTAGAGCTACATCCTAGTTGCCAGGAAAGTGACCTAATGGTAGACCTTTTGTTTAATGGGGATCATTAGGATTTTTTCTAGGTTAATGTCCTTAGGCTTTCTTCCAGAATTTCCCTTTTTTATTAGAAACATCCACCTCTTGACCTTCTCTAATTTCCTTCATTGCTTTCCTCCAAATTCTTTGTATATTCCAAACACACACTCCAAAAAAATTGCAATGTCTTGCTTATCAGTTCCAAAAAAAGTGCCTCCCCTACTCATACACAGTGTATGCATTGCTACATAAGCAGCAAATTTTTGCTGGTCATTGAGGGTTTTATGTTTCCTAGCAACTTGCCCAACACCTGCACCAAGACCTACAACAGAGAAATGATTAAATGAAATGAACAAGTGATGAAGTGATGGAATGATCAAGTGATGAAATGATGGAATGATCAACCATAACTGTACGTGGATTTTGCACAATTCATCTCCTTCCATTCCCTGTCTTGCATCTCCTTCCATTTCTTCTCCTACATGTCCTTCCATTTCATTTTCTGCATCTTCATCCATTTCATCCACATCTTCTGCGGGTGGAGTGAAGTTGAGGTCTGGGAGATCCATTTTCTCTTGAAGATATGAATATGTAAGATGAAGTAGATGTACAAGTAGAAGCACAAGGTAATATATCTTGAGTTAGTTAACTTGCACCCAAATGTAAGTAGAAGCAAAAGGTAGAAGTACAAGGTAGAAGTACAAGTAGAAGCACAAGAGGTAGTATCAGCAACTAACTTGGCACATATTGACTGAATATTGCTCTCTGATAAGACAGGGATTTATACAATCTGGAGAAGTCAATATATTTGGGTATGCAAGATCAGATGTGTCCGATGAAGGGTTAAGAGAACGCATTCGTGGGTAAGGTCCACATTTATGGAGTTAATATAATAATTTTATGTACAAATAAATTGGTGTGCTTTGTATGAGGATTGTGTTTCCTCCATTCTATATATGATGAAAGTGTTTGTTCCAAAAAAATGTGTCTTAATGTCATCCTTGTATTGTTATAGATATCTCAAAGGAGCTTCAGATGAACATCTTTCACAATTTTCGCAATTAGTTAGTTGTTGATATTATGCATAGCTCGTGTGGTATTTCACTTATATAACCATGAAGAGTTTTCCTTGCAGATTAAGTATGTTAGTGGTTCATCAGATCACAACCGACCAGGAAACTCCCGAAGACTGTTGTGCTCTGTCAGATTTTGGAGAAAGGGGAGCTCCAGGTTTCTGGCAAGAAGAGGGAGGCGCAACTGTCCGCATAATTCCGAGACATCACCACCATCGTCATGGAGAAGACTATCAATCCTGAGACCCGACGCCCCTACACCATGAACATGATCGAGCGCCTCATGCATGACATACACTTTGCGGTCGATCCAAACATCACCTCCAAGGAACAAGTAGTTGCCTACCCTCTACTCTGGATATGCTGCCCTTAGTATGTTTTTCCCTTTCTTCAATCCAATGGAGGATAACGATTTGTTTAGCATTTGTCATTTGCATTCATCACCTGTAGTGCATTTTCTGTAAAGAAATGTTGCTTTAGGCCAAATTATTGTACACATTACAAATAGCCGACCTTCTGATTCAAGTATTACCGAAGTATTGCCAAGTTGCCATGCTAGCTTAGAATAGTTTGCCTAAAGTGATGATATCTTACTGTAAGCAATCTAATTATTTGCATTGGTCCCAATTGGAAGATATTGAGTATTTATGTCTTGTAGAAGTCCTTGCCAGGACAGAAACTTCAGTGGCAAGTAGATGCATATGAATAATCTTTGTGGGGATATTCACTCATATTCCATACCATAGAGGCTATTCTGTTTGTTATGCACCTGGCATTGTGTATCAGTTTTGTCGAATTTGTCTTCGTTTTTCTTTTCAACTAGTGGTCGTTGTTTGTAGTTAACCTCTTTTTCGGTAGAGTAACTCTGTGCTAATACCTTGCACTGACACAATGTGATAAAATACTGAAGGAATTAGGAATTCTCTGTGACATTACTGATGGTACCTGTGTTTATGCTTTTACCATAGTTATTATTACCTGCACTCTAGACAATTTGACAGAGGTAGTAATATGCAAATTGTTCCTGGCTTTGAGCTCTTTCTATTCATTTTTGACTACAACTATCAGTGAATGTTAACCTCGGATTACAAGCAACTTATGCACCAATTCAGTTATATGCACTTACTCATGTACTGATGTTCACACTGCTAGGGAAAACCCTAGTAGTAGCACTTGTTTTGTAGCTAGCAGTAGCGCTTGTACAAGCGCTACCACTAAGGTGCTACAGCTAACTGTTAGCAGTAGCGCTGGAATGCCAGTGTTACTGCTATACCAAGTTAGCAGTAGCGCTTTATTTGGTAAAGCGCTACAGATAATAGAAAGTAGCAGTAGTGTTTCTTCTGAAAAGCGTTGCTGCTAACTTTTCCTGTATTTTTGAAAATACAACTTATTTTCGTTGTGGTTTTATATACAGTACTTTCATCATATGATTTTATGACCATGATTAGTTATTATATATAATAGTGGATGGAATGAACGTGGAGTAGATTCAAGTGGAGGCAACATGTGGTGCATGTCAAAAGTACTACTAATCCAAACTTGATCTAGTTTGGATTAGTAGTATTTTCGATATGCACCACATGCTGCCTCCACTTGAATCTATTCCATGTTCATTTCACCTACTGATATATATATATATATATATAATAACTCATCAAGCTCATATAACAACTTAGCATCATGCATCATCGATCATAATAATAAATAACTCATCATTGGTATCATAATAACAAGTCCTACTCATCATCATCGATCATACAACTTCTACTCGGTGCCAATCCTACTTAGTTGTTCTTAGCACATGATCGCACATGATCATGGGTATTAGCTAGAACCTACTACCTTCTCTTAGGTAAAATAGTATAAAACAAGATAGGCCCTGACTCTCCATTATGGAGAATGGAGACTATCCTGTCTCTAATTCTTGCACTTCGCCTAATGTTGCTTCCAAATACCTCCTTACAAGTGACCATACATTTTTTCCAATCTTTGATTGTCATGTCTTCATTGCTTTTAGAAATCCGATATGAACAAGAGTGATTCGTAGGATGACCTGGTTGCATATTCAAAACATCAAGGCGACCTTTCTGAAACATCAGATGAGGCACACACTTCTGCGGGATTATCTGTTGAAAACATAGTAATAACTTCGTAGTTAGCAATATAGTTCAGTTTTAGAAGAATTTATGCAAAAGATGCATAGATGTCGTAATACTAAAAGATCTTACCATGAGATCTCCATGGATGTTAGCATAGTTCAACACGTGCACTAGTGGCACATATTGACCATAATGTGGAGGAGTTTGATAATAGACATTGTAATTCTCAAGATCAATACAAAATGCGACCAGATGATTTTTCTCCTGATAAGTTAACTCAGAGCCATCGGTGTAGTAGGTTCTGTCTACCATCTTCCGCACATTCTTTGAAGAATGAAAATAAGCTATCAATAAAAATAAGTTGTCAACTATTTTGAAATAAATAATATAAATTACTTAATAACTATGTTTGAGAAACTCACATAGCGGTAGAATTGGAAGTGTATCAACAAGGACCCAAATGTCCATATTGTCTACCTCGATGTCAGGATCACCAAGATCCATGGTGACAAGCATACCCTCTTGAAAATCATACATCTTGCAAAGTACTTCCCAATCCGGGCAATCAAAATTGGATACGCTCTCAGAATTGTATAGATTTACCTCAAAATCCATACCATGATGGGTCCTTAGGTGAATTTTCTTTGTTTCATTCCTCTCATGATCTTCAAAATCCATCCTCTCCAAGACATAGCGTCTTGCATGGCATGGGATAAGCTAGTCGAATTGTAAAAGACGAAAATTACACGTTGAAGTAGTAAAAGTCGAGCTTAATTACGAAAAAACACTTTGCGTCGTAGCTTACCGTTTCACAATTGAAGGCCTCCTCGAGCTTAATGTTGAAGCGTCGACCTTCTACCAAGTGAGGCCTATCGCAGAAACCCCGGTTGTCGCTGCATCAGGAGCACTCCGCGAGACTTTCATTCGATGACATTTCCTATGTTCATAATCCAAAGATTAAACTTATAAAATTCAATATATGTACTACAAAAACTAAATTAGATCATTATTATTCAGCACGGGTTGACTATCGGTCCGTCGAGTCCTTTTTCTTTTAAAAACTCTCAGCTCACGTGGTGTATATATTCGACCATTGGTGATGGTCGCTCCGCCCTTCGTCCCCGAGTGCATTAAACCAAAATGTCTAGCACATGGGAACAAAGGAGAAGCGACCCCCACGACAACAGTCGGCATTCTTCTTCGTTCTCTCATATATGGTGGACACACTCCCTCACTGATTTTTCGACCGTCGGTGATGGTCGTTACTCCTCCTTCCCCTAGTGCCTAACAAGGGTCTAGCACAAGGAGAAGAAGGAGAAACAACCCCCACGACAACAGTCGTGTTTCTTCCTTGATAGACTTAAAGTCAACATGAAATGTCGTTTAATTATCTTTCTAGAAAATCCAGGCCACTTGATATTTCCTATATATTCTAGCACAAGTCATGGCAAAATTCACGGAAAAATCCAGCATGACCTTTGCTAAAAAAGGATATATCGAGCGCCTGAAATTTGCCAGAACAGAAATTAATCAACACTCCGGCAAAACATACGCCACTCGGAGGACATATCCTATTTGTATTCAAATTTGATGGTCATTGCATTTCAATGGTTCAAAATATGAACAAAAATATTTCAAAATATCTTATAGGACTCATATTGACATGGAGATTTGGCTAATCTCACCTGGAGGTCAGAGGGGGCCTGTGACGGGGACGACGGCGGCGACGACATGGAAATTTGGCTGCAAAAACAAAATGGTGCTCTCCAATTTGAGCATTCAAAATAGGAGTAGTTCTCCAATTTGAACATGGGTTGGCTGGCCTCACCTCGAGGTCAAAGGGGGGCGGTAACGGGGACGACGGCCAGGTTGATGCAGGGGCTCCTTTATTTCTGCAAAAACAAAATATAAACAAAAACATTATTATCATCATCCTAGGACTTAGTGAAACCCTATGTCTAAAACTTTCTCCTAAACTTATAAAACCTAGTTCTAACCCTAATAATTTGTACTGGCCATCTATCCATCCATTTGTCTAAACCTAGTTCCAACTCTAAAAATTGGTAAAACCTTGTTCTAACCCTAAAAAATGAAAAGACATATACATTTACTAAAAATTCCCTAGTTCTAACCCTAACATCTATTCATCCATCCATCTACCTATATTTCCATCCATCCATCTATCCATCCGTTTGTCTATCTATGCAATATATCAAAAAAATCATTGTTCTAACCATCTATCTATCTATCCATTCATCTATCTATCCATCTATCTATGCAATGCAGGAGGGATCGGAGGGAGGGAGAGGGCTGGGAGGGAGAAGGGCGAGGGATGAAGGGAGGGAGCGGGGAGGGAGAAGGGCAGGGGATGGAGGGAGAGGCGGGTCGGAGGGAGGGAGGGAGAAGGGAGGGATGGAAGGAGAAGGGAGGGAGGGAGACATACCGGGCGACGGCGGTGGCGCGACGACGGCGGCGAGCGGTGGCAGCGAGGGTTGGACGATGAGAGTGTGGGAGAGAGAGTGATCGATCGGGCCGACCGAGGAGAGGATAAGGTATCATTAGTTGTAGCGCTGGCTGGTGGTCCGGCGCTACTGCTATATCTCTAGCAGTAGCGCTGGTTCCAGCCAGCTGCTACTACTACGTGTAGCCCCTGTCGACGGCCATGGGACCACTTAGCAGTAGCGCCGTCAGGGGGCCCATCGCTACTGCTACTTTGGTACCTGTAGCGCTTGTTGTCAACCAGCGCTAGTAATAAGTGGCAGTAGCACTGGACCCATAACCAGCGCTACTACTAAGCTCGTGTGAATAGGCATTTCCCTAGTAGTGTCACATTTCATCCCACAAACTACTCCTGTAATTTCAATGAGAGTACTGTGTGTTTTCTCATCCAACTACTGTTGTTCATGATGGAGTATTATTCATACTACTGTTGTTCATCAAACTATTGTGTGTTTCCTCAACAAACTATTGTTCATACTACTCCTGTTCAATCAAGATGTTTCCAAAATTACAGGAAATTCACATTTATACTCCTTGAAATCTGTGAAGATTGATTGATTGAAGAGTATATTGAAATATGTAATATGTTGAAGATTCATTACACAGTAGAGTAATTACACACAGTACTCTAAAGTCTCATTAAGCCTTTCTTTGATTGAAATCCAGGAGCAAAAAAGGAGCAGAGAGCGGCGGCGGCTGACCTCGAGCTCTCGATTGGAGTGGAGGGAGGCGGCCGGTGAGGGATCTGCGGCCAGCTGGGAAGGATCATGGGGAACGGAGCAAGCAGCCGATGGGGAAAGGCGGCCGCCAGCGAGGGAGCTTCCGATCGCGACGGGGAAGGGCGACCAAAGAGGGGATCTGGCTCTCGATTGGAGCGGTGCAGACAACCGGCGGGGAAGGACGCCGGAGATGCAGATGGTGGAGGAACCTGGCAAAGGTGAGGAGCGACGGAGTCCTGGCGGAGGGAAGGAGCGACGGAGAAAGACGACGACCTGAGCGTGATTTCAAATCGGGGGCAGTTGTGTAATTTCACTACTTTTCACCTGGTCGGAAAAGACCCCCCAGCGACAATTATTTTGGAATGGAGGGAGTTGTAGCTTTGCTGCTTGTGAACATGGAATGATATAGCGAAGGTAGTAATTGTCACGGTGCATAATGAGTCATCACCGACCAGCCGACATCACCGGAAGGAGGAGAAAAAGATTCACCTTGTGGATGCTGAGGAGCCCGAGGTCGAAGACGGACGCCGCGGGGACTCGCTGGAGACAAATGTGCAAGTAGAGGGCGGTGGCGTGCACAGGAGCAGGCGGGCGAACGGACGATTTTGTGAGAGGCTCGAGGTCGCCGCCGGCGCAGGCCGCGCCGGAGCTCTCTCGGCCAGTGATAGGGAGGCAGAGGATTTTTTTTAGCCAAAGGGGAGGTAGAGGAAGGGGACCAAACCTCGCGCCCTGGGCCTGTAGTGGGCCCCCAGTGCAAGATTAGCTCTCCAGGGAATCCCCTAAAAAAAGCAAGTACTCCCTCCGTAAACTAATATAAGAGCATTTAGAATACTAAAGTTTATAGAGAGAGTACTGCTAAAATGAGAAAAAAATTGTATTTACTATAGAAACATAACGTGCATTTAAAATAATCCTTCAAATTGAAATGTACTATTAGAAAAGGTTAGAAATGAGATGCAAAAAATTGGTGCTAGAGAAACTTCAATTTTTTTTGTGTAACTTTTATTTTATATCTTGTGGCCGGTGAGTAGCGAGCTGCTGCATACCCGGCAGCAAGTGCTCCACAGGGGACGGCTCCAAGCCGGCGTCAAGGAGAGGAAGTACCAGATGGAGGCGACCAAAGAGGATAGCGCCACCGCCCAGTGCCGCATACCTCGGTGGTCGCGACCCTTCATCCCCGTCGTGTAGACACCACAGAGATGGCAAGGTCGAAGGGGAGGGGGCTACAGTGAGGTGGCGTCGTGGACGGCGGGAGGAGGGGATGACCGATGCAAGAGGAGGGGATAGAGGTGGAAAACCCTATTTGCCGCTCTTTGCGACAAGTTGTCGCTGTTTCGCAGAAGCGAGCGAGCGACCATTCAGGGGTGGGTCGGCCCGTTTAATGTTACAACTATACCAGTTTTGGGGAACTTTCTATGATGTTTCTAGTAGGTTTTTCCCGGTTTTGGGAACGTTCTGGAAGGTTCTTGGACCGGTTTATTTCTTTTTCAGTTTCTCTTTCGTTTTTACTTTTTGTTTTTCTCTTCTTTCTCGTTTTTTCTTTTCTTTTTTCTGTTTCTTTTTTTCTTTTCTTGATTTTTTTATTTTCTTCAACTTTTTCATTATTTCTTTTTCAAAATTATTTTCTGTTTTCAACCATTGTTCTGGAATTTAAAAAAAATCTCAATTTTTTTTTAAATTTTGTTCACATTTTTGGGAAAATGTTTCTGTTTTTCATTTTTGTGCAGAAATTCCAAAAAATAGAATTTTAAATTATTTTGCTGCTTTTAAAAAAAGTTCAAAAATTCAGAAAAGATTAGAATTTCAAAAAATATTCCTTTTAAAAATTTGTTCACAAACTAAAAGGTTCAATGATTTCAAAAGCTTTTTCACATTTTTCAGAATTTGTACACACATTCATATACATGTTCATGTTTCAAAATTTGTTCACAAATTCAAAAAATGTTTGCATTTACAATTTTTTCACAAATTGATTTTATCCCCAATTTTCAAATTTTTCATAAATTCAACCAGTGTTACGTTTTAGAAATTTGTTCACAACTTCAAAAAATTGTTTGCCGATTCAAAAAATGTTAGGGGGCAATTTTGAATTTTGAATTTTGTAAAAAATGTTCGTAATTTCAAAAGGACGTTCATGTTTTTACTTTTGTTCTTTTCTTTTTTTTACAATGTTTACAAAAGTTTGTTTGGAAATTTCGTGAACCGGTTATGTTTTGTCGTCGCTGTTAGTTTCTTTAATTTTCGCGTTGTTATTCTTTATTACTTGGGTGAGCCAATTGCGGTGGCTAGCGCGACGTCTGCATCTACAGAAGGTGGTCGGTTCGATCCCTATCGCGAACTGTTTATGTGATTTTAATAAGCAGCGTATAGGAGGTCCTGATAGAGGCGGCTAGGGTCGTCGTGGCTAGGGTCGTGGAGACGCCGCGCCGGTCTGGCAGCAGCACGGTAGTCCCAAACACAACAAAATACCGACTCGTTCTAAAAAAACAAAATATCGACTCACAAATAGGCCCACCACCGCTGCCCAACACTCTCGACGCACCTCAGGCCAGGATTTCTTGGAGCTTACAGGTACACATTAATTAAGTTATATAATTAAGGTGAACGCTCTACTCCAACTGCTTCGTGCCACGTTCCTCTTTCTCTCTTGGGAAAGGCAATTTGGGTGGCGACACTTCTGCCCGCATCTCTGTCAGCGTGGCTGTGGGTCCTCTGCCTCTCTGGCAGTCGCTCCGGCGATGGAGGGGGAGGGGACCCCACTGCTGTTGCTCCGACGAGTAGTTAGCTTGGACTTCGTTTTTTTTGCAGAGGTGTCGCATCAGTGGTGGGATTAACACCGTGTTAGAATAAATTGACCATGTTTCTTCCCCACCCGACGTTCTTCCAATCGGTGATGCTGGGCATGGTGGCCAAGCGGTAATGCAGGGGACTGCAAATCCTTTATCCCCAGTTCAAATCTGGGTGTCGCCTGACCAAAAAACTACTTAGGATTTCTTATTGTACTGATTGAACTCGACAAATTCTTGCCCTGCATAAGCAAAGGAAAAGAATTAGGCCTGTCGATACTGGATTTTACTATAGTTCTAGTTCTAAAAAAGACTGTAAATTTCTTCTTAAAAATAGGGCTCTGGTAGAGTTCTGGGTAGTGGCCCAAACTGATACCAATAGGGATGAGGGATATATACTTATGATTTCATAATTGATTCTATTCCGCAATTCATAACTACAAAAGTAAGAGGTCGGGAATTTTGGTATCCAAAGGTCCCTAAAGGACATTCCTTTTTTGCTCCTAGGATTGAAGAAGAGATTATACGAAAGACTATCAAGACTTCCTAATTATCTGACACTACCTACACTAAAGTAAGGTCTACTGACTCTGTCTGGAATTAGATTGGATAGGCTGGGCAAATATAGGTTCGATCAAGATTTGCTTTTTTGGAGTACCAAAAGCAAGCATGACGTCATTATGAACATAAAGGCCCAAGGTATGGAATCCTAGAAAGAGGCTAGCCCAACTTAAATGAGATATGATAGCTTCTTTATGGTCTAACATTCTTGCCAATACATTATCCTCATTCTGTTCCAGATTGTAATCCCTAATGAAAAAAATAGCTCCATGAGCAAAAGCCCCTTCATGATGAACCCTGCAATATATTTGTGATGAGTATATAAAGCTCAGGTAGCCTCTTCTTCTCGTCAGGCTTCGGATCTGGCGATTTTAGGTTGTGTCGGCTGGTGTTTCTCGTCACCCATGGTGACAACGGCGGTCATGATGGAGTGTGTGGAGGATTTGAAGCGGGATGTGCGGATAGGAGTGTGCAACGACGTCCATCTTCACTGATCGCATTGGTTGAAGCCGACGACATCCGGATCAGGCGGACATGAGGATGATCCTCGGCCGACGCGCCACAAAGCCTCGGCTCTGTCGTCGTGTGCGGCGGGTCGTTTCATCGGCTCAAAAAGCAGTTTAGTCTGCGATGGTGATCTTCCTGATCCTGATCCAGGTGTGGTGGCAGTTTCCATCTCTCTTCGGCAAAGCTATGGCGGCGAGAGTCCGTTTGGAGACAACGGTTAGCCAAGGCGCATGGATCTCCATTGATTGTGATGTTACTTTCTTGATTTGGGATCCTTTGTGCAAATCTTCAGGTCTTATGTCTCTCTGTTTTTTTAAGGGTGTCTACGTATGTACTCTGTGTACCAAATTTGTTCAATGAATACGCAGTGCTGCTTAAACAAAGTTACTACGTACTTCTTGAAATCAGAAGCCAGTATGGTGCTAGGGTGCTTGCAGAGGAAACCGTTCATGAACAACTTCCTTTCACCCTGAGGCGCCATAGGGCACACATCTTGAAGAGGTGGACTGTCTGACAGGCTTGGTGGTGTAGAGAGGCCAAGGAGGAGGATGTAGGAAAACAGGACAGTGAAGAGCTTCATCTCCTGGACGCAGATATGGAATAGAAAATCATGGGTTTAAATAATGTGATGAAAAAGGAGTGCAATCAAAGCCAAATCTGTGCAACCTGTATCAGATTTCTTGGAGTTCACTACAGAATTTGCTTTGGATTGTGGCCAAAGTAACAATATCTGAATTGTGGCAAAAGTGTGAAGGTGTTAATATGAAGCTTTCCGATTCTAACGATGCCCCTAAGCTATTTGCTGCAAATCTAGATAAATTGTCACGCTGATGCTGAAAATGCTTCAGACTTGGTCACTTGCATGTCCGCAGTAATGCGCGCATTGTGTATGGTGCTTGATTCTCAAGTCAAGCAGCGTTCCCGTGGTAATTGTGATGGTATCCGAGGAGATGTTGATCGCCTACTTAGTATACTTGTAAAAATTGGCGTGTTTCAGAAATTGCTACTCGTTAATTGATTGTTTAAAAACCAAAGTCTGACTGAACTAGTAGCTTTGCCGCTTGTGAACATGGAATGATATAACGAAGGTAGTAGTATGATAACATCCGATTTCACAGCAGTTCGCAAATCAGCAAAACGATGGTAAGAAATCGTCACGGCGCATAACGAAGGAGGAGAAGAAGATTCACCTTGTGGATGCGGAGGAGCCGAAGGTCGAAGCGGACGTCGCGGGAACTCGCTGGAGACAAATGTGCAAGTAGAGGAGAGCGGTGGCGTGCCACACAAGCAGGCGGGCGAATGGACGGTTTCATGATAGGCTCGAGATCGCCGCCGCCGCAGGCTGCGCCGGAGCTCCGTCGGCCGGTGATAAGGAGGCAGAGGAAGGGGACCTAACCTCGAGCCCCGGGCCTGTAGTGGCCCCCCAGTGCAGGATTAGCTCGCCGGGGAATTCCCTCAAAAAAAATCAAGTGCTGCGAAAATGAGAAAAAAAATGTATTTACTATAGGAACATAACGTGCATTTAAAATAATCCACCAAAGTGAGATGTATTATTAGAAAATGTTAAAAATGAGATGCAAAAAATTGGTGCTAGTGAAACTTCCGATATTTTTGTGTAACTTTTAATTTATATCTTGTGGCCGGTGAGTAGCGAGCCGGCAGCAAGTGCTCCACAGGTGACGGCTCCACACCGACATCAAGGAGAGGAAGGAGGCGGCCAAAGAGGATAGCGCCACCGCCCAGCGCCGCATCCTCCGGCGAACGCGACCCTCCATCCCCGTCGTGTAGACACCACCGAGATGGCCAGGTCGGAAGGGAGGGCGTTGTAGTGAGGTGGCGTCGTGGACGGCAGGAGGAGGGGATGACCGATGGAAGAGGACGGGATAGAGGCGGAAAACCCTATTTGCCGCTCTTTACGACAAGTTGTCGCTCTTTCGCAGAAGCGAGCGAGCAACCGTTCGGGGGTGGGCCGGCCCGTTTCAGGTTGCAGCTATACCGGTTTTCTGGAATCTTCCACGATGTTTCAACTAGGTTTTTTAGGGGTTTGGGGATGTTCTCGAAGGTTCCTGCACCGGTTTTTTCTTTTTCAGTTTCTATTTCGTTTTTACTTTTCGTTTTTCTCTTATTTTTCATTTTTTTTCTTTTCCTTTTTCTGTTTCTTTTTTATTTTCTTGCTTTTCTATTTTCTTTGAATTTTTCATTATTTCTTTTTCAAAATTATTTTCTTTTTTCAACCATTGTTCTGGAATTTAAAATACGTTCTAATTTTTCATGTTTTTATCACATTTTTTTGGAAAATATATCTGTTTTCAAATATTGTTCAGAAATTCTAAAACTTTTAGAATTTTAAAATTTGTGTGCTGCTTTTAAAAATGTTCTAAAATTCAGAAAAGATTAGAATTTCAACAAATGTTCGCTTGTTAAAATTTTGTTCACAAACTAAAAAGTTTGATGATTTCAAAACTTTTCCCCATTTTATAAAATTTGTACACACATTCATATAAATTTTCATGTTTCAAAATTTGTTCACAAAGTGAAAAAATGTTCGCATTTATAAATTTTTTCACAGATTAAAAATGTTCCCTTTTTTCAAGTTTGTTCACAAATTCAACCAGTGTTATGTTTTAGAAATTTGTTCACAACTTCAAAAAATTGTTCCCCGATTAAAAAAAACCAGGGGCAATTTCGATTTTTTTTCATTTTGTAAAAATTATTCGTAATTCCAAAAAGACGTTTATGTTTTTTACTTTTGTTAATTTTTCGAAAAATGTTTACAAAAGTTTGTTTGGAAATTTCACGAACTGGTTTTAAGTTTTGTCGCCGCTGTTAGTTTTTTTAATTTCTACTTTGTTATTCTTTCACTTGGGTGAGCCGGTCGCGATGGCTAGCATGGTGTTTGCATGAACTGTTTTTGCCGTTTTTTATCCTGCGAAGTAAAGCCACCACAAAATGGGCTCGCGGCTAAGGTCGTGGAGACGCCGCGTCGGTTTGTCTGGCAGCCGCACGATAGGCCCAAACACAACGAAATACCGACTCACACATAGGCCCACCACCGCTGCCTAACACTCTCGACGCACCTCAGGCCGGGATTCCTTGGAGCTTAGAAACTGTACAGGTACACATTAATTATATAGTTAAAGCGAACGCTCTACTCCATCTGCTTCGCCCCACGTTCCTCTTTCTCTCCTGGGAAAGGCGATTTGGGCGGCGACCCTTCTGCCCGCATCTTCGTCAACGTGGCCGTGGGTCCTTTGCTTCTCTAGCAGTCGCTCCGGTGACGGGAGGGGGAGGGGACCCCGTCGTTGTTGCTCCAACGAGTAGTTAGTATGGGCTTAGTCTTTTGCAGAGGTGTCGCATCGGCGGCGGGATCGACGCCGCGTCAGAATAAATTGGCCCCGTTTCTTTCCCACTCGGCCTTCTTCCAATCGATGATGCTAGGAAGAAGGTAGCCTCTTCTTCTCACCAGGCTCCGAATCTGGCGATTTTAGGTTGTGTAGGCTGGTGTTACTCGTCACCCATGGGGACGGTGGCGGCCATGACAGAGTGTGTGTGGAGGATTTCAAGCGGGATCTGCGGATAGCAGTGTGCAACGACACCCATCTTCACCGATCACATAGGTTGAAGTCAAACGACATCCGGACCAGGTGGACATGAGGATGATCCTCGGCCGACGCGCCACAAAGACTCGGCTCTGTCGTCGTGTGCGGCAGGTCGTTTCATCGGCTCAGAAAGCAGCTTAGTTTGCGACGGTAATCTTCCCGATCCAGGTGTGGTGGTAGTTTTCATCTCTCTCCGGCAAAGCTACGGCGGCAACGGAGTCCGTTTGGAGACGACGGTTAGGCAAGGCGCATGGTCTCCATTGATTGTGTTGTTACATTTCTTGATTTGGAATCCTTTGTGCAAATCTTCAGGTCTTATGTCTCTTCGTTTTTTAAGGGTGTCTACATATGTAATCTGTGCATCAAATTTGTTCAATGAATACGCAGTGCTGTTTAAACAAAGGGGTTGTTTGGTTTCTAGCCACACTTTGCCATATCTAACCTTAGGCAAGTTTGACCAAGTTAGGTAGGTGTTTGGTTCTAGCCACACCTAATGCCAAAGATTGCCACACGTAAGGTTAGACAAGTTTCACTAACTTAGGTGAGTATTTGGTTCAAGCCACACATTAGACAAGCCACACTAAGGCCCCACATGACATACACGCAAAAAATGTGGCAAGATTTCCGAGAAATGCTACACACACGGAGGGTTTACTTTGGGTTTAGGGGGGGGGGGGGGTTAGGATATGATTGGCTTAGATTTGATAGAGTGGGACGGGCCCACCACTTAAAATAGGGGGGGGGGGGATTAGAGAAGGCCAGGAGGCAGGGTCCGTGAAAGTCTGTCTGTTTTGCGTGTGTGTATAGTATTGTTGCAAGATTTTCTTAGGCTTGCCAACTTGTGACTCTCATTTTGAAGAGTTCTAGGCCTTGCATTGCTACACTTTGCCACACATTTTTTCAAGTTTGCCTAAGATTAGTTTATCAAAATAAAAGCCACAAGTTGGCAAGCCTAAAAAAATCTTGCCATATTTTTTGTGTGTATGCCATGTGGGGCTCTAGTGTGGCTTGCTTAAGATGTGGCTTGAATCAAACACTCACCTAAGTTAGTCAAATTTGCCTAACCTTAGGCGCGACAGTCTTTGACAAAGTTAGTCACGAACCAAATAGCCTCAAAGTTACGTACTCCTAGAAACAAAGTTATATAATTAATCATCATGAGGTAAATCCCTAAAAAATATCACGAGATAAAAAAAAAGTAAAAGCATCGAATCGAGCCATGTGTGTTCCAGGTTCACGGGCGGCGCCTCCACTCCGTTCCATTCCAAGCAGGGCGCCGAGATGAGCCGCCGCCGCAGCCCACGCCTGAATCCCCACACCCACACCAGCCAGGCCAAGGCGAACGCCGGAATGGCCATCCGCCGTAGCCCGCGGCTCCACCACCAAACCCCCGTGAGCATCGGAGTTACCCGCCGACGCAGCTCGCGGCTCAACCCCCAAATCCACATCGGTGAGGAGGGCGCCGGGTTGACCCGCCGGCGCAGCATGCGGCTCCACCGCCAAGTCCACGCGAGTGAGGAGGGTGGCGCCGTAGTAGGCCTCCGTCGCAGCCCGCGGCTCCACCCACAGATCCCCGTGATCGAGGAGGACGCCGGAGTCACCCGCCGACGCAGCTTGCGGCTCAATCCCCAAATCCTCGCGAACGAGGAGGGTGGCGCCGTGATAGGCCTCCGTCGCAGCCCGCGGCTCCACCCCCAACTCCACAGGAGCGAGGAGGGCGCCGGAGTGACCAACCGCCGCAGCACGCGGCTCCACCCCCAAGTCCACTCGAGCGAGGCGGGCTCCGGAATTCCACGCCGTCGCCGCCGCGGCGGTGCCTCTCCGGCTGCGCCTGCCTCCCTGCCGGACGACGACGATATGCTCCGGGAGATCCTCATGCGCCTGCCGCCTCAGCCGTCCTCTCTCCCGCGCGCCTCCGCCGTCTGCAAGCGCTGGCTGCGCGTCGCCACCGACCCCCGGTTCCTCAGCAGCTTCTCTGCCCACCATCGCAAGCCACCCCTCCTCGGCGTCTTTGAGAGAGACATGTACAACATCGTGTTCACTCCCGTCCTGGACCCTCCCAACCGCATCCCTCCTGAAAAGTTCCACACTCGGCGTCAGATCCATGGCTTCCAAAAGGCCGAACTGCTCGGATGCCGCCACGGCCGCGTCCTCCTCCTGGAGACGGACTGGTTCATTGTGTGGGACCCCATCACCAGTGAGCATCACCGTGTCGACATTCCACCAGGGTTCGATGAGTTATGCTACTTCTATGGGGCTGTGCTCTGCGCTACCGCCCATCAGGTGCACGGTAGCTGCCACTCCAGCACCTTTAATTTGGTCTTGATGTCCCCATGCCAAGGCCATCAAGCCGGTACTCCACCCATCGCTTGTGTATACTCCTCGGAGACTGGGCAATGGGACAATCTCATCTCAACAGCCGATCGATGTGAGTTTGTTAACTGTAATCCTGGGATCCTTGTTGGTAATGTCCTTTACTGGTCGTCTAAGAGGGTGAGGGCCCAATCAAATTATTTGAATTTGGATGAGCTGGCAGATGACATAATTGAGTTTGATTTGGATAGGCATAGTCTTGCTGTGATCAAGGGCCCTCCAGGTCTGAATTATTCCACCACGCATCAGATAATCAAGGCAGAGGATGGTGCTCTTGGTCTTGCCATATTGTCTCATGGTACATTCGAAATGTGGCAGAGAAAGGTTGGCTATCACGGTGGTGCCACATGGTTCCTGCACAAGACCTTTGAAATGCATACTGTTCTTGGGCTCCCTCCCCAGGTTGAAGGATCGGTGAGAGGGGTCGAAATACTTGGGTATGATGAGGAAAATGGTGTAATGTTTTTATTTCTGGACGACAATGTCTACATGGTTGAAGTGATGTCAATGAAATCCTTGAAAATTTATCAAAGCAGTTATCAAAGTTATGCCAATGACATTCATCCTTTCGCAAGTTTCTATGCACCAGGTGACTGCTCATCCTTAGTCCTTGTGTTGTGGTAGTAACCAAATCTAGTAATATTCTAGAATACCTTCGTTGTGCTTCCCCAATGTTCATTAACAACTTAAACTTAATTAGAAATTGTTCCTTCACTAGTTGGACAAACTTGTATCTGTACTGTGTTTTTATGTTTTTGCTCTTCAGAGATACCAAATCAAATGTCAAATGAGTAACTCAGCTGGTCTGCTGTGTCCTCTAAGCTAGTTATGTTTGTTTGTCGGGTACCATCTGTTTTGGTCTTGATTAATGTTATCTCCATAACAATAACTTCTCCTTAATCTATACTTTCTGAAATAATAGGTTTTTGGGCACTTGTTGAAGGTCCCTTCTGCAAGTGACTAGTACACTTGTATGCCACACAAATAAACTGGATTTCTTGTCTCTAGTAGGCTAGATTCATTTATAGCTGAACACCAAAAAAATCACTGTTGTTTCTAGAATTTATTAGTTTGGGCATGTTTTGATTTTTGTATGCTTGATATATTGGATTAATTTTAGGCATTTTTTCTTATGAGCTAAAGCTTTCATTATGACGTAGCTTAATATTACTGTTCTCAGGAATGGTCTTCACATTTTAAAACAGATGTCATCTTGTTTATATATTGTTAGCATCAAAAGTGGGTTATAAATATCTATAAAAACTGTGAGAGCTAATGCTTGGTGCTTTATCTATGTAACTAAATCACTATTGCCCGACTTCTTATGCTTCTGGGCGTAGCCATTCCTGGTGGACGCGATGGAGCTGGGATACTGCAAGATACGTAGGATGGCTGTCTGGTCTCGTGTGGTAATATGCTGGAATGGTCCTAAAGGTAACATCTTTAGGATATAGTTTGTGAGATCTGGATTATTTGGTTTTTTTGTATGGAAGATTTCTGGCTGCCAATGCAGGCAGCCTGCATGACACAAACTATTGCCCATTCGGCTATAGGGATTCATGCATGTCAATAGCACATACACAAATTTTAAACGATGATGACGTCAAGGCAAAATGACTGTCCCTTTTGGGTCGTAACTCGTAAATGATATCCAGATGTTGCACATAGTGTTGTTGCTGTTAATATTACCTGCTTGTGCCTGTTTGGCCATGCTAGAGTTTTCCCCTGGTTTTGCTACTTCATAGTCAGCTAGCTGAAAGCAAGACATTAGTAGCATTTTTTGAAAAAGAAAAGCCAATAGTATGCCCAAAATGCATGCTTAGGGGAACTTCTCCTATGAAGAGCAATGTAGATAAAGAAAAAAAAGCATATATGGATTCCCTACTACTAGCTGGACACCAAATATGTGACAAAACCAATAAGATCTGTTTGATTTTTGTCTACGTACAGGCATAGTTAAAGAAAAGGCACGCCTAGGCTCTAGGCGATAGAAAAATGCCTAGCGCTTAATATGTGCATAATTACGCATAAGCGTGCACTTTGGTCAGAAAGCACAAGGCAGTGGCAAAACGAACAATTAACGGCTAGCGCT
The DNA here is from genome assembly GCF_018294505.1 of Triticum aestivum. Taxonomy (NCBI): domain Eukaryota; kingdom Viridiplantae; phylum Streptophyta; class Magnoliopsida; order Poales; family Poaceae; genus Triticum; species Triticum aestivum. Next base: position 57,277,032 of record NC_057801.1, on the reverse strand, counting down.
TTTTTTCTTAACTACGTATGCAGGCGACACGGTGTATCATTGACATCAGAATATTCATACTAAAACAAGTGATTTACCTCGATGATAACTTTCGTAGACTTCTGCCCAATCTTTGACCTTAAATCAGAGCATGGTCCCTTGGGCTTGTTTGTTACTGGCTCATTCAAACCATCATCTGCAATTATTTTATATATTTTTTATGGAGGCTAGATTTGCACTTGGCACTAAATATGCTGAATAACCATTTTGTCGAAATAAACATTTCTGCATCATGAACATGTTAGGCAAATCAGAATGGGATTTCCAAGGCCCATAATTCAGAAAATGTAAAACTTCATTACATTACCTGGTGAACACAGAAAAAAGGTATCTTCACATGTCAGAGCACTCTATAACATGGCCAATCAAAATCAGTAGAAACAAGGGAGATGTTTACCATCTTCATCAACGAAGCCTTCAAAGTATTCTGCTCTTTAATTTCACCCATCTCGATATCAGCACGTTCAGCATACTCGTTCACCTTCATGTATTGGCAAGTGAATCTACACAATATACGGGAAAGCTTGTGAGCAGTGAGAACATAACAACGTTAGCGTAAGTCTCATACTCGGCACTGCTTACTTCTTCGGTTCTTCCTATTCTATCTCAGGTGCCACGTCATCTTTTTCCATGTCAAGGATTGTATCAAAGTGATTGAAGGGGTCATTATAAATGTCACCATAGACACCTTTCCTCAGACTTCCCTTTGGTTCGCTTTCAGCACTGACTGATAACAGGAAGATGTTCAAACATGGGAATGTAATCAATGTATGATAGACGAGCGATAGAGATTATCAGAAGAAAAATAAAATGGCCTTCTCTAGTTGAGCAGCCTTTTCAGCTTTCTCTAATCTTCGGAGATTGCGCTGAGTGTTCTTCCAGGGGATTGTCATTATCTTCTCTGTAACAGACAATAAGAATATCTGGCTGCCAGCGCATGCAGCCTGCATCCCATGAACTATTTCCCATTCGGCTATAGGGATTCATGCATGTCAATAGCACACAAACAAATTAAAAACAATAGTGACGCCAAAGGCAAAATGACTGTCCCTTTTGGGTCGCAAATGATATCCACGTGTTGCATATAGTGGTGTTGCTGTTAATTATATATTACTGCCTTCTGCCTGTTTGGGCATGCCTAGAGTTCTCCCTTGGTTTTGCCAGAGTTAGCTAGCTGAGAACACGACATTAGTAGCATTCAACTATCTCACCCAAATAATGTACATTGTCAAAAGGCTTCAATGGTGTAATTCGCTGTCATTTGTAATCCTAGGAGATATAGGGAAGAGTATGATATCTGTTACGTTTTACGAGCTTGCACACACATCTTGCCATAGGCTTTTTTAACCGTGTATGCTGCATACACATCAGGTTCTGCATGTATGTATACTATATTTACTAACGGATTGGCAATTTTGTTGTCTGCAGGTGAAGTAGTGTGCTGTTGCCCCTAGTCCCTACCGAGTTTGTCGCGTTCCATCAATGTGGTCGGCAGTGTATACGTTATGTGGAAGAAATTGCTGAGCATGTGCCTTCGTTGAGTAAGTTTGTAATGTGACAAGATGCATTTTAATACCTAAACGAGGGAAGTAGTTCAGTTTCCCCAAGACATCATAGTTCACTTCAGATTCCGTTGCAATATCTTCTTTTACATGGTTGTGCTTGGCAGATCTTTATTTGTAAGCACACTAGTATGCACCCCGTTTAAGTATGAACTGTTTAATTTCCGTTTTTATTAAGTATGAACTCTGGTATGTAGTAAGAACTTCGGCAAGCTTTTATGTATGAACTCCGGTGATCTAGTTTAAGCGCGAACTGCAAGTTTGAATATGCGGTATATGTTTGAAGGATCTATTCTGGCTCAGCGTCCGGCGTCCTGCAAAATTCGTTTCCGGGATACCGTAAACGATTTTTCCGGGATGGCTGTTTACTGATCTGCTAGAGATGCTCTTATACCCTTGATGTTTCCGACGATGACTAAGGACTTCCAAATGTTTTGCCTTTTGCCTGTGCTTCAACCCGACCTGCATTGATGTTGTCCTAGCAACAACTAAAGCATCAAAGGGACGGGGAAAACAATACACTGGTAGCTCGGGCTACATGGAATTGATCCAGGCTACCCTTAGGGGTTGGGGTGGTTTTGTCGAGCCAGCAATCTATTGTAGGTTCTGATTAGGCTAACAAGTATCAGTTAAGTTCATGATCCTTCCCAAGCCTAATGGTATACGAGCATGCCCCCTGCCCCCCCTCCAGCTCAGCCAACCAGTTTGGTGTATAGTGATCTCTACCTAAATTACACAAAAAACGTAACATGAGAGGTCATATATATACCATCCTAGCTTAGGATGGACGTATTTACACGCGACTTTAATATCAAGATTGCCATTGGTGGCCGCCCAAAGCCAGTGAGATTGAGTAAAGTGGAGGCATCCTTTGCTGGTAAACAACCATCGATCTTTATTGAGCACTCAAGACAATACAATCACTTCCATCCAAGAATAAAAGGTTCCGAAAATTACACAGTTCATCGAGTGTTCCATTGATGTATAGAAGTTAACAAGAGTTGTTCAAAAAGAAAAGTTAATAAGATGTATACGAATTTGAGATTTGCATTGTACACATTTTAAAAAAAAAGTGCAAGACACAATAGATATGCTTTGGGTCCAAACTTTAGACCAGTTAGAAAAAATATGGTTTGGGCACAAATTTTGCAAGCTTCTCGTTGGTGGTCGTAGAGATACAGTTCCAAAAATCTTACCGTAAAATGGATCCCCCATTTATTTTGAGTAAAATACACCATAAGTCCTAAAACTATTCAGAGGGTGTCAAGTTAGTTCTAATACTACCAAAATGCTCATATGAGTTCCAAAAGTTTGCTAAGTGTGCCACCTGCAGTTCTATCCGCGCAGGTTCTATCTGTGTTGCATCATCTTTGACTCACACAGGTGGCAGGTTGACTATTTCCATGTGGCAACATTTCTTATAGACCACCCCAAAATGTCCCCTCTTCTAATTTTGTAGCCTTCCTCATTGCACAAAACCTACGTGGATTCCGTCTACTCATCAATCTGCCCAAGCCATCCATCCCATTCCCCCGATTCTCTCGCACGATCTGGTCGCCACCATCCCGCATCTACGTCATCGTTGGCCTTGCTCTCCCACGCGACGGCCCCAGACCCCTTCCCCATGCGGCGGCGGCTGCCTTTCCTGAAGTGCACGGTGACGGCAGTGCAGGTAGGAGGGCGGCAGTGGCAGCAAGCAGCAGGCAGGCTTCGGCCTCAGTCCTCCTTCCACCCCGACGCTAAAGTTTAAACAACTTCGTCCCCAGCTACTCCCCAGCATAGATGATTCTCCCTGAGCAGCGAAGTTAGATGTGTCAATGGTTCCAGCACATGTCGCAAAGGTTCATCACGTTCATGATGTTCAGGTTCCGAGTTGGACTGTGGCTGTTGGAGGAGGGGAGGAAGGAAAGGGAAAGGATGTATGCAAGGAGAAGGGCCACAAAATTAGAAGAGATGACCGGGGGCTGTGCAAAAAAAAAAAAATGCCGCATGTCAGTAGTCAACCCGCCACCCGTGCTAGTCAAAGCTGATGCAACATGGATAGGACTGCAGGTGACACACTACCAAACTTCTAGGAGGACTAAGTTGACACCCCTCGAATAGTTTTAGGACTTGTGTATGTTACTCTTTAATTTCTAGCGCACTAATTTCAGTCGCATAGGCACTAATTTCTACCAGAGTTTGTCTGGATAAGAAAGATTATACTACATGGCACCACCATAGGATCAATTGGATGTAATATAAGACCACATTTGGATCAAACATTGTCTAGCCGCTGAAATGACTATTCTGACTGTGCTCACCCAGCATGCCGCTTTTCTCCTAGAATTCAGTTAGTTCAGACCAAATAAGTTCCATTTTTCCTCTCTCTAATATGATAATCCGCATATCACTCAGGCAGGCCCAGACTTGCCCAGATTAATCTCCTGCTATTAATCTCAGGGACAAAAAGAGCACCAGCAGATCATAACCACAGTGCATCGACTGTGATGGTATACTTTTCATACCACATCTGAGAAGAATACACAAGCATATAAATTTAGGCGATACTTGGGCCCGAAACACACATTGCTGAAGAGAAGAGCTGCCAAGCACTACCAGTCTACCATACAAAGGAAACAAGATATGACTGAAATCCGACTTGAAATGTTACTTGGGGAAGCTGAACTTCCCTGGATTAGGTATTCAAAAGCATCTTGCTACATTAGAAACTTGGCTAGACTAAGACATGACAATTTTTTTAAGATAGCATATAAAAATAGCAGACACCATTGATGTGATGTGACAAACTCAGTGAGAACTGCAGCAGCCATTCCTTCACCTGTTTGGAAACAAAATTATCAATCTTGTCATTAGCCTGATATTGAGCAGCACCTATATAAAATAATACTGCACAGTGCATGAACAAGCTTTGCATAACAAACTCGTGATCAGCTCTGCAACATAAACAAGAGCTCTATAACAGATATCATATTCCTGGCTATATCTCCTATGAATACCAATGACAACAAAATAAGTCCTTCAGTCTTTTTTTTTTTGCGAGGAAGTCCTTCAGTCCTTTAACATGGCTTGTGAGTGGGGGATTTGAATGATGCGACTGTTGTTTCTAATAACAATTAGACTACTGATAACTTGCTTTCAACTTAACAATTATGAAACAGCTAAACCAAGGGAGACCTATGTACATGGCCTCGGCACACAAAGATAATTTGAACGCCATCACAATATACAACAATTGGATCATGAAGTGCCAGAACAAGGAACTTTCCAAAGCCTGGGCAAAGCACAAGTCAGAGTGCTCAGGATGCTATTTTTTATTCAAAATTACGACAAACAGTCAATTGAGGAAACGCAGTCCAAATCTCACAAACTATGTTCCGACGATCTTCTTACCCTTTGAACCATTTCAGCACATTGGCCCATCAAACCAGGCAGTCAACCTATGAATCATGTAACAGTTCAATTCCATTACCTCCACCAACAACGGCTGTGTCTAGAAGTATAAGAAGTCAGACAATTAATAGTTTTGAGCCCCTTCTCCAAGACCGAGGTGTGGGCAGCGGTGTCCGTGTGCGCGTCGCCGGCGGAGAGGGCCCTAGGGCCTGACGGGTTCACGGCGTGCTGGCACACGATCAAAGACGACATTATGGCAATGTTCGAGGGGATTTCGCGTCGATTAACAAGGCTATGATCACCCTGCTGCCCTAGAAGAATGAGGCCGTACAATTAGGAGATTTCCGGCCAATCAGCCTCATTCACTCTGTCGCCAAACTGATCGCAAAGGTGCTCTCGATGAGGTTGGGGGACGTGATCGATCAGCTGATCTCGCCGGCAGAAAGCACTTTCCAAAAGCGTAAGGGGATCCATGACAGTTTCCGGTTTGTTCAGAGCAAGCTTCTGCACAGGAAAAACAAGTCGGCGTTGTTGATGAAATTAGACATAGCTTTGACAACGTCTCCTGGGAGTATCTCATGGAGTTGATGCAGCAGATGGGCTACCCGGCGCGCTGGAGGGGCTGCATTGCACTCCCGCTCTCCTCCGCAGAGTCCTCATGCCTCCTGAACGGCGTCGAGGGTGCGATCATCCAACACTGGAGGGGACTATGGCAAGGCGATCCGCTGTCGCCACTGCTATTCATCCTGGCGATCGATCCCCTGCACCGACTCCTCGAGGCAGCCACGCGCTCGGGCACCCTGCACCCGCTGCCTGCCGGAGTGGCGGCTCCGCGTCAGTCTGTACGCCAATGACGTGGTCGTCTTCATCAACCCAGCGCGTGGGGAGGTGGATGCGTTCGTCCAGCTGCTCGGGGGGGGGGGGGAGGTGGTTTGGTAACGCCTCTGGGCTGCACCTAAACCATGCCTCTGGCTTCCTTTGGGACCAACCGGGACTAATGGGCTGCCTTTGGTCCCGGTTTGTCCCACCAACCGGGACCAATGGTGGTGGGACAGGAGCGAGGCCCATTGGTCCCGATTCATCCCACCAACCATGATCAAAAGGTCCAGGCGAACTGGGACCAATGGCCCACGTGGCCCGGCCGGCCCCTGGGGCTCATGAACCGGGTCCAATGCCACCATTGGTCCCGGTTCTGGACTGAACCGGGACTAATGAGCTGACCCGGCCTGGACCATTGCCCTTTTTCTACTAGTGACCTTGATCTTTAACCCCACAATGTGAACTGCATCAACCAAATTGTTACCATGACATACAATTATTCTTCCTTCAGTTCCAAATGATCTGTATAACTAAAAAAAATGAACCAGTGTTAAATTCCCTGAAGAGAGCGTTATTTTGAACCAGGATTGCATTTTTTTATGATGGTAAATGCAATCACTAATTCAGTTCAAAATCTATCCTTCTGGCTGAAGAAGCCTAGACATGTAACAGAAGAGTATGCGATGAAAATCAAATCTGTAATATTACTTGGGGAAGCTCAAATCCACCAGACTTTTGGTATTCAAAAGCCTCTTGCTACATTAGAAACGTGGCTACAATAAGACAGACACTCAACATGTACATGACTCGGTCAATCAATATGTGCATGACACATCCAATTTGAAAGGGTCCCGATAACTGCCACACGTCTGGTGTATCGGGTAGTCGTGCCACACACCTTGTGTGGCATGGACAACAACCAGCCCGCACGACCACGTCCGGGCGCGCAAAGGCACGACCCGCACGTCCGGTGTGTGGCAACCCCGCCCAGACGCGGGCCAGAGGACCCAGCAGCCTGCACGATCCAGACGTCGCGGCCTCTTCTCCCACCTCCCGAATCCCGACTGCCGCCATCTTCTCCCACCTCCCGAACCCCTACCTCCATCCCGGCCTTCTCTGGTTGCCATGGCAACCAGAGCAGATCCGTAGGGCCTTCCCACCGCAAACCACACCCCCACCCTCCCCCACCCCACCCCACCCCTCCCCACCCCCAATCCAACAACGCCCTCCAAAGACGACCAGAAAGCAGGTGAATCTCCCGATCTCCCTACTGCTTCTCATCCTTCTACATGGCACATAAAATTGCAAAATTACCGACGAGGTTGGCAACTAGATCCATCCTACAGGGATAATACACTACATGGGTTGTGTGTCTTCGCAGTTGCCAAGCAGAATACACTAGACCTGCCATGTACTACATTAGAGATAACCGTAAGTTCTCAGTAGATTGATGCACGTAGTTGGTAAATGAATGGATGTGTAGGAATCCATAAAAAGGTAGAGAAAATTGAGAAAATTTGGAATAATGGAGGGTGTGAAAATTAATTTCCACTCGTGTCTAACGTCAGTTGCCACCTATCATTGTCGTCAACTGCCACCATGTCAACTTATTGCTTGCCATCCTATTGTAGTGGCTGATGCCATCGAATCGAACAGATAGCTAGCACCCAGATTTTAGAAAAGATAGTGGATGTACATGTCCTACTAGCCATGATATGCTGGTTGCCTACACATGAAAATGTGATAACACTGACGTGTTAACTTCTACATGCAAGCAGCACAAGGATACATTTTTTGTGGATTGTTGATGCGTTCTTGTTCATGCAGTGATTGATAGCACATTGGCAAAAACGAGACGCGGAAAAGAATGAGTCACGGAGATGGCGCTGATCTTTTCGGTTCTCAAAGGCTAGAAACGCCCCCTTGGGATGCATCAGAGTACAGTCAACTCATTTCTGCAGGGCCGTTGCTGCCACTACTAGAACAGTACGCAGGCATTGGTATGATGCATGATAACAAAGAAAAAGAACATTTGCCATGTTCACGACGATGAAGATGACATTCTACTTATGTCCTACACTGTCATTTTTTCGCAGGTTCTTATGACCAAAACACACTCAGGGGGGCACCATGGCAAGTTCAGTCATAGGGCGCTAACACTGACAAATGTACGGGCAGCCAACTTCAAGTAGCTAATGTGGCAAATCAAGGTAACGCATACGAAAAAGAAACATACTGGTCTGGACATGAAAAATAAACTTGCAAAGGATGGCAAAAGACTCACGAGTTATGTCGAAAAAAATGCAGAGCCTTCGTGTAGCACGTGGCATCAGGCGGCACCCATGTACCTGCCATCGACGTCATACATAGGTGAGTCCATAAAAAGTGAAGTTGCGGACGATGAATTAGCAGAAGGGGTATAGTTGACAACTGCAGTTGCCATGAGTAAACAAACTGCAGTTGCCATGAGTTGAACATCCCTGGTCAACTGCAATTGCCATCCCTGGACAACTACAGTTGCCATCCCTGGACAACCGCAGTTGCCATGCCAGGATAACTGCAGTTTCCATGCCTGGACAACTGCAGTTGCCATGCCAGGACAAAATGCAGTCGCCATTTATTGACCAACAACTATCATGCTTACAGGTTATTACAGTGGTGCTACCCCGGCAAACATCTCATGGCAAGCTTCACATATTGCAGATAGAGCACGTCTTTTTGGTGTGACAGACCACAGAAGATGGGCACATGCAGCACAATAAGGTAAGGAAAATTTGAACCGCAAAATAGCGCTGCATTTGTTTTTGTGGAAATAGCACGTGACAAAAAAAAGATTTGTAGTGGTGATGGTGGAAAAAATCAAACGGAAAACGCTAACAAGTGGTTTGTGCAATGAGTCATATATTGTTTTCGGGATTTGCCAACTGCTAAAAGCATGTGTGCAGCACTAATGGTTGATCGCATTTGCCTAGTGAGCTCAAGCCTAGAATACAAAAGTTTTGATGCTAGAACACACTGGTTGCCATGTATTGGCAGCAGTATTTGCCATGTATGTAGGACTACAGCTGCCATGCATATAGAATCCAAGTTTTTGTACTAAAATGAGCTGGTTGCCATGCATTGGCAAAAGTAGTTGCCATGTTTGTTGGACTGTAGTTGCCATGACTAGACAACTACAGTTGCCATGCATGTCCACAGGCAGACTCACGGCTTGCTGTTTGAATGATGCCATGCCAGATCACTTGAAGTTGATGTGATCCGTTACGATAAACATGTTATTCATGGCAAAATCTTACGCTCATACATGTTTTTTTCTATTACAGGGCCTACAACTACATTGAACAGCAGCGCAGGGACATCTACTGCGGGGAGCTCTGAGCGCACGGAAGACGTGTTCCACCAGCCTGCCGACAATCATGAGGCAAACAATGTCGAGTCAGAGTCGGAAATGGCAATCATTCCAGCAATACCGACACGCACCCCTTTGAACACAAGCACTGGAAACACTCAAGTAGATGAAACTGCCGCCGATACTGAAGTGAATGATGAAACTGATGACGAAGCACAAGGGGATGACGATGATGGGAAATCAAAGATCGTGGTACCTCAGCCACCGTACGTTGGGCAGAGATTTGAATCGTTTGCAGAAGCATAGGAATCCTACCAGACATATGCAAAGTTCCATGGGTTTGCGGTCAACACCGAATACCATAGGAAAATTAAGAAAACTAATGAGTACAGCAGAGGTGATATGAGGTGCCACAAGGCACGAAGGAACAAGAAGGGAAAAGGTGTGCGCCTGTCGTTCCAGAACGAAAGAGAGGTATCATTCTCAAGATGGGATGCCCTGTCCGGTGTAAGCTGAACGTAGATGGAACACAGTATGTGGTCACTGAATATTTTGACGAGCACAACCACAAACTCATAAAGAAGTTCGACCTGGTGAAGTTTCTGACCGCCCATAGAGGATTCACCCCACTCGAGAGGAAATTCATAAAGCTGCTACATGATTGTAACGTCGGTCCATCAAGAATGGTGCAGATACTATCACTCGTCCACAGCAAAAATGGGACTTTGAGTAGCATGCCCTACATACCAGCTGACGTCACAAACCTAAAGGCAAAATACCGTAGAGAGAGCAAGTTGGCTGACATAGAAGCCACGATGGCCTACTTCGATGAGAAAGCAAAGGAAGATCCAGATTTCTTCTATAGGATAAGGTTGGACGATGAGGACCATGTCAGGAACATGTATTGGGTGGATGGTGCTGCAAGAAGAGCCTACAAAAATTTCTGAGATTGCATTTCATTCGACGCGACGTATCTCACTAATATGTACAAGATGCCGTGCGCTCCATTCATAGGAATAAATAACCACAATCAATCGTTGCAGTTCGGGTGCGGGCTTGTTTGGAACGAAGACACGGATAGGTACGTTTGGCTGTTCAAGACCTTCCTGGAGTGCATGGATGGACTTTCTCCGATGAACATAATAATAGACCAGGATTTTAGTATGCGTGCAGGCATAGAGGAGGTCTTTCCGTTGGAAGTGCACAAGCACTGCAGGTGGCACATTATAAAGAAGGACGAGGAGACGCTAGGACCGTTCTTTGTTGAGCGTCCGGAGCTGCACAAGGCATTCAAGCTGTGTGTGGACCACAACTTGACGGTGGAGGAGTTTGAAAGGAGTTGGATGGCCATGATTGAAACATATCAAGTCCAAGACAACGAGACTCTTGCTAGCCTGTGGGAGAAGCGAATGTATTGGGTGCCGGCCTACTTCATGCAGTGCTTCTTCCCTTTTCTGCAGACTACGCAGCGCAGCGAGGGGTTCGATGCTGTTTTGAAGCGGTACGTGAGCCCTGGCAACTCATTGCTACAGTTTGCCAAGCAATACACAACTTTGCAACAAAAAATACTGGGATCTGAGCTACAGCAAGAAGCAAACACCGCGCTAAAGCAGCCAAAATTGCTAACGTATTTACCGATGGAGAGACAGATGAGCAAGATATACACCAACAAGATCTTTAACAAGTAAGTCAGTTGCGTTACAGTCTTATTTACACAAAGCACAAAGACAGTAGGTCCCATATAGAATGCAATGCAGTTGCCATGATTTGTGGTTGACATGTTTAATAAAATACTGTTTGCCATGGTTACTCAGCTGCAGTTGCCATGTTCAATGAAAAATACTGTTTGCCATGCTTACTCACATGCAGTTGCCATGTTCAATGAAATACAGCTACCATGTTTAATGCACTGTACTTCCATTGGGCATGTTGGTATGCAAATGCCAATGTCAACTGAAAATGTTATGTTGTTGCCATTTCTACTGAAATGCAATTGCCATGTTTACTAAAATGCAACTGCCATGCTTGCTGAAATGCAATTGCCATGTTTACTCAACTGTAGTTGCCATGTTTAATAAAATGCAGTTGCCATGTTTTATGCAATGTGCTTCCATTGGGAATGTTGGTGTGGAAATAACGATGGCCATTTGAAAATGTACTGCAGTTGCCATGTCTAATGTACTGTAGTTGCCATGTCTAATGTACTATAGTTGCCATGTCTAATGTACTACAGTTGCCATGTCTAATGTACTACAGTTTCCATGTTCAAGGTACTATATTTGCCATGTTTAGACAAAATGTATTTCTATTTACATGACAACATAAGGTGCTACAAAAAAAGATCACACGATAGTTCAACAGAAAACACACAAAACTTGCAGATTCCAGGAAGAAATAAAGTGTGCCAGCATGTTCACAGCTTTCCAGGTGGACGAACATACGTTCAAGGTGTGTTCTATTTTGGGCATGTCAGATTCAGAACCTGAAGACCCGGACAAAGGAAGGAACTACTTCGTGAAAGCCTCGACCGGACAAGGCGAATACTACTGCCAATGCTGCAAGTTTGAATGGGACGACATTGTGTGCTGTCACATGCTAAAAGTAATGGACATGAACACTGTGACACGGATGCCCCGCCATTTCATAAGGCGGCGATGGACTTGGGACGCTAATGACCCGTTGGCGCCGCAGACAACAAACATAGTTCTGGCTGTGCATGACGAGAGACCTGAGTCAATCATGGAAGCCGTGAGGCACCTTGTGCTGACAAAGAACTATGCTGACCTAATTGATGAAGTGTGTAAGAGTGATGAGACAGCGAGAGTCACAGAAAAACAGAGGAAGACCCTGAAAAGAGAGCTTGATGAGATCAAGAAGAGGAAAGCTGAGGAAGCCTTACACAGGTTCCCCCGCACATCAATTGTGCCTTCATCCACGGGGCTATCATCTGAAAACTCGGAGATAGGATCTGGAATAGCAAGCACACAAACCCAGGTCAGGAACCCGCCCCGTTCCATCACAAAGGGGCGTCCAAAAGAGATAAGGTACAAATCGGGATTGGAGATTCAAGCAAAACACAAGAAAACGAAGAAAGGGACGGGCAATCCGTAAGCAAAATTGGGACGCTGTGACATGGTCCTTGTGGACATTTTGTTTTGTAACCTAGATGTTGTGATTTTTTTTAAATTGGGAGAATGACTCTTGAGGGGCATCAGAAGTAGAAGGAAAAATACATTGAATGGATAACTGCAGTTGCCATGTTGTGGGTACTTAATCTGCCATGTTATGTGTAGTTAATCTGCCATGCTATTTTATACTAAATATGCCACTAAATATGCCATGATATTTTATACTGGATCTGCCATGTTAATTATACTGGATCTGCCATGTAGTTTATGCTGAATCTGCCGTGTTGTTTGTACTGAATCTGCCACGTTAGCTGTACTGAAATATGCCATGTTATTTGTAATGACTCTGCATCGCATATATTTCCATGTTAATTCGACGCGGTTTAGTCACACATAGTGTGTTGTGTGCAAATGTATGGGAAACAAGTTGAAAGAAGCGTAACGTGCATCAATCGCAGGAAAGGTTACGGCTACATGATCAAACTACCATGCTAGCCGGTGCAGTTAGCAATGAAAAAGAAAGAAGCAAAACAACCAAATGAAAAATGACGATGACTTTCACTAACCATATCTGATGAACTACATTTGCCATGTTTTAAAACATCGTAGACGCATTCAAAGCAGCAAACTGGTGCTACAAACGATGAAACCATAATAATAACGATAAACATAAAACCTATCTGCTGTCACGCCTAAATAGGTTCACATCCACACATACATTACAGAAAATATTCAAATGTCGCTCACACATCACCACTACATACTAGGCTACGCGGGGTTGCAATCATAACATAGCACACAAACATAGTTTTGACAAGAACAAAGATAGTACCTTACATTCCTCGGCAACAGAATGTAAGGTATGCGTCTGGTGTGTAACGCCACATGATCACTTGTACTTCTTGATGACTTTCTTGACAGCTTCCTCCACGAACTCGCGTGCTCCGGACCGCTTGTTGATATCTTCATTCGTCAAACAGTTCCATGTGTAAATTTTCCGGAGCTCAACGACCATTGCCGCTGTGACAGCGGGAACAAGTCTACCTTCCCACTTTGCAAAGTATTCCAACGTGTGAAAGACACAGTCCGTCCTGCACAAGAAAAAGAGTGAGGTGAACTCACAAAAAGGATAGACATAGCAATGTTAAACTTCAATTCAGATGTAACAACAAAGAGGGGTGGGATTGATGTAAATGGCACATGAAGGAAGGGGTAGGAAATTACGTGTTCCCTTGATTCGTAGTCGCGACGTACTCAATCGGGAAATGTCTGATTTGGACCTTTGAGTTTTCGTAGTGACGGTTCCATGTCTCTTTGACGTTGTTGATGAAGAATTCAGCATGCGAAGTAAGGTCTGCATCAGCTGCCGAACGCATTGAATCAAGCACCTCAAAGCGTTGGTTCTTCAGGTCAAGACAAATCGCGTAGTGGTGACCACACTTGCCGTGTGGGTCGTGTGGTGCAAGCTCCTGGAACATGGGGAATAGGACCTGCAAGTAAAAATGAAGGAAATGAGAAGCAAAGTTCACATGAAGAACAACAGAGGGACAAAAAAGTAGAATCACGTAGAATGTTTAGTTATAGTGGGTAGTTGAAAGAAAGTTGCCGTCCATGTATGAACAAAATTTGCCGTGTATTTTACTTTGAAGTTGCCACATAATTTGCACGGGATGCAAAAATCAGAAAGTTAGTTTGCACGGCAGCTGATGCCACATGAAACATTTGCCACATAAACAGAGTGCAGATAATGGCAAAAAACCATACCATGTGAAAAATAAGTGCAAACAGGGAAGGAGTACTCACATATTTCTTCACTTTGAGCTTGAATTCACCATGTTGAGCAAAAATCTTCCTCAGGATTTTGTGGTGGAAGTCACCATCCCATATTTTGCAGGTCACACTGTAATGCATGATTGTTTTGTCAGGAGACATATCCAGATGCTTGTTGATGTAGTCAATCCCGCATGCAACTACATTCGTCGACATTTTACCGTTTGGCCTCACGGACTCGACAAGATCACCCAGGTCGGCATACGTCGCTTCGCATTGAATGACCTTGGTTCTATCCAAACATGAGCTGTATGAAAATGATATAGCATGAAAGAATCATGTCTACTAAGTAAAAAGAGAAAGAACTAAAACGTAAGCGGATCATGTCTAGAAAGTACGAAGAATATGAATGGTAAAAAAGAGCAAAGCAAAATGAGAGATTATGTGGTGAGGTCATTTATGTTTTCAGCTCCTTCATGTGCTTGCTGCTGGCCCTCACATTACCAAATCGCTTGACAATATCGTACAGCTGGGTTTGTTACTTTGTGGCCCTGACTTCGGGCTCGTAGTCTTCCGCGGGAGGTGGGTGAACTACCCTCTGCTGCCTCACAGAACCAGGGGTGGCACTCCTAATGGTATCCTCAGATACCGTATCTGCAGGCACATTGGAACTTGATTGCCCCTGACCTCGTGAGGACCTCCTCTGCAATGCTGCCTCCTCAATCCTACGGTAAGCTTCATCAAGAGACGGCAAAATCTCCTCGGGGGTGCCTGCAAGGATCAAAATGTGGTTTAGGATACCTGAAAAACAAAACAAAAGTAGAGCTAATAGAAAAGGTGCATGATATGTAATATAGATACAAAAATTGGGGAGTTGCCATGTGGAGGCAAATCCAGTTGCCAGGTGTATTGCATTGTAATTTCCATGTGAAAGCAACTGCAGTTGCCATGTTGTGCGAACTCCAGTTGCCATGTGAAGGCAAATCCAGTTTCCAGGTGTATTGCACTGTAATTGCCATGTGAAAGCAACTGCAGTTGCCATGTTGTTCCAACTCCAGTTGCCATGTGGTTGCCGGATGAGAAATGCAGCATGGAAACAAAAAATGCAGGTGACATGCTACAGCAAATCCAAATACAAATGTATAGAGCGTTATAGTTGCCATGTGAGAACAAGTACAGTTGCCATGTTTTATCAACACCAGTGCAAATGTGCTTGCCCTAATGGAAACTACAACATGGCAACAAAAATGTAGGTGAGATGGTGCAGTAAATTCGATTGCCATGTCATCACATGGCAGTTGCCATCACATATGAGAAACCAAAAAACAGAAAAAGAAATGATTGGGATAAAAGTCATACTACACAGGTGTATACAAGAAAAAAGATAAACGCAGAAGAAATGTACCTTGGACGATCGGCTCTGCGAACTTGACAGCCTTCCTACCCTCAACCATTGGCTGCACCATCATTGCGGGCATGCCTCCCGGAAAAGCAAAGGCAACTGGCATAGGATCTTGAACCAGTGGTTGATCTTGACTGATGCCAAGGCTGAAGCTCGGTGGGGTGAAGGCCATTGGGTGCCTCTCATGCCTACTGGCCGGACCGTGAACAACTTGCGGGGCAGAATCCAACGATGAAAGATCACAAACATATCTGAATCGGCCACTGCAGAATCATCAGGCTTGTCAATAGGGCAGGGCGTGCTGTCAGCGATGACGGGCGTAGATTTGTTGACAATCCTCTTGTTGGGGCGGTAGGGGACACCAATGTTGATTGGGAGCTTCGAAGTGCGCAGATTTAAGATAGGGATTTCCACTGCGGGTAAAGGCGCAGTCTGCTCCGAACGCTCACCTTCATCACTCGTGCCCGGCTTGGCACCTGCATCAGTTGTACCCCGGTCTTCTGGTTTCTCCATAACATTGCTTTTGGCAGTTGGCAGGAACAGTGTGGACACAGGGACGTAACCAGACTCATCTCTGCTGCTCCTAGCTGTAGCTGGTGTGTTGGATACGTCTGTTGATTGCTTGCGGGGGCTACGACGCCTAGGTGGAAGACCAGCACGCGAAATAGTGGCCTTAGCAATATCTGCACTGCCAGGAGCTGGAGCTGTTGTGCCAAGACTCTCACCTGCAAATGGCATATCATTATGAACTGCCGCCTCAGCCACTTCTGTCGTGGACACATGAGTGGCACCACGCACGCGCTTGGAATTAGTGTCAGATGAGCGGGAATCTTCCTTGCTTAGGTTGGTCTCGGGGGCATCCACTTCAACGCTTGCTGATGGGGTGGCATGGCTCACAGCAGCATCCTTCATTGCCAGAAGAGTGGGCAATATTTCAGCTGTCCTGGCAGATACCGACTCGTCACTCGCTGATGTACGGATGCCCATTATTCTAGCCTGCACATCTGCAGCAGACGGAGATGGTCGGCCGCTTGCATCAGAGTTTGTGTGAACAGTTGGTGGTGCAGCAGCAGTTTTGTCGACTGGTGGCTCGTGAGCATCTGAGTTGCCACCTGTTGACAACTTTGAATGAAGACGTGCGAGTGGGTCCCTAATGGTATGCTTGACCGTGCGTGCAGTAGTCTTCTTCACCCTGCAAAAAAGGAAAGCACATGGAAAAGGTATTAAGAAACAAAGTAAAAATTATTGGCCATGGTAGAAAATGTAAGAAAAATGAAAAGTAGGTGGAAAAAGCTGGTAGTTGCCATGCAGGTGGAATAAGAGTTGCCATGTGGTATAGTTAGCAGTTGCCATGCAAAATCCACCAAGAGTTGCCATGCTAGCAAACTTGAAGAACAATGAAAAATGTCTGGTCTGCCAGTAGTGCAATTTGAAAACTAGGTATGTGGTGAGCACACAAGCCAATGCAAAGATGAAAGTTGCCATGCAGGAACAAGAAGATTTGCCGTTTGGCCTACATAGCAGTTGCCATGCAAAAAGAACAAGCAATAGTTTCCATGCAGTTAAAAAAAGGAGTGAGATCATTTTAAAGCAGCAGTTGCCATGTGGGACTGATGACAGAAACCCATGTGGCAACCTGCACAGATGCATTGAAAAAAATAGCAATATGGCAATGAGAGAACATGGAAAACATACTTCTTGACTGGCTTTCTCAAGTCTGGCCACACGACAGGATCCCCGGTGTTGGACGTCGTCATACAAGGAGATGACCTAGTGGAATGGGTGGCACCAGCAATGGGGGCACCTTTGTTCAACCGAGTAGAAGCACGGGTAGGCGTTGGTGCCTGTTTATTTGTAACTGCTCATCCACCAGCTATCACCTCACTGCACGTGTAAGATGGATGCAAAAAGGTGGCAACTGTCAGATAGCAATCTCATTGTCGCACTTAGCAAAAGCAAAATGCGAAAAGGGGTTAGTCTGATTCAAAAAATATAGACAACACAATACACTAAACAAAAAAGTCGAACCTCCTCCTAGCAGCTACGGGATCGCTCCTAGACCTCTTGCTAGGGGAACCCTGCCCATCATCCTCTCGACCCCTCCCCCTCTTTGAGGGCAACACCCGCTCGCCTCTCGCAGCCGTATGTTCTTTGACTTTGTCCGGTGGGGGGACATCTGGTGCATCCTTGCCCTTCTTACCACCTGCATGAACTTCGCCATGTTCGTCGTCATCGTTGTCGTCTTGCACGTTCTCCATGTCATTTTCGTCCTCCTTGTTGAGACCAGCGTCTCCATATAGTTGATCTTGTGTGTCGGCAGGCTCTTGGGAACTGTTGTAGTCATACCGGCCACGACAACCAGTTGGCCGATGTGACCGTTCTGGGACAAATGTAGTGAACTGCCTCGCGACCGTGTCGCTGTCAGAGCCGTTAAGGGACGTCCAACCCTGAACCAACTTCACGAGCAAGCCGGTCATTCCGAATGCAAACTGCCCAATTAGATGCTCAACAGGTGCCCTCGCCTGTGAACAAAACAAAGAAGCAGCAATAACCAACCATGTTACAGTCACTTGCACAAGATCAAAAAATAATAATCGAATGCAGCCATAGATGTATATCTTTGATTACCTCAGTAGGGCAAGACGGAGCTGAGTGCACGTCCATCCACTTTCCAAAGTTCTGAGGCCCCCCAAACACGCTATAGTCTATAACATGCTTGGCCATCAGCTAGAAATAACCAAAAAATAGCTAGGATGTAAAAGAGAGAATGATTAACACTGGCTAACAGTTCATGTATTGCAAAAACTACAAAAAGAAAAAAGAAGAAGACGCGAATATAAGTTTCAGCACGAATGACAGAGTTGCCATGTGGAGTGAGACATGGATACCATATGCAGACAGCCATGGATAACAAAGGTAGTCATCTCTTGTTAACCACAGACGGTTGCCACATCACGATTTTTCATATGTTATGCGGCAAAAATTTGTAAAGAATGTCGTTTAGAGAAAGAAACCAGGACTAACCTGCAGTTTTCCATATTTGGTATCAGTTACCCTGTCTGCAGCAAGCACAGCCTTGACAGCATCGATAGTCCATGCAGAAACAACAAACTTGTGCGTAGGTGGTGGGCCTCCTATCCCAGTGAAATCCACAGTGGACAGATCAAGACAATTGACGTACATGAGCTGATGTACAACAATTTTAAAAAGAAAGAAATATCAGTTGCCATCATGGTATTTTGCGAAAAAATAGGATAATATATGTTCCTACAATCATCAAGTTGAAGTGAATGAAAAAAGAGAACAAGAAGAAGTTGCCATCTGTATGTGCTAATTGCCATCATAGTGTGATGGCAGTTGCCATACTGTCATGATGGCAGTTGCCATCATAGTATGATGGCAGTTGCCATATTGTCATGATGGCAGTTGCCATCTTGTTATGATCAGGTTGCCATGCATGAAAATAAAAGGTGTTAAAAAGAGTGTTCACAGAAAAGGACTGGTGAAAAAAATACCATTAAATGTAGTCGACAACCCTTCTGGTACATCTTGCTTGAGAATGCATCATGCAGGAAGTCGGCAATGAACATACACCAATTCATGTTCTTCACATCTTTCAGTTTTGCCTGCACCACACAATTTTCAGGACAACGAGTTGCCGCATCAGAAACCAAATGGAAAAAAACATCAAAGAACACTGGCAATGACTAGCTTGCACATGACATCGGAAGCCAAAAGATTGAAGGACAATAATGTAGTAAAGATAGATCATTCACCAGGATGGGGAAGCATTTGTTGCTTGGGCGAAGAGAAGTGGTCGGCGCGAAAACAGCTGAGATGAGGTACATGAGTAGTTTCATCTTAAAAACCTCGCCATGGGTTGTCATGGCCTGCAGCGAATCTGCCAATACAGACGTGTTCGGCATGGATTCCAACCCAGGAAACAAACGGGGGAACAACGCTTCCTCGATCTTGTTATTGACCTCATCGGGACTTTGATATGTCCACGGGGCACACCCACAGCGCAGAAACGGATTCCTCATTCAACGGCATTCTTCCACGTCCCGGAATCACAAAATTCCTGGAGGCGGGGTCATAAATCTCACCAAGCCAGTCGCATACAGGGTTGACTAGATTCGTGCACCGGACATTCATCAGAGCCTGCATACCCATCTCAGCAGCAGCTCCCTTCTGATCGTCGGTAAATCTGCCAGTCAATGAAGTTAGTCGTTCCTGGGAGGCCCTGTTACAAGTACGTTTCTTCTTCTGCGAAAAAACAGACAAATGATCAGTTCTTGCCGTGTTTTCACTGTCATGAAATTTTAGTTCATGATAGACGACTCCAAGCTTGAGGTGGCAACCAATAACATATGCAGGAGGAGGAGGGTGTGTGGACAATTACCTCGTCGCCCTCTTTTCTCCGTCCAGTTGCCCGATTCTGCTGTGGCAGATCCATGAAATCATCATCATCGTTTTGATGATCACCGCGAGCCATTCTGCTGAGGTAAGAACAGACCAAATTATGACGGTGGAAATGAAAATGCAAGAAGTAGGCAGTTGCCACCTAACAGAATGTCCTTGCCACATGGGCTCGAGTGAAAATGTCAACTAGTGAATGCAAAATATCACATGAACACGCACGCACCCCCCTTATGATTGTCGAAAACATAAATGTGGCAATTAAGCACATTGGTTACATTTGAAAAAAAATGTACAGATCATAAATGCACTTAAAAACAAAATGTTGAAGTTGCCATGTTAGCACAAGATAGTAAGAAAGAAAGTCACAAAATCCTCCACTGCACAAACCTAAGATGTGGCAGCTCATACCCTGTCCTCATGCAACAATGACTTGACATGTGTTCAATGGCAAAAAATATGCTAGGTTGAAATTGCCATGTTAAAATGCAATATAGAATTCAAAAAAGCGATGAAAAACATCTAATGAACAACCTGAAATTGCCACAGTGTGTTCAGATATCACAAGTCATCATGGCAAAACACGAAAAATTGAGTCTGCCGTACAATGAATTTGCCACATTGTACTGACTGTAACATGGCAACAGACATGCTGTGTTCAGACAAATACTTGCCACATGGAAAGATGTATATGGCATCTGAGAGAATTGATGTGCAAATTAGTTGCCATGTTATGCAGCCAATTTGCCACATTATCCTGTCTACAACATGGCAACAACCACAGTGTGTTCACAGTCTATTTGCCACAAGAATATACTATCCATGTGGCAACAGATACAGTTGATGTGCATATTAGATGCCATCCAGTGCAATTGGTTGCTGAAATTGCAGTGACTACCGATTTACTACACTTTACCATTCCTACAGTGTGGCAACTATCACAATCATTCAGGAAAATTAGTTACCACGCGGAACAGCATGTTTGTGGCAACTACCATAGTCATTCAAGAAATTAGTTGCCACATAGAAAAGCATGTTTGTGGCAACTATCATTGTCATTCAAAAAATTAGTTGCCACATGGAAAAGCATGTTTGTGGCAACTAACACAGTCATTCAAGAAATTCGTTGCCACATGGAAAAGCATGTTTGTGGCAACTATCACAGCCATTCAGGAAATTAGTTGCCATACAGTCGTGATATTTACTCAAACTACCACGTTTGCCTTCATACTGCAGTTTCAAAAACAACTAACTAGATCTAGGGTTCAATGGCAACTATAGTGACTTGAAGTTCATCCGCAAAACTCTCCCCGAACTGATCGCAAACACCAATTCAAAGCAATGCGCAACTATCAGACCGGAAAACAACAGCCCAATCCCAAGGCACAACCAGTGTGTGTCTCCAGACAGGCAGAGCCACACCAGCAAGACCGCCACCATGGCGGCGACGAAACTGCCCAGTGCCACCAAAAACGGCAAGCACAGGACTCCGCCGCCGGCGGGAACGCCGGCGCATCGCCAAATCGCCTGAATATATTTGAATCTCAAGCGAAGCATCGAACATGAAGGGAAGGGAAGAAAATCTAGGCAAGGATTATGAGAGTGGGAGCGAGCATTACCTTCAACTCATAGGCGCTCCGATGAAGCCGCTCCGGTCCGGCGAGCACCACCGACGGTCGCGAATGCCGTCGATTCTTCCGCCTCCACCGTCGCCTTCTCCCCTCGTCTTCTCCTCAAATTATCTGAAATGCGAAGTGGGTTGTGCGAGTACCTGTAGGGATGTGTAAATGGAACCGTGAGGGGGGGGGCGAAGTGTGCGACGTGTTTGATGTCAACCACAGTCGGCGCGTGGCGTGCGGGCGCATAGCAGTTCCCACCGCACGCCCCCGTGTGGCAACCGCTAACTACGGTTTGGCAACCAATGTGCGGGCGAACTATGTCACATACCACACACACGCCTTGTCCTACGTGGCACAGAAAATCGGCCAGATTGTGCCAAGATTCATGCATAAAGTATTGGACGGTGATGGATGCGTGTGGTAGAGATGGTCAGCGCCCACACGTGTGGGCGTTAACATTTTCGATTTGAAAAGTATGGTTTTTTGCTTTAGAAAGGAATGTTCTTTTTTTGTCAAAGCAAAACTTACTAATCCCATAATACACAACCAAACAGAAAAGCAGTGGAGAAAGAAAGAAACCGATGTAGAAAAACACGGCATGCCTTGTGGCCGCCTCGTCCCCAAAAAATCAGGGTTCTCTGCCTCCTGTAGGTGTTGTCGTCGGTCTGCCTCGTCTCCGATGGTCTTAGTGCCATGGGGGGCGTGGTGGATCCCAGCCTTTACCGGTGAGAGGGCTCCGTTTTTAGATGTGTCTTCAAGATTTGTTAGGGTTTGTGTCCTACTCAAGAAGGAGAGACGGCGGCGGCGGCCTGAAGATGGAATAAGGTCCTCCCCGCCTAGCCCCCGTTCCGGTGGTGCATCTAGCATCGCCGGTGGGCACGTGGAGGTGTGTCTCCGGCGGATCTATCTTTGGTCGATTCGCTCGGATCTATTCGTCGTTCATCCACGTTCGTGTGTTTTGAGGTTGGATCACTCTGATCTACGCTGCTCTTCATTGGCGGTGGTTGTTGTTCTGGTGCGTTGGTTCTATGGGGCCTTAGCACGATGACTTCCCGACTGTTTACTACAACAAGTTTTGCCTGGCTCCAGTGAGGGAGGGGTGATAACGGCGGCGCTCCTTCGGCTCGCTTCAGCACTTGTAGTCGTTCCTACGTGGTCTATGGATCTGGATTTAATTTTTATTATTTCTGGTGTTCGATGTACTTCCATGATTGAAGGTGAATAGATCAGATGTTTTCCCGCAAAAAAGAGAAAGAAACCGACAATCCACTTCTGAGCTCATCTCCACCCGCGCTAAAGAAAAAAAATCAAAACAAATAATATATTTTTAAAAAATTCACATTTTTGCATGGTAGATAATTTGATGTGTGAGGTGCGCTCCAACTTTCAAATAATTTGTACATCTGAGCAGCTCTTAGCAAAAAAGACAAACTCAAGATCTGCAAAAAAGTTCATTGTTCATGTTCTCATTGTTGACACTCAAAAGTGGCATGATCATAAAGCAGCATGCCGGGGTAGAAAATCTTGCCGGGGTGAAAACCTTGCCGGGGTAAAAACATGCCGGTGTGAAAGCTTGCCGGTGCGAAGGCTTGCCGGCGTGTTAAGCTTGCCGGCGCAGAAAGCTTGCCGGTGTGGAAGCTTGCCGGTGTGAAATCTTACCGGGGGAGAAACCTTGCCGGGGTAGAAACCTTGCCGGGGTGAAACCTTGCCGGTGTGAAAGCTTGCCGGGTAGAAATCTTGCCGGTGTGGAAAGCTTACCTGGGTGGAAAGCTTGCCGGGGTGGAGGCTGTGATAGTCAATCCGACGAGAAGTTGAAGATGTGCTCAAAAGGTTATATAGATGATCTCAGATGGAAAAGTGTTCTACATGGAAGTTGTGCGTCTCGTCATAATAATCGATTTTGATATAAAGATCGTCCCAATCCGAGGTCGTATGCAAAAGTTAGAGCCCGCACAGCGCAGCCCTCCAGTGAGCAAAATATGACGCCCGGAATCAGACACATATGTGGGTATGTCTGATGAGCTGCGTGAATAATTAGCTATTTTGCGCGAGCGATTTGATCCTCAAGACGACCTCTGATGAAAAAATGTTCAAAATGAAAGTTGTTCGTCTCGTCGAAACTATCAAGATTGCTTTTGGACTCGTTTCCGTACAAGGTCGTTTACCACCACAAAAAAGATCCGCAAGGTGCAGCTAGTTTGAACCGAACAGTTTTGGAAAGTTCGGATAAAACCAATCCGAATTTGACTAGGGTTTTGGACGTGAATCCAAGCCTTTTCCTTGCACGGGAAGTTCACCCGCCTCTAGGGGTGACAGCCGATTGAACAACACCCAGTCGAACAAATAGATCTACTACATTTTCGTGTTCATCTAGTTTTTATCTCTCTCTTGTATCTTTCTTATCGTTCTTCGCTATTTCTTCATGCTGGAGGGCTGCGGATCCATGAGGCTCTAGGGGCGACCGAATCGACCTGAAGCAGCCCATAGCCACCGCAAGCCCTAATGGGGTCCCTCTCTGGCAAGCGGGGCTTTGGGTCTACAAAAGCGCCCGCCGACTCTCTTGCGTATCGCGCTGTCGGTCGGGTCTCCTTCGACGTGAGCTGCGGTGCATCACCCTCAGTGTCGAGGGTACACGTGACGTGTTCGTGTGCGAACACACTTTTTGGCGACTTCGCTGGGGACGAAGTTTTGAACGGTCTCCAGCCCGTTCTTAATACGAAGAGATCGTCATCTAGGGTTTGCAATCTATAAAGGTAATATGAACTCAATTCCCCTTTATAGATGCAAATAATTCATATGTTGTTGCTAGATCGCTTAGTGAGCATAATGTATCGGCTAGCCCTAGTTTTATCAATCATGCATCTAATTATGCGCAAGGGCCGATGAAAAATAATTTTCATGCATCAAATTCTTATGATTGTAGCAACGTACAACATATGTATCCTAACTCTCACGCATTGGCAACCCCACAAATCCATATGCCGATGAACAACATGATGGGTTTGGTAAATCAATTTGAAACACCTCATGTTAAAATTTCCAATAGCATACAAGAAAGTGTTTCACCCTTTTATTCATCGGCAACTAATTTGCAATATATGAATCCAACCTTGCCGATGGATGAGAGAACTGGCCTGGCTACTATTAACTATTCGGCTAGTTAATCTCAACCATCATATGCTACACCTCATGTTAGTAATTTTTCAACACCGTCTGCAACTGTAGATGTTCATAATTCGGCCCCGCACCTTCATGTCATAGCCGAATAAGTGAAAATTTGGTTGGAACACACGTGTCATCATCTAATACTGTAGCATATAATGCATGCTCTATGAAATTCAAGAATTTCGGCAACACTCACGAATCATTGCCGAAAGAATCTGAAAGTATTTCGGAGCAATCCCTTCCAGAAGCGGTTGTGGCTGCGTTAAAAAAGAGCTTGGCACAGAACAAGAGGATTAGTGCTCTTTGCCTTGAACAATATGAAAAGGGGTTGTTTCCTGATTATGCTGTAATAAAGGCTAGAGTTTTGCAAGAAGATGAAACTTCATCAATTGATAGAATTGGCGAGAGAGCGTATTGTTATACACCAGTGCATACACCTTCACCTAGTACATCAGCATATTGTACACCCACTACACAATTGCAAAATTTCGGCAACACTAACACTTCATTGCCGAAAGATCCTAAAAGAATTGGGGGGCAAACTAATCTAGAGCGTGCTGAAATTGAGAGGGGAGTTAAACCTTTGCGTGATAGGGTGCAAGTATTTCGCCAAGAGAGAATTGATAGGGAATTAGCTCAAATAAAAGAAGCCTAGCCAATTGATATAACCGGTGAAAAGAATGATGATTCCGAAAGTGCTTCGTGAAGGAAATATCCCCAGAGGCAACAATAAAGTTGTTATTTATATTTCCTTATATCATGATAAATGTTTATTATTCATGCTAGAATTGTATTAACCGGAAACTTAGTACATGTGTGAATATATAGACAAACAGATTGTCACTAGTGTGCCTCTACTTGACTAGCTCATTGAATCAAAGATCATTTGATTAACGGGATCACATCATTAGAGAATGATGTGATTGACTTGACCCATTCCGTTAGCTTAGCACTTGATCGTTTAGTATGTTGCTATTCCTTTCTTCATCACTTATACATGTTCCTACAACTATGAGATTATGCAATTCCCGAATACCGGAGGAACAATTTGTGTGCTACCAAACATCAGAACGTAACTGGGTGATTATAAAGGTGCTCTAAAGGTGTCTCCGATGGTACTTGTTGGGCTGGCATATATCAAGATTAGGATTTGTCACTCCAATTGTCGGAGAGGTATCTCTGGGCCCTCTCGGTAATGCACATCACTATAAGCCTTGCAAGCAATGTGACTAATGAGTTAGTTGCGGGATGTTGCATTACAGAACGAGTAAATAGACTTGCCGGTAATGATATTGAACTAGGTATTGAGATACCGATGATTGAATCTCGGGCAAGTAACATACCGATAACAAAGGGAACAACACATGTTGTTATGCGGTTTGACCGATAAAGATCTTCGTAGAATATGTAGGAACCAATATGAGCATCCACGTTCCGCTATTGGTTATTGACCGGAGATGAATCTCGGTCATGTCTACATAGTTCTCGAACCCGTAGGGTTCGCACGCTTAACGTTCGGTGACGATTGGTATTATGAGTTTATGTGTTTTGATGTACCAAAGATATTTAGGAGTCCCGGATGTGATCACAGACATGACGAGGAGTCTCTAAATGGTCGAGACATAAATATTGATATATTGTACGGCTATATACGGACATCGGAAGTGTTCCGGAGAAGTTTCGGAGAAAACCGAAGTGCCGGAGGGGTTACTGGAACCCCCCGGGGAAGTATTGGGCCTTAGTGGGCCTTAGGGGAGAGAGAGGGCAGCAGCCCAGGAGGTGGTGCGCCCCCTCCCATGGGGAGTCCGAATTGGACTAGGGAAGGGGGGCGCGGCCCCTCTTTCCCTCTCCCTCTCCCTCTCCTTCCTTCCCCTTCCCCCTTCCTAGTAGGACTAGGAAAGGATGAATCCTACTCCTACTAGGAGGAGGATTCCTCCTCTCCTTGGGGCGCACCAAGGCCGGCCGACGTCCCCCCTTGCTCCTTTATATACGGGGACGGGGGGGGGGGGGGCACCCGAGAACACACAAGTTTTTTGTTCCAAGCCGTGTGCGGTGCCCGGCCCCCTCCACCATATTCCACCTTGGTCATATCATAGCGGTTCTTAGGCAAAGCCCTGCATCAGCAAATTCATCATCACCGTCATCACGCCGTCGTGCTGAAGGAACTCTCCCTTGAAGCTCTACTGAATCATGAGTTCGCGGGATGTCACCAAGCTGAACGTGTGCAAATCACGGAGGTGCCGTACGTTCGGTACTAGGATCGGTCGATCGTGAAGACGTACGACTACATCAACCGCGTTGTCATAACGCTTCCTCTTACGGTCTACGTGGGTATGTGGACGACACTCTTCCCTCTCGTTGCTATGCATCACCATGATCTTGCGCGTGCGTAGGAATTTTTTTGAAATTACTACGTTACCCAACACTTCGGTTGAAAAAACCGAATCAAGTAGCATACATTCTGAATCCATCAAATCCAAAGAGGCAAACATTCAGAAAGGGTATGGAAAGTATAGCAAGGCAGCCATACTTGATTTTTTTGAAGTTAATAGAACCTACTTCCTGCCCTATGAGTTTCGTGCCATAGAAATTGATGAACTTCAAGGACAAGAACAATTAGCCGAACAATGTTCGGCTGACAAAAATCTTCAATGTAATGATACACGAAATCAAGAAAAATATGATGAAGAGGCGTTGGGGGGCCATCAAAAGGCAAAGAAAGATATTGTTCAATTCACACCACCATCATGCTCTCCCAACATATTTGAAGAGGTATGTTTAGCAAGTAATTTACCTATTTTCAGATTTGGTCAGAACTTTATTGTTGATGCATCTATTGGTCAGAATCTTACAGTAGCTAACATGATACCAAGTTTGATTTGCTGAAGGTTGTAATCTGCCAAGTGCCCACAAGATCTGGGAATTATAAAGATTTCAAGCTAATTGCGTTCTTCAACTGCGGTCTCGCCTATCTGACAGGTCACTGCGGTAAGTGGATAAATCTGCATGTCCATCGCAGGATCATAGATCCTCCATGGTTCTCTGATGCCATTGAACACAAGGGCTTCATTTACACTGTCGACTCCTTCTATGGCTGGACGTATTGCTGGCCTACTCCAGTCATCACTACAAACGGCTGTTACAGCAGTATGTTACTTTCCTATGATGTCACGATGGCTTGCTTATATTACTGTCAACATTTACTGAAAAAATATTCATGCTCATAACATGCTATTCTTAAGATTGACTAAATCAAGAGCCCTTTTTTATTTGACTCCAACTTGATATGATGTTGTAGGCCGCCTGGTGTCCCTACCCTTCCTAATCCCAGAACCTTTCAAAGAAAAGCGACATGACAGTTGCAGGTGGTTCCTGGCTTGATCAGACAACGGCGAGAGATTGATGATCGTTCGCACGTACCGAACGTGTTGTTTCGCGGAATACAATCACAATCACTGCAAGGTCTTTGAGCAGGATCCCAGCTTCTCTGGGCCTTCAGGAATTTTTGACTGGAGGCTGGTAAGTAGCCTTGGCAGACACTCTCTGTTTGTCGGACTGAATTATTCAATTAACCAGGAGATAACCGACGGCAAGGATCATGATGGCAGCGCGTTTTCGTTCATCAGGCAAAACTATGTGTACACATCGTACCATGCGTCTCTGCATGCACCATACCCTGATATGTGCCGCCATGCTCTGCAACCCAAAATAGGAGAGAGGGTCGCAAGTATCAGACTTCAACCTGCTGGCTGGAGTTTCCCCCGTCAGGCACCCATCTGGTTCAAGCCGTCAGCCAATCTCCACAGCCTAATAAATAGTAATGTCTAACTGAGCCAGTTAGTTAGATGCGTACACTTGGTGCAGTAGGATCTTTATTTAGTTTGATGCATACACTTGTTCTTTTTTGGTAGCCCTTTTGTAATGATGGCTGATGTTTGGTTTGGAAGAGAGAGCTGCGTCTTCACTCTTCTGGCCTGCTTACTGCTTCTGTTGCACCCCCAGCCCTAGTTGCTGCTGCTGCTGTTTTCAATGTACAATCAGTAGTATATTTTGTCTGTTGGTTGAATATAAATGTGTTGTTAGAACGACAAACACAATGTTTTGGAAGTCGTTGCACGGTTCGATCCTTTAGTGCCCCGTACCGTACGTAGCTCATACTATTTTTCATACGGAACACATTTTCCACTTGTTGATAACATGCAGCCCACTGATGAAGGCTCAATAGAGAAGCCCATAATTAACTGGAAGGGACGCTCTCACATGAATCCGGCCCAGGTACATGCTCATGGTCCCCTAAACATAAATAAGTAAATAAATAAATAAAGCTAAATGCTCATGCACCAGTTCTTTGGGAAAATAGGTAGCCCAGTATTTCTTTTTGAAGAATACCCAAGCTAGGCCTATTTGTTTTCTCCGAATTACTGGGCTGCAAATCTTTCAAGACGAGCAAATAGGATATTAGTTTTTTTTGAATTTTGTTCTTCACTGATATCTTATACGTATTTCATTGGATTTAACATGACATAGTACTAACTTATTTTTAAATTTGTTTTAGTATGGCTATTAATTTTCGGATTAAGAATATTTCGTTCCCCAGCAAAAATTTCCCACATATTTAGTTAATTTTTTGACCCTGGTACTGACCAGAAAATGGCCGGCAATTCTAAAAATGGAAAACGGGCTGCAATAAATTCCATATGAATTAGAAAATGAGTAAAAATTATAAAAATAATAGCAAATGGGCTGTACACGCAACGGATTTCGAGGCTGACTTGTTTACGCAAGGCTTTGTCAGTGAACACACGATTCTAGTCGCCGTGCTTCTTCAATCTCTGATCTTCCTGCTCCAGCCACCTAAACTAGCGCCAGTGGGACTGCCTGCTCCCTCCTCTTGTGGCCCGATGTGATGCCGCGCAGGCTTCCCCCGCCCACCCTACTCCCTCCGCTGGCCTGTCCGCACGCAATCAACTGCCTCCTTATTACGCGAAAAAATGATTCCTCCCACTGATATCTGGGGCGCACCCGTTGGGAGGCTGACCTGTGGGCCTACTACGTTGACGCATACGCAGGGCTTGTCAACTTAGTCAACAATTGATTCTAGCAGCAGTAACCGTTGGATTTGAATCGAACGGTTCTTCTGCTTCTTCAATCGCTGCTCTTCTTGCACCAGCCGCCCAAACCAGCGCCGGGTAGACTGCCTGCTCCTGCCTCCAGTGGCCGGCTGTGCTGCCGTTGAGGCCTCATCGCCCCCTACTACTCCCAGCGCTAGCCAGGCCCTGCGGCGATGGCAGCCTCACACCGCAGCCGAACCAGTGAACCCTGGTACTCCTCTCCGCGTGGGCATCCACTTCTGCGTCTTCCCCGGCTCCGCGTCGTCCCCTTCCTTGGCCTCGCCGTCGTCCACCGCCTTGGTGCTCTCGGCGCGGTGTGGTCAATGTGGTCAACGACATTCCATCGAGAGAGTACTGTACGTGTAGAGGCTGACAGCTGGGTCCACGGCCATAGCCCAGTTTTTTTGTGATTTGCCAAGTAAGTCACTTTGTCAGGCCTGTTGGGCTGCAAATCTTTCAAGACGAGGAGAGCTTTCATTTGGCTGGCCGAGAAAATGGCCCATCAGTAATGAGAAATGGGTTGTACATTTTTAAAACACATCAAACCAGCAGTTAGTTTCAAATATCTTTTTTTTCATTTCGAGATTTTAAATTACATTAATTTTTATGCATGGAGAATTTGTTGGATTTTATATTGATATACATTTATTTTTAAAATCAGTTTGAATGTGAGTCAAAATTTCGGGATTAAAAACAGTTTGGACTGCACCGAAATATGCAAAATTTCGTATATGTTTTTAACCGTGGCCACAATATGGGCTGTAATGATAACAAAAACAATATGGGCTCCAAAAAAACCTTAAGAATTAGCAAATGGGCTGTAAATTATTAAAAATAATGGTAGATGGGCTGTATGCTGTTTTCCACAGATTTGAAGCTTTCCTAAAAAAAGGTTGACGCAGAAGCAGTGACTGTTGGATGGCCATCCAACGGTCGTCGTGCTTCTTCAATCTCTGCTCTTCCTGCTCCAGCCTATCAAACAAGCGCCGGCGGGACTGCCTACTCCCTCCTCCCCGCGGCCGGCTCTGATAGCTCAGACCCACCAGTTATATCTTCGTACGCAAGGAAGTGCCTCCTTATTACGCACAAAAAATGAATACTCCCCCTGTTAGCTGGGACCCAGTATAGTGGCAGGCTGACTTGTGGGCCTACTAAGTTGACGGGGATGGAGGGCTTTATCAACTTAGTCAATATGCACGATTCTAGCTCCAGTGACTGTACGATGTCCATCCAACGGCCGTAGTGCTTCTTCAACCTCTGGTCTTCTTGCTCCAGCCGCCCAAACCAGCGCCAGTCGTGCCTCGTGCTCCTGGCTCCCGTGGCCGGCTGCGATGCGGCAGAGGCATCACCGCTTCCTACTACTCCAACCGCTGGCCAGGCCATCCCTCTACTCACCCAAACCCCCTGTTATTCTGCGGCGACGGCAGCCTCACACCGCAGTGAACCAGTGAACCCTCGTACTCCTCTACGCGTGGGCATCCACTACCGCGTCTTCCCCGGCTCCGCGTCGTCCCCTTCCTAGGCCTCGCCGTCGTCCACTGCCCTGGTGCTCTCGGCACGGCGTGGTCAACATGGTCAAGGAACGGCTTCCATCCGACGTGGACTATACGTGAAGAGGCTGACAGCTGGGTCCACGGCCGCAGCAAGGAAGTGCCTCCTTATTACGCGCAAAATAATTAATCCTCCACCTGACAGCGGGGACCCACCGCACGGGCCACCATATTTAGCGAAAAAACGTTTCCCCCCTGACTACTGGGACCCACCAGCTACACCTTCGCACGCAAGGAAGTGCGTCCGGGCAAAAAAAATGATTCGCCCCCTGTTTGCTGGGACCCACCAGCTACATCTTCCCACCCAAGGAAGTGCATCCGGGCAAAAAAAAAACGATTCACCCCCCTGACTGCTGGGACCCACCAGCTACATCTTCGCACGCAAAGCAAGTGCGTCCGGGCAAAAAAAAAATTCGCCCCTCTGACTGCTGGGAACCACCAGCTACATTTTCGCACGCAAGGAACTGCCTGACAGTCGGGACCCACCTCGTCGAAGCATACGTAGCATTGTCATTCTGGTCGCGAACTTGTACGTACATATATACTGGTTGATGTAGAGGCACACACGTGTCATAGTAGAGGCGCGCACGTGTCGTAGTAGAGGCGCACACGTAGCATGTACACGTACTACAGCGGCCAGGGTGGAAGAAAGAAAATACGTCCACGTATGTGTACATACGGGCGGGGTCTTGAACGCCTAGTCGCGCATACGTACGGCGAGGGCTCGTGTTCATGGGGAGGCAACGGAATGCATCGTGTTCATGGGGAGGCAACGGAATGCGTCGTGTTCATGGGGAGGCAACGGAATGTGTCGTGTTCATGGGGAGGCAATGGAATGCGTCGTGTTCATTGAGAGGTAGCAGAACGCGTGGGAGCCAACCGGCTTGGACGGAACAGGCGATGGAAACGAGGCCTGGCATACCACAGAACGGAGGAAACGGATCTCCTACGGTCGAAACAGGGGTCCTGTTGATCGGGAGGGGTGTGGCGTACCGCTAAACGGATGAAACAGACCTCCTACGGTCGAAACGGGGGTCCTGTTGATCTGGAGGGGTGTGGCGTACCACAAAACAGACGAAACAGACTTGTGTTGGAGCGCTACGGTCGAAACAGGGGTCCTGTTCATCGGGAGGGTTGTGGCGTACCGCAAAACGGATGAAACGGACTTGTGTTGGAGCGATACGGTCGAAATGGGGGGGGGGAGGGGTGTGGCATACCGCAAAACGGGACTCCACGGGATACTGTTCATCTCCACCGTTGACCTCCTCTAGCCTCCACGGGCTACCGTCGACCTCCTCCAGCCTCCACGGGCTCCTTTTCATCCAGCCTCCACCGCGCGCTACTCCACCGGCTACTGTTCAGCCACCGCTCCACGGGCACCCCTCCACCATCTACTGTTCATCCAGCCCTCCACACCACGGGGTCCTGTTCAACCACCCCTCCACGGCCACCCCTCCACCGTCTACTGTTCATCCAGCCCTCCACACCACGGGTTCCTGTTCATCCAGAGGCAACGCCACCGCTCACTGTTCATCCAAACCCCACCCGCAACACTCACTGTTCATCCCAGAGGCAGCATCGATCGGCTTCAGTTAGGAGCAGTAGCGAAGGAATCGCTCCATCGGGTTCAGTTAACAGCCATCGATCGATCGCTCGGGTTCAGTAACGCGTAGCCTGTAGTGCAATCGCTCGGGTTCAGTTGGACCCCAACGCCTCGCTCGTCTTCAGTTAGAGCCAACGCCTCGCACACACGTGCGTATGTACGAGAGAAACGCGCATCGCTCCGCCCCAGACCTCCCACCGTAACCGACAACTCCCCGAAATTTTCCTCCCCCTCGCTTCTACCATGATTTTTTCCGTCATGGACGGCCCAAAGAATGTCATGCAGCTGCGTCTCCGGCCCGCCCAGGACGAAAAGCCCATTTTCTGTCATGATTTTTTGTCATAGAAGTGGGAGCCCACCACATCTATGATGATACCGGGTTTTGTCACAATTATCGTCATAGAAGTGTCATATGTATGACAGAAAAAAATTTCGTTCGGCCCAAAATGTCACGGATGTGTCTTTTTTTTGTAGTGTATCTAGCTCAAAAGATATAAGTGAAGCACATAGAGTATTTTAATAAATTCCAATCAAGTGGGTTTCTCCCAAAAGTTGTGTACATCAAGGATGATTGTGGTAAACTAAAAAGCAAAGACTAATATCATACAAGACGCTCCAAGCAAAACACATATCATGTGGAGAATAAAAATATAACTCCAAGTAAAGTTACCGATAGACGAAGATAAAAGAGGGGATGCCTTCCGGGGCATCCCCAAGCTTAGGATTTTGGTTATCCTAGAATATCTTGGGGTGCCATGGGCATCCCCAAGCTTAGGATTTTGGTTATCCTAGAATATCTTGGGGTGCCATGGGCATCCCCAAGCTTAGGCTCTTGCCACTCCTTATTCCATAGTCCATCAAATCTTTACCCAAAACTTGAAAACTTCACAACACAAAACTTAACAAGGAATCTCATAAGCTCCGTTAGTGCAAGAAAGAAAAACCACCACATAAGGTACTGTAATGAACTCACTCTTTATTTATATTGGTGTTAAAACTACTGTATTCCAACTTCTCTATGGTTCATAACCTACATACTAGCCATAGATGCATCAAAATAAGCAAACAACACACGAAAAACAGAATATGTCAAAAACAGAACAGTCTATAGCAATCTCTAACTCTCGAATACTTATGGAACTCTAAAAATCCTACGAAAATAGGAAGTCTTGGGAAATTTGTCTATTGATCTACATAAAAAAGAATCAACGCAAAAGCACGTTTCTGTGAATTACTAAAATTATTTTCGTGTGCGCAAAGTTTCTGTTTTTCAGCAGAATCAAATTAACTATCACCATAGGTTATCCTATAGGTTCTACTTGGCACAAACACTAATTAAAACATGAAAACACATCTAAACAGAAGGTAGATGCAACATTTATTACTAAACAGAAGCAAAAAACAAAAAAATAAAATAATTGGGTTGCCTCCCAACTAGCGCTTTCGTTTAACGCCCGTAGCTAGGCATAAAAGCGAGGATAGATCTAAGTAGTGCCATCTTTAGCACTCAATTCATAAGTAGCTCGCATGATAGATTCATAAGGTAATTTGACATTATTTCTTGGAAAGTGCCCCATGCCTTTCCTTAATGGAAATTGGAATCTAATATTCCCTTCCTTCATATCAATAATCGCACCAATCGTTCTAAGGAAAGGTCTACCAAGAATAATAGGACAAGAAAGATTGCAATCTATGTCGAGAACGATAAAATCTGCGGGCACATAGTTCCTATTTGCAATAATAAGAACATCATTGATACTTCCCATAGGCTTTTTAATGGTGGAATCCGCAAGGTGCAAATTTAAAGAGCAATCATCAAAATCATGGAAACCTAGAATATCACATAAAGTTTCCGGAATTATGGAAACACTAGCACCCAAATCACATAAAGCATAACACTCATGATCTTTAATTTTAATCTTTATAGTAGGTTCCCACTCATCATAAAGTTTTGTAGGTATAGAAACTTCCAAATTAAGTTTTTCATCATAATATTGCATCAAGGCATCAACAATATGTTTGGTAAAGGCTTTATTTTGACACCGGCGAGGTGGCCGCCGGGGTGTCCCCGTCGTCCTCTGTGGGCTCTTTATCAATCCGCCGTCACCGGTCCCCCGACCCGCCAGCTGCCACGCCCCTACGTCGGTTCGAGGACTTCCCCATCCTCCCTCGGACCTGGCAGCTGATGAGGTCCTACCTCGGGGTCCGGCAGCGGCGGTGGGGGATGTGGGTCGCCGAGATTATAGATCGGGAGACCCTCACCCGCCGGTGGCTCGGTACATTCCACACATCCGAGCTCTCGGCCATGGAGTACAACTGTTGGCAGGTCCTCTACCACGGCGTGGCGGCTAGGCTCAATTTCCCCTTCGGCACACGTCCGGTCCACCTCGTTCCACCGGAGCCAGGGTGGTGAGCTCGGCTATGGTGCGGGAGACCATGAGGCGTGGGAGCGCCTCGAGGCCGAGGCCGCCGACAAGGCCTACATGCAAGAGCTACACCGGCAGCACCCGGAGCTCATGGAGGCGGAGTGGGCGATCTTTGCGGGCGCGGAGGGCGGCGAGGTTATTGCGCTCTCCTCCGATGACGATGTCAAAGGCGGCAAGGACAGTGGCGCGGAGGGCGTCCAGGTGGACGGTGTGACGCCCCCGATTCAATCGTACACTAATCATGCACGCAAATGTGTACGATCAAGATCAGGGACTCACGGGAAGATATCACAACACAACTCTACAAATAAAATAAGTCATACAAGCATCATAATACAAGCCAGGGGCCTCGAGGGCTCGAATACAAGTGCTCGATCATAGACGAGACAGTGAAAGCAACAATATCTGAGTACAGACATAAGTTAAACAAGTTTGCCTTAAGAAGGCTAGCACAAACTGGGATACCGATCGAAAGAGGCGCAGGCCTCCTGCCTGGGACCCTCCTAAACTACTCCAGGTCGTCGTCAGCGGGCAGCACGTAGTAGTAGGCACCTCCAGTGTAGTAGGGGTCGTCGTCGACGGTGGCGTCTGGCTCCTGGACTCCAGCATCTGGTTGCGACAACCAGAAAGAAAGGAAAGGGGAAAAAGGGGGGAGAAAGCAACCGTGAGTACTCATCCAAAGTACTCGCAAGCAAGGAACTACACTACATATGCATGGGTATATGTGTAAGGAGGCCATATCAGTGGACTGAACTGCAGAATGCCAGAATAAGAGGGGGATAACTAATCCTGTCGAAGACTACGCTTCTCGCAGCCACCGTCTTGCATCAAGTAGAAGAGAGTAGATTGAAGTCCTCCAAGTAGCATCTCCAAATAGCATCTCATAGCATAATCCTACCCGGCGATCCTCTCCTCGTATCCCTGAGGGAGAGCGACCACCGGTTGTATCTGGCACTTGGAAGGGTGTGTTTTATTAAGTATCCGGTTCTAGTTGTCATAAGGTCAAGGTACAACTCCAAGTCGTCCTGTTACCGAAGATCACGGCTATTCGAATAGATTAACTTCCCTGCAGGGGTGCACCACATAACCCAACACGCTCGATCCCATTTGGCCGGACACACTTTCCTGGGTCATGCCCGGCCGCGGAAGATCAACACGTCGCAGCCCCACCTAGGCTCAACGGAGAGGCCAGCACGCCGGTCTAAACCTAAGCGCGCAGGGGTCTGGGCCCATCGCCCTGAGCACACCTGCATGTTGCGTACGCGGCCGGTGAGCAGACCTAGCAACCTCCATTACAAAGGAAGTTGCGTTAACGCAGTCCAACCCGGCGCGCGCCGCTCAGTCGCTGACGTCACGAAGTGCTTCGGCTGATACCACGACGTCGGGATACCCATAACTACTCCCACGTAGATGGTTAGTGCGTATAGGCTCGTAGCTAGACTCAGATCAAATACCAAGATCTCGTTAAGCATGTTAAGTATCCGCGAACGCCGAACAGGACCAGGCCCACCTGTCTCCTAGGTGGTCTCAACCTGCCCTGTCGCTCCGCCACAAAGTAACAGTCGGGGGCCATCGGGAACCCAGGCCCACCTCTACCGGGATGGAGCCACCTGCCCCTTCAGCCCCCATCTCCGAACAGTATCACAGGTAATGTAACTGTGTAAAGTATATAGTATGTGCCCGTGATCACCTCCCGAAGTGATCACGGCCCAGTAGTATAGCATGGCAGACGGACAAGAGTGTAGGGTCACTAATGGAACACTAGCATCCTATACTAAGCATTTAGGATTGTAGGTAAGGTATCAATGACTGTAGCAACAATGTCAGGCTATGCATCAGAATAGGATTAACGAAAGCAGTAACATGCTACACTACTCTAATGCAAGCAGTATAGAGTAGAATAGGCGATATCTGGTGATCAAGGGGGGGGGGGCTTGCCTGGTTGCTCTGGCAAGAGAGAGGGGTCGTCAACTCCGTAGTCGAACTGGTCAGCAGCAGCGTCGGTCTCGTAGTCTACCGGAGAGAAGAGGGGGAAGAAATAATGAATACAGAGCAAACAAAGCATCACAAAATATAACAAGGCAATACGCGGTGTTCGGTGTGCCCTAACGCGGTAGTAGGTGATACCGGTGAAGGGGGGAAAACATCCGGGAAAGTATTCCCGGTGTTTCGTGTTTTCGGGCAGAGGAGCCGGAGGGGGAAAGTTGCGAGTTCGATAGGTTAGGGGTGTGTGGCGGACGAACGGGTTGCGTATCCGGATTCATCTCGTCGTTCTGAGCAACTTTCATGTTGAAAATATTTTAATCCGAGTTACGGATTAAAAGATATGATTTTTAAAAGATTTTAACAATTTTGGAATTTAATTATTTATTTAATTAATTCGAAAAAATGTATTTATGACTTCAGCATGATGTCATGCTGACGTCAGCAGTCAACAGGGGTTGACTGAGTCAACCCTGACATGTGGGTCCCGTTCGTCAGTGAGTGTTAACTAATTACCCTAGTTTAGTTTAATTAACAGTAGTTAATTAGGTTAATTAGCCATTAGGTTAATTAATCAGGATTAATTAAATTAATTATTTACTTAATTAATTAGTTAATTAATTAATGTTTTAATTATTTTAGTTATTATTCATTTATTTATCTAATATATTTATTTATTTTTAAAAAAACGTTATGGGGCGGGGCCCCTTAGTCAGTGGCCCGGGGGGGGGGGGGCTAGCGGGCACAGGGCGGTGCGGATTCGGGCGCAACCCGCACCCGTTCGTTCGGGCGCACGCCCAGGAGGGTGGGCGGAGCCGGCAGGGCGAGGGGAGCAGGGGAGGCCGGTGGCCACGGCGAGGCGCCGGCCACGGCAGGGCGAGGGGAGCAGGGGCGCGGCCAGGGGCAGCGGTGACGGACGCCGGTGGAGCCGCGAGTAGAGGCGCGCGGGGAGGCGGGCGCAGCACGGCATCAGCAGCGGCCGGCTGGGCCTGGTGGGTTGGCCCAGTGGGGGGTTGTGGCCTGCTGGGCCGAAGCCCAGTGGGGGGGGGTTGCCTTCTCTTTTTTTTTCAGCTTTGTTTTCTGTTTTCTTTTCTTTATCTATTTTCTTTTAATTTCTGTTTTATAAAATATAAATACAACTCCTAATTTAATGTTATAATTTATTCTACTGCCCCAAAAGTTTGACACCTAATTAAAACAGTTTGCATTATTATTATTTTTAAAAAGGCATTTAATTAATTGTCATAGTTGCTATTTTAATTAGTTTAGAGCCTTTAAACATTTTATAAAATTTGTGGTTTCTCCACCAGTATTACCCATGATTTATTTGACACATTTTGGACATTTTAGTTTTAATGTTTGAAAACTTTTGTTGTTCGCCTAAATCTCAAATTTGAATTTGAGTCGTTTTCGAACTAACGCGAGATTAGTGACAGTAACGGAGGTGACGTGGTGTCATTAGCAGAGGTTACTGTAGCTTGATTATCCGGGCGTCACAATTCTCCTCCACTACAAGAAATCTCGTCCCGAGATTTAGGAGCACGAGTAAGGGGGGAGGGATCTAGTTACGAAATGCTAACGGATCTTCTCAGTCTTGGTTGCTCTTCTCGAAGAGGTCGACCCATTATATTGATGTCTTCTTTTCTCTGCTTCAGGTCATCATGATGAAGTCATCATCCTTTCTTCGGAAATTTCATCGTACTAACGAAAGATTAAGGGGGTATGCCGAAGAATGGATCTCTGCAGGGTAGATTATTTGGTAGACAACAACGAGGAAGGTGGCGGAAAGTAACTCTCGAATTGAAATTTAAGACAATAACGAGAGCAAAGCAAGAAGGTGCAAAATAGAAGTTTCAAGCGCATAGGCAATCGTTCATTGCCTGAAGCAAAGTGTGAAAGGGGTTCAGAGCAATGGGAATAAGTATTGCGTCTGATACCAGATTGATGACCTCATCGTAAGGTGGCTCGTGAATTACACACGAGGCCACGCGTGAGGAATAACTTTGGGAACAGGGGGTGTACAGGAGAGTCAGGTTTCGATCCTGTGGAACTGTGGGTTATGGGCCCACCAGGTGGGTTAAAAATAGGAGCGGTGACATCTCGCACGGTCACAATAGCAAGGCATGTCAGAGGGTAGCCTATCAGTTATGTCGGCACAATGTCGGTACCAGGGGCGAGGGACGAAGAGAACCATTTTCCCGCTCGTTGAACGAGGCGGACCAATAGGCAAAGTTCTCGTCCATCGGTGGTGACCGGAATGCTATCGACAATTTCAACAGGGTCTTACTGACAGAGTCGTACACCGAGGTGTTTACATAAGCAGGAGAATAATACTGCTTAGATTATATAGATCTCAAGAAAGGTTAAACCAACCAATGGAAAGGAAAATAAGATTATCAGAGTAAACAGAACAATGAAAAGGAAAATGTGTTTAAACACATATATCAGGGGGTATATCCTTCCCAAGGACAAGCAGAACAAGATATCCATGACAGGATATAAGGTAGACAACCATTTAGGTAAGGGGGGGGGAGGAATCTCATGATATTACCCATACAACGGTGTTAGGATAAATGATAAACAAAATTTAGCATCGTGCTTCAAATGTTCTTGTTGAAACATCGGAGTACCATAGACATGCTTCGAGATAGAATTGACATGGTCTTCAGGTGAAGATCAAACTTTGGAAACACGAAGGATCCATCAGGAATAACTTGTAGAATAAGTCTTACAATTTCCCCATGGATGAACGGATAACCTTGCTGAAAAGGAATCTATAGTGTTAGGTCCTCCAGCCGAGGGGGGGGGGGTTCTAGGCATGACATCATGTTACTGGGTCATCAAAGGATCAATATCATAACTCTTGGAAAGTTGTCCTAACCATCATATCTGACGGAGATTCAGATCCGATTGGTGTCAGGATACCTCGGACTTAGGATACCTGAGAAGAAAAGGTGCAACGCAAATTGACGAGATGACATTGTAAGATTCTCGGGGAATGAACTATGGGAGCGGGTTTCTGAAGCAATAGTTCATCATTAAACCAAGGAGGGAATGAGAAGGTGGCTGATGGGCTCAGCGACAATTCATCGAGAATTCCAAACGGATGGATTTCCACGATAATGTGCACAAGAAGATGACATTTGTCAGATCAAATGATATAAGGAAGTATGCTCGAGGAAAACATACACAATTAAACATAGGTTTAAAGGTGCGCCCGAAATGTGGATTGGGTTGCACGACCAATGTCAGAATGGTGATTCAATTAGCAAAGGACTTAGAATGAACTATCGATCATTAACTTCAAAGCAATAGGGTTGCTAGAAGTGCATAATCCAAACAACACCGTTCACTTGTGGGTACCCCGGTTGGAATCAACACGAGGACCAAGAAAGAATGGTGATGGTGAGAAGTATCATTATAGCAAGAATTCTTAAGAGGTGGAGCAATCCTCACAACATTCTTAACATCAAAGATGGTAATACTCCGCGGTAGAATATAACATAAGTTGGATAGCAAGGAACTCAAGGTACAACACAATACAGGAACAAGTTTTGTGTTGGAGGGAAAGCAATAATGTTGTCGCTGATAACACCAATCATCGAGGGCAAGGATGGTATTTCTCATCATGATTTCAATAGATCTCTTGGAAGAGCTCAGAATGTTGATGATATCCACGACACATTTGTCGCGAGAGTTCATGAAGATGTAATCGATCAGTGATGACATCAAGTCAAAAGAATGATGAAGCTAGAGGTTATTGGAACCATAGGTACGACACAAACTTGAAATCTAGCTTGTTGTTCAAGGCGAAATGATATGACGAGGAAGATCGACGTAAGCTTAGCTATCATCGCAAATTGGTGCTCCGAGAATAAGGACCAGGTAGCACAGTTAGAATCATCACAACAATGATGTAGCCAAACAGGCTAGGAATGGCGTGATCGGGTACAAACTCATACTTATAGAAGCTTACTGAAGAGTTGTTGAACCGTAGAGCGGACTCGGTTCAGTTATCGGTGTCTTTGAGTGTTTAATAACTCAGAGCCCGTGAAAAATTGGAATCAGTGGTAAGGTAGCACTTGATGAAGAACTCATAAGAACTTATGCAGTACCATGATAATCTCGAGATACCAGGGGGGTAATACTCAACACAAGATCAAAGTAAAGGTCGGACTGGTGTATTGATCCATAGAAGACAATTGTTTTAACTTGTCCGAGAAATGGAATCAAAGAAGAACAATCATGGTCGGAACCACGGTTGCAAGGGATCAATTCACAGATACCATATGTTAGCTATCAAGGAAATAGTTATTATTACAAGAAGCTTCCATGATAGGATATACATCGCGTCCATGGGCATGAACACAAAGTTCAAGGTCGACTCCCACTTCTCCAATGCGTAACCTTTCATTCACTTCTCACGTTCGATGATGTTGCAGTGTTGAAATTTTATCTGGTGAAGCACCAGAAGAGTATGACTCGTGAAAACTTTCGGGTTCACACGGTTTAGAGAAGGCATATGTTCAACCCATAGGGGCTTCTTAGAAACATATACCACGAGTTTCAAGAGTAAATAACACAAGCTCGAAAGTAGAGCAAGGTTGAGAAAGTAGATGATACAATTACCAAGGGCATTATGTATCCAAGGGAAGGCTCACAAGGTTATTGAATATGAAGGATGCTGACGGATAAAATCCAACAATGGGCCTGATGGTCCACAAGGGGTCTGACGTGAGCATCGGTACTCAACTAGAGGAAGAAGAGTGCAAGGAGATCAAATTATAGAAACAACTGACTAACTCAATTGTCAAATGCAAAGGAATTATGATTTCCAAATCAAGGGATCAGAAGCAATGCTCTGATTAGGGATGGATAAGTTGAATAGCCTTAGGGTACAATCAACGACAATTGGATTGGTCGAGAACCAATTCCAGTTAAAAGAAAGGCAGCTCAGCCGGAAAGGTAATTTATAAGGATCAATGATGTTTGCGGGTATTCGCAAACATATTGAGTCAACAGACTCAAAATGATAATGACAAGGAATGTCATTAAGACTACAAGACTTATGGGATTAACCATAATGCAAGCAAGCAAGAATTTCAAGAGCCAAAGGCTCCAGAGGATTTTCGGAAGATCGAATATTATTTTGAAGACTTTTGTGAATCACATGAACAACTGGGGATAAGCGGATACTCGACAAGTGCGAGAATTATCCATAGGGGTATTCAAGTGACAAAGAACAGCAAGGCAGTAAGCTCAAGGGATTATTGAAACAACGACGAGTTTTTCAGGGTATCTTGTAATAACAAGACCACTGGGGATGAATGTAAGAATAACAAATGCAAGTAGTTATCCATAAGGGTTTGCGGTGGGAGGTGAATTGCAAACGCGATGAACACAAGTTCTCGGGTTAACAGTGGAGAGTATCTTCAGGGTCTTCTGGTGCAGCAGACGATCATTAGTAATAAGGGGCTCTCCGGGTGAAAGTGATAACGAGATCCTAATGTTAGACTTAGTAAACTTCATTTAACCCGAATAGAGGAGAGATCAGAGTCCCAGAGTATAGACGAGGAGTAAAAGATCCTAATACCTCCCGATGGCGACGTGGGCCCATGGGCCACACAGCCATGTTAGTAAAAGTTTTTCAACGACTAGACTTGACTTTGGCCACGGAGTTGGAAAGGGGGATTCCTACAGGCAGTCGGCTCTGATACCAACTTGTGACGCCCCCGATTCAATCGTACACTAATCATGCACGCAAATGTGTACGATCAAGATCAGGGACTCACGGGAAGATATCACAACACAACTCTACAAATAAAATAAGTCATACAAGCATCATAATACAAGCCAGGGGCCTCGAGGGCTCGAATACAAGTGCTCGATCATAGACGAGACAGCGGAAGCAACAATATCTGAGTACAGACATAAGTTAAACAAGTTTGCCTTAAGAAGGCTAGCACAAACTGGGATACCGATCGAAAGAGGCGCAGGCCTCCTGCCTGGGACCCTCCTAAACTACTCCAGGTCGTCGTCAGCGGGCAGCACGTAGTAGTAGGCACCTCCAGTGTAGTAGGGGTCGTCGTCGACGGTGGCGTCTGGCTCCTGGACTCCAGCATCTGGTTGCGACAACCAGAAAGAAAGGAAAGGGGAAAAAGGGGGGAGAAAGCAACCGTGAGTACTCATCCAAAGTACTCGCAAGCAAGGAACTACACTACATATGCATGGGTATATGTGTAAGGAGGCCATATCAGTGGACTGAACTGCAGAATGCCAGAATAAGAGGGGGATAACTAATCCTGTCGAAGACTACGCTTCTCGCAGCCACCGTCTTGCATCAAGTAGAAGAGAGTAGATTGAAGTCCTCCAAGTAGCATCTCCAAATAGCATCTCATAGCATAATCCTACCCGGCGATCCTCTCCTCGTATCCCTGAGGGAGAGCGACCACCGGTTGTATCTGGCACTTGGAAGGGTGTGTTTTATTAAGTATCCGGTTCTAGTTGTCATAAGGTCAAGGTACAACTCCAAGTCATCCTGTTACCGAAGATCACGGCTATTCGAATAGATTAACTTCCCTGCAGGGGTGCACCACATAACCCAACACGCTCGATCCCATTTGGCCGGACACACTTTCCTGGGTCATGCCCGGCCGCGGAAGATCAACACGTCGCAGCCCCACCTAGGCTCAACGGAGAGGCCAGCACGCCGGTCTAAACCTAAGCGCGCAGGGGTCTGGGCCCATCGCCCTGAGCACACCTGCACGTTGCGTACGCGGCCGGTGAGCAGACCTAGCAACCTCCATTACAAAGGAAGTTGCGTTAACGCAGTCCAACCCGGCGCGCGCCGCTCAGTCGCTGACGTCACGAAGTGCTTCGGCTGATACCACGATGTCGGGATACCCATAACTACTCCCACGTAGATGGTTAGTGCGTATAGGCTCGTAGCCAGACTCAGATCAAATACCAAGATCTCGTTAAGCGTGTTAAGTATCCGCGAACGCCGAACAGGACCAGGCCCACCTGTCTCCTAGGTGGTCTCAACCTGCCCTGTCGCTCCGCCACAAAGTAACAGTCGGGGGCCGTCGGGAACCCAGGCCCACCTCTACCGGGATGGAGCCACCTGCCCCTTCAGCCCCCATCTCCGAACAGTATCACAGGTAA
The DNA here is from genome assembly GCF_018294505.1 of Triticum aestivum. Taxonomy (NCBI): domain Eukaryota; kingdom Viridiplantae; phylum Streptophyta; class Magnoliopsida; order Poales; family Poaceae; genus Triticum; species Triticum aestivum. Next base: position 57,232,530 of record NC_057801.1, on the reverse strand, counting down.
TGCAACTGTGTAAAGTATATAGTATGTGCCCGTGATCACCTCCCGAAGTGATCACGGCCCAGTAGTATAGCATGGCAGACGGACAAGAGTGTAGGGTCACTAATGGAACACTAGCATCCTATACTAAGCATTTAGGATTGTAGGTAAGGTATCAATGACTGTAGCAACAATGTCAGGCTATGCATCAGAATAGGATTAACGAAAGCAGTAACATTCTACACTACTCTAATGCAAGCAGTATAGAGTAGAATAGGCGATATCTGGTGATCAAGGGGGGGGGGGCTTGCCTGGTTGCTCTGGCAAGAGAGAGGGGTCGTCAACTCCGTAGTCGAACTGGTCAGCAGCAGCGTCGGTCTCGTAGTCTACCGGAGAGAAGAGGGGGAAGAAATAATGAATACAGAGCAAACAAAGCATCACAAAATATAACAAGGCAATACGCGGTGTTCGGTGTGCCCTAACGCGGTAGTAGGTGATACCGGTGAAGGGGGGAAAACATCCGGGAAAGTATTCCCGGTGTTTCGTGTTTTCGGGCAGAGGAGCCGGAGGGGGAAAGTTGCGAGTTCGATAGGTTAGGGGTGTGTGGCGGACGAACGGGTTGCGTATCCGGATTCGTCTCGTCGTTCTGAGCAACTTTCATGTTGAAAATATTTTAATCCGAGTTACGGATTAAAAGATATGATTTTTAAAAGATTTTAACAATTTTGGAATTTAATTATTTATTTAATTAATTCGAAAAAATGTATTTATGACGTCAGCATGATGTCATGCTGACGTCAGCAGTCAACAGGGGTTGACTGAGTCAACCCTGACATGTGGGTCCCGTTCGTCAGTGACTGTTAACTAATTACCCTAGTTTAGTTTAATTAACAGTAGTTAATTAGGTTAATTAGCCATTAGGTTAATTAATCAGGATTAATTAAATTAATTATTTACTTAATTAATTAATTAATTAATGTTTTAATTATTTTAGTTATTATTCATTATTTATATATATTTATTTATTTATTTATTTTATTTTATTTTATTTAAAAAAAACGTTATGGGGCGGGGCCCCTTAGTCAGTGGCCCGGGGGGGGGGGGCTAGCGGGCACAGGGCGGTGCGGGTTCGGGCGCAACCCGCACCCGTTCGTTCGGGCGCACGCCCAGGAGGGTGGGCGGAGCCGGCAGGGCGAGGGGAGCAGGGGAGGCCGGTGGCCACGGCGAGGCGCCGGCCACGGCAGGGCGAGGGGAGCAAGGGCGCGGCCAGGGGCAGCGGTGACGGACGCCGGTGGAGCCGTGAGTAGAGGCGCGCGGGGAGGCGGGCGCAGCACGGCATCAGCAGCGCCAGCAACGGGCGGAGGCGGGGCACGATGCAGAGGAGCGAGGCACGCGCGAGTGGCGCGTCCATGCGGGGCTGTCGGCGAAGGCGGGGCGCGGTCCGGGCGCATCGAGGCGCGGGTGTGCACAGCCGGGCGCGGCGACAGGCACGGGGGCGCGTCGAGGAGCTCGTCGGGGCGGTCGGGCGCGACGCGATGACAGGGGAAGGAGAGGAGGGGGGGCCTCGGCCGAGCGAGGAGGCCCGAGGGGAGGGACGCGGGCGCGGTGAGCCGGTGCGAGCCGGAGCGCGGCACCGGAGCGAGCTCCAGCCACGGCGACCGAGCGCGGGGGGGGGGGGGAGAGGGGATCGATCCCAGGGGGATCGGGGGGGAGCGAAGGGGGGGAAGAGCTCACGGTGGGGGGGCGTAGGGTCTCAGGAAAGCGGCTCGGGGGCGGTCGGGGGCGACCGGCGAGGAGGAGGGCGGTGAGGCGCTCGACGGCGACGGGGCGGTGGCGTGCGGCGTGGTGGTCGTCGGGGGCGGCTCCGAGGCGACGAGGGGAGTGGCGGGCGCCCTGTGCGGCCGGTCGGGGAGGAGGGGAGGAGGTGAGGACGGGGCGATGGGTCGCCGGCGTCGGGGGGCGGGGGGGGCGACGGGATCGGGCGGATCCCGATCCAGTCGGCGCGGGAGGGAGGAGAAGGGGATCGGGGGAGGAATCGGGTGGAGTGGGGGGGGGGCGGCTAGGGTTTCGGTGGGTGAGGAGATAAGGAGTAGTGGGGGAGTGGCCGGCTGGGCCTGGTGGGTTGGCCCAGTGGGGGGTTGTGGCCTGCTGGGCCGAAGCCCAGTGGGGGGGGGGGTTGCCTTCTCTTTTTTTTCAGCTTTGTTTTCTGTTTTCTTTTCTTTATCTATTTTCTTTTAATTTCTGTTTTATAAAATATAAATACAACTCCTAATTTAATGTTATAATTTATTCTACTGCCCCAAAAGTTTGACACCTAATTAAAACAGTTTGCATTATTATTATTTTTAAAAAGGCATTTAATTAATTGTCATAGTTGCTATTTTAATTAGTTTAGAGCCTTTAAACATTTTATAAAATTTGTGGTTTCTCCACCAGTATTACCCATGATTTATTTGACACATTTTGGACATTTTAGTTTTAATGTTTGAAAACTTTTGTTGTTCGCCTAAATCTCAAATTTGAATTTGAGTCGTTTTCGAACTAACGCGAGATTAGTGACAGTAACGGAGGTGACGTGGTGTCATTAGCAGAGGTTACTGTAGCTTGATTATCCGGGCGTCACAGACGGCGAGGACGAGGAGATCAACATCGACGAGTGGAGGTGTGCCTTCCCCAACGACCCAGATGACGACACCGGCCTGGACCCGGCTCGTGGCACACCGTACCTGACGAGGAAGGATTGGCTCGACCTCTACTTCGACCGAAAGTAGTTTAGCTTAGTTTAAATTTATGTTTTATGTTCGGTTATGCAAAACTATCTATGTTTATGTTTGAATGCATGCAACTTTCGGTTGAACCTGCTTTGAACTTGATCAAATTGAAGTTTACAACATTAAGTTTAGGCGATCGACTAGAAACGGCCAAAAATTGCTGGAGTATATATATATATATATATATATATATATATATATATATATATAGGACAAATGTTTCCTACAAGCAGTGGTAGTTACCACCACTTGCGTTTTGTATATTGTATGTAGTATCTGTCAAAATTGAAAGTATGTACGTATAGTATGTAGTATATAACAATGATTAGGTAGTATATATACTAATTTTTAGGTAGTATATATCATGTTTTGAGTATGCTCTTTTTTACGTACAAATATGTACGTATTTCACAAATATAACAAAAACTATGGGTTCATATGTAATTTTTTTCATGTAACTTGCTTTGAAATATCTTAGATATAGTATATGAATATATTTAAAATGATAAAGTAGTATAAATAGTACCACATGGTAGTATATGAGACATATGAGGTAACTACCACCGGGTGGTAGGATGGATTTTCCCTATATATATATCGACTAATTGTTTTAGTCCTTTAACTTTTAAAGGATCGGCTAGAGATGGCATTATGCCTTGTTTATTTCAGTTCTTCACAATGTGATCCTCTATATGTGCAACTATTTGCCGTGCAATTCAATCTCATCAATAACAGTTTCAACAATACCACTATGAATTACGATATTTGGTTGCTATTATGGATGTTGTAGTTAACATGCCTTTTCGTTTTTTAACAATAGCTAGTGTACATTAGACCTGCACAATACCAGTTTGAATGACTATTTGCTTGTTTATAAATATTATGCCTCATGCAGTTAACACACCTTTCCACTTCTTGTTTTGCTTAACTAGCATGCTTAAGCCTACACACTGAAGCTATCATTTGTAGATTATGTTGTCTACCGTGGATATATTTGGTTGATGTTTAGTCTGTTGTGCTTAACATGCCTTTATATGTACTCATACAGGACAATATTGAGAACAGTGCTGTTTTTTCCATCGATGTTAGTTTCTCGCATTGCTTATATGTACTCATTATTCAGGATCTCGGTAGCTGGTACCATATAGCCTGGGGGCTGGTAAGGGATTAATCGTCGAATCGGACATTTCACTGAATATATCTATAACCCATTTATCAGTAGGTTAACTAGGAACATATTTAATATATCTGAGGCTACATAGCAACATGCATTGTACTAAATGACTAAATATGCAATCCCAGGCTACATAGCAACAAGGAAGAGTGTTACCTTAATGTTCGTGTTACCTTAATGTTCTGATGATGTCTAGATATACATGTATAAAATCTTATATAATGGGATGGAGGGAGTGTTGTACTACATCATTTTGCAATTGTTGTTTAGCTTCTAATATTAACTTGGTGCTTTTAGGTACACATGTCATTGCCAAAGATCCACACTTCGACCCTTTCTGCGTATGGGGCAATGAGATATTCATGAACCAACATCAAGTGAGGAAACTAATAAAGATTGTTATTAAAATGGGTCAAAAGATGTCAATCGAACTATATGTTTACACTTTATGCAAGACAACAGTGAACTGCGGGATGGTAAGTAAGAACCATGTAGCCTTCTTTTTACTGCCTGTAATGAGTTGTGTTAGATGACAATGTTTGAATCTTTTTTTCTTTCCAGTGGATCCTGAAGCAGTTTACTCAAGATTACCTCTCAAACTACATGATTGGCAGCCGGCCATCACAAGGGGTTAGACTAGAATCGTGTGTGCCTTCTGCATCGAGGAGAGCACAATAGGGCCATTCTGCTTCACATTGTTCAGCAACCAGAATGTCTGTCGCCTCTTTCTTTACCATTTGTAATAGTATAAGTATAGAACCCTGGTTCATCATTCTTTATTTGTTGGTTATGTAATTCTTAAACATATGTACCTATGAATCGAATAATGCATTGGTTGTTTGAACCCGATGGATATGAATAAAACTATAGTCTATTTTCAAGTTTAAATTAGGTACAATTCTAGATAACAGCCATTAAATTAGGGCGAAATTACGGTGTGCAGGTCATTACAGTGCACACGGTTAATAAAGCACATCATGTGCGATATACATCATAATCTGGCATGGTTCACGGAGTGGAAACATGTGTAACAATTCACACAGTTGCTATTTGCAAAGCGTGTGTGATGTCAGACACTATCACATACAGTGCGGGAAAACTAAATGTGTGTGAATGTCTACCTATCATAGACGGTTTATAATCATGAACTGTTTGTGATGTGCCAGGCATCATAAACGTGGAGCCAGTTTGGTACGTGCCTAGAAAACTCCCGTGCCTGGAATCTGCCCGGGCCTGGAATCTACCTAGGTTTAGGTAAAACCACAAAATTCCGACTGCGATGGCAATGCGAACACAAACGAGTAGCAAGTATGAAGCGTTTCAGATATGCGAGACATAGGAAACGGTTATAGAGGGGCAATTGTATGCATCAAGGCTCCTTATCCCCGATGGTTTCTGGGTCGTGTGGGAAGGATCCCCCTATCGCCCACACTCACTAGGTGACGGTTCTGAGCACCATCGTGGAAAGGGGTTAAAAACTGTTTGTATAGCACCGACACATACCAGTGACATATGGTAACCGTTGTGTAACAAATTTGAAGCATCATGTATCTCTTTGATTGTCATCCTTTGTGTGGAGGTCGGGATCGCCCGATGGTTAACTCCTACCAACCCTTCGTCTAGGAGCATGCGTGTAGTGCTTGGTTTTGGTGACTTGTAGATTTTTGCAATAAGTATGTGAGTTCTTATGACTAATGTTGAGTCCATGGATTATACACACTCTCACCCTTCCACCATTGCTAGCCTCTCTAGTGCCGGGAATTTTCGCCGGTACCATACACCCTCCATTTACCTTCCTCAAAACAACCACCATACCTACCTATTATGCCATTTGCATAGCCATTCCGAGATATATTGCCATGCAACTTTCCACTGTTCCGTTTAGTATTACACGCCTCATTATTGTCATATTGCTTTGCATGATCATGTAGTTGACATTGTATTTGTGGCAAAGCCACCGTTCATAAATTCTATCATACATGTCACTCTTGATTCATTGCACATCTCGGTACACCGCTAGAGGCATTCATATTGTCGGTAGAAATGACACCTATGGGATCACGGGAATCCCTACTACAGTTGCGGGGCACAGGGTCGAGAGGAGAGCGGGATCAGCAATTAGTCAAGCACACGGGTCGTTTACCCAGGTTTGGGCCGCAACGTGCGTAATACAGTAGTCCTACTTTAGTGTCTATTTGAGTGTTCTTGGAGTTCTTGAGCTAGCTACGATGCATAACTTCTCCCGGGGTCCAAATCCCTCTCCAATATTCCTCGGGCCTCCTTTTATAGTCAAGGGGATCGCCACAGTGGCATACAGGAGGTGGCATCGGTGTACAGTGGCTAAGCTTATCGCTAGCCATTATGGGACAAGACGTATTTAATGTGCCCCTTAGGTGTCCTCCTCACTTTATCGGGGACGGAAACCAGCCCCCGTCCCATCCATCACCGCCCCACCTCGCTCCGACACACGTCTAGGCCAGCGGTGAGCATGGTGCCATGTAGGCTGGCAGGCTGCTGAGGTGGTGCAGTGGTAGGGCCTTCACGAAGATTTTCATGCCACCACGTAGGCGCTCACTAAGTTGGCCTGGAAGCCTCACATCGACACGCAGGTGCGTGCCTAGCTGGTGGGCTAGTAGCTGCAAGTGAACGGCGGTGGAACCTTGGCGGGCGTGGGCCTGGCTGTGGCCCCGCGGATGTCCTCGCCAAGGGCCTTGCGGGGCCCCCGGCAAGGGTCTTGCGGCGGCACTGTGGTCATCCCCAGCAAGGATCTTGCCAGAGGTCTTGTGGATTCCCTCGAGGGGGGTCCCGCCAGGTATCGTCGTCTTCTGATCCTTGTCTTCACAAAGATCTGCATGCCACCACAGAGGCGCCTCCCGGGCCCCGGTTCCAACAAGGTTGATGGTGTTTGGAAACCTTGGGCTCAAAGGTGGTGCGCCTTGCTGGCGTTGGGCAAGTTGCCCTGGCAAGGCTCCTGCAGGAGCTGCAGAGGCCGCCCCGGCAAGCATCTTGCCAGGGGAAACCACTTCGCCCTCTTGCCCCTTGTGCTTATGGTCTGGGCGTTTGCTTTGACCATCCTGCGGCTTTGACTCCTCCCTATGTCCTGCTAAGTGTGGTTGTGGGCGTGGCTCTGGCTGCCCGTGCACTAGTAAGGGGTACAAAGTAGAGCCCCTACTTTAGTACACCGACAGGAGCCCCCAGGCTTGGGCCACATATAAGTGCAACGCGTTGTTGGGCTAGGCCCAGAACGATGCGCAGGAAGGTGGGGCAGATTTTACCGTGGTAATTTCTCCTGTCTGTTGCGCTTCCCCACGAGTTGCATTGAGCACGCGACATGGGGGTTGTGCGTGACGTGGGGGTCATGCGCGGGGATGACCGAAGCATGCCCGCGTCATTCCGTAGTGGATAGTAAAGAGGCGGCTTGCGTGTCCCTTGTGAACCGCAAGCCGCCGCTTATTTACTTTCCACGTCTCCCATTACGCCTGCCCCTTGCGCCACGTACGCCGCATGCACGGTGTGGGGTAGGTGACAGGCGCATGGAATATGGGAAGGTGTGCATGTGGGCCGATACCCACGCACCTTCAATTGGGCGAGGAGGGCGGTCGATGGCCCTGCCTGTTGCCACCTTAATGAGCTGGACTGGTTGAGGGAGGCGCCGTGCCTCGATCCCGCCTCTTTATAAGGAGGGGAGGGAGAGGGACGGTATCCCTCAATCTTTCGCCATCCACCTCCCTCCATCTTGGCCTCTTTCTTTCTTCTACCATGGCGAGAGGGTGCGCCGGTGCTTCGACGGTGGCGGCGAGGGTATCCGCTCGACAACGCGCCCCTCCTTCCCAAGACCTTGCGGCGGCGGAGCCAACCACAAGGGGAAGGGGGAGGGGGCAAGGCCGAGGTCGCTGTGGCGCTCGGGGAAGAGGAGGACAGGGCGGTGCATCGGCCTCGCCTCCGCCGGCGGTCCCTCCCCTGATGGAGGGCCACGTCGGGGACCATCCCCACGAGTTCTTCATCAGGTTGCGCCGGCTGGCGCATCCTCGTCTTCGTCTTCCTACTCCATTCGCTCGGGAGATGGAGCTCGACCTGCTGGAGATGCTGAGATTGCATATGAGGGGTTGCGGGAACAGCGGCACGAGGGTTGATGTCGACTTCCCAACCCCTCATGTCATGTATCTCTGCCGTGGATGGAAGACCTTCGCTCGCATCCACAGCCTGACGATAGGGCTTGTTCTCTACTTTAAACTGATGGAGAATGGCCTGCTCTCCGTCATGGTCTTTGGATACTTCGGGACTCGCCTAAAGTGTTGCGTGGAGAGCTCCTCCAATGACGAAGATTCTTCCTCGAGCGGGAGTGACGAGGAAGACATCGACAGCGTCAACGAGGGTGTCAGGCGGGAGGATGACGGGTCCAACTAGGCGCCGAACTCACCATCGCTGGGCGGTGCCGGCATCAGCAGCATCTGCACCTGGCCCTTCTCCCGGTAGAGCGATTTGCCGGGGGCGGAGCCAGCTCCTTGAACTTCCCGGGGTCATCTCCTTGGGCGGCTGGCGTAGGGGGGACCGGAGAAGGCGAAGAAGGCGGGTGGCGGGCCGTCAAGTCGGAGTACGATGGCACCGACGCCTTCGTAGCGTATTGCCGACCCACTGCCTCATCTTCCAGCTCTTCTCCCGGCACCATCATCACCAGCCCTCTTCTGGACGACTGCCGGGATGTTCTCTTGGTGTCTTCTACTGCTCGTACCTCGCCTAGGCGCTCCTTTTGCCCTTCTGTCATCTTGTTCCATTTCATGCGGAGAGGGAAAAGAAAGGGATTACGGGCACCTTATTTCTTTTTAGTTTGTAAACCCACAGGACTTAGTCAAATTTAAAACTTCTAATCCCCTTGTTCTTGTTTACATTCCATACGAGCTATACCTGTATGGGACATTTTAATGAAAAAGGGTGCTTGTCGGGTTCTTTGTGCGTGAGCGAGGCCCATGCCAAGGAATAAAATCCTTGTTATTCTTCAGATAAACACTGTCGCCTGGCAACAGGCCTTGCCATCCCCCACTTCACGCAACCATACTCACGCTCTTGGCGGAGGCAGGGGCGAAGTAAGGTCGGGCCCTACACTTGCTTCCTTGTTGCCGCGACTACAACCGAGTTCCGACCCAGGAAAAAGTCCTTGGATACAGGAAAAAGGGAGCACGGTAGCTTAGGAATAAAACGAGGTTTCATACGTCCCAATTCCATACGGGAATGTACAACAGGGGATGAAAAATTTATGTGAATCTGTAGCCCTCCCCAGGCAACTTTGGCTCGCCGGGGTCGGAGCCTTGTGTTTGCAGCCCCCGGCAACCTAGGTTTGCCGGGACCGAAGCACCAACTCATTCTCTTTCTTCCAAGCAGCTCAGCAGAAATATCCATGTGTCCGGCGAACCAAAGAGGACTGAAAGGAACAGAGAGACGTAGACTCGACCTCTATGCTAGGGGTTAGTCGCCGCTAAGCACTATCAACCCTAACCGAGGGAGAGACTCGACCTAGCATGCATGTTATAACTTAGGGTGCCAACGCTTCATTTATTTGTGCATAGGGTCTACGCCTAGCTCTGTACAGAGGGTTACATGCCTTGCTGGCAAGGCTCGTACAAAAGGTGGCTTGCCGGGGGGCCCGACAAGCCGCACCTTATGGGTAAAAATTGCAAAGATGTTCGATGTTCAAGGAGTTGCTCACTGGAATGGCATCTTCGGTCTCCAGGTGGACTACACTGGGCCCGGTGACTCGTATTACCCGATAAGGGCCTTCCCACTTCGTTGTCAACTTGTTGGAATTCTTGGCCGACTAAATGCGCCAAATAACAGGGTCGCCTTCCTCAAAGCTTCGGGCATAAACCCTGCGGCTATGGTAGCGGCGCAAGGCTTGTTGGTAGCGTGCTGCTCTCACAGCCGCCCGAAGATGATCTTCCTCAAGGAGCGTTGCGTCATCTTGCCGCAATCGCTCTTGCTCAAGCTCGTCATAAGCGAGCACTCGAGGCGACCCGTATATGAGTTCCATGGGGAGAACTGCCTCCGCCCCGTAAACTAGGGCAAAGGGTGTCTGGCTGGTGGCTCGATTTGGTGTCGTCCTGATCGACCAAAGAACCGTCGGCAACTCATCAATCCAGCGCCTTCCACTTTTGCGCAGCCTGTCAAAAGTCTTCATCCTCAGGCCTTGCAGCACTTCAGCATTTGCTCTCTCTGCTTGGCCGTTGCTTCGTGGGTGTGCCACAGAAGCAAAACAGACCTTGCTGCCGAGATCTTTGATGTGTGGAATGAAGGCATGGCTTGTGAACTGCGTGCCATTGTTGGTGATGACTCTGTTCGGCACACCAAAATGGCAAACTAGCCCCTTGAGGAACTTGACGGCTGACTGTGTTGTCACCTTCCTCACTGCTTCCACCCCAGGCCACTTTGTGAACTTGTTGATTACCACGTACAAGTACTCAAAGCCCCCGACGGTGCGGGGGAAAGGGCCCAGTATGTCGAGCCCCAGACCGAGAATGGCCAGGAGAGAGGTATAGTTTTAAGGGCTTGAGCTAGGTGATGAAGCTTCTTTGAATGGAACTGACACGCTTCGCACTTGGTTACTAGTGTCATTGCATCCTGGAGGGCAGTGGTCCATAAGAAACCTTGCCGGAAAGCCTTGCCGACAAGGGCCCTTGACCCTATGTGGGAGCCACATACACCTCCATGTATCTCTGCCAACAGCTCCAGTCCTTCCTCCCGGGGAATACATTTCAACTTCACACCATTTGGCCTTTTTCTATACAGAACATTGTCAACGAACTGATACAGGGGAGACCGATGGGCTACTTTCTCTGCTTCTTCCTGCTCCTCAGGAAGTTCCCCTGTCTAAATAAATCGGACGGTATGTTGTGCCCATGCTAGAGCCTGGGGCTCGACGACAAGGACCAAAGGCATCTGTTCTGCCATGGCAGCGGCTGTCTCCAAGGCCAGGGCTTGGCGCGCCACTGGAGGCAGCTGCCTCCCGGCAGGCTCAGTGTCCACGGTAATATCTTTGCCAGTGGCCCCAGGGAGCCCGGTGGGAAAGTACCCACCGGGGCCTGATTACCTCCGCTTGTTCTGCTCTGTTGATAGTTCTACGGATGGTTGAGTTAACCAAAGCACAAATGTACCTGGTTCCATAGGTAGTTTGAAAGCAGCACGCTTCGACAGGAAGTCGGCGATATCATTCTCCCGTGCTCTTCCTGTATACCGTCAAAGCGCTCCTCTAGCTTCCTCACCTCATCCACGTAGGCCTTCATCAACGGGCTTTGATAATCCTTGTTAACTTCCCTGACGACAAGCTGTCAGTCACCCCTGACGATGAGCTTCTTGATCCCGAGGTCTGCCGTGATCCTGAGACCGGCAAGGAATCTCTCATACTTGGTAGTGTTGTTTGTTGACATCTCCCTAGGAAAGTGCATCTGGATTACATACTTGAGGTGCTCTCTAGTGGGTGCGACAAGAAGCACACCAGCACCGGCGCCTTGCAGCGAGAAAGCTCCATCAAACTACATAACCTAGTTGCGACTTGTTTCCTTGCCGGGAAGAGTGGTCTCCTAGACCTCTTCGTCGGGTATCGAGGTCCATTCTACAATAAACTCCGCCAAAACTCTGCTCTGGATCCTCAAGGTACTTTCAAACTTCAAACCAAAACTTTACAGCTCCAAGGCCCATTCCACAATCCTCCCCATTGCATCTGGGTTATGCAGTATCCGTTGCAACGGGAGGCGGGTGACAACGGTGATCTCGTGCGCTTGGAAGTAATGACACAACTTCCTCGAGGCCATAAGGAGGCCGAAGAGCAATTTCTGCACACCAGAGTACCTCGACCTAGCCCCCTACAAGAGGGAGCTGACAAAGTAAACCGGGTGCTGCATCATCTTCTTCTTCTGCACCACTTCACTTGGTTGCGTACGCCCTATCTCACTGGCATCAGCCTCTGTCAGGTGCCCCGCCCTGCCGGGACCGAGCCCTGCCCGGGGGAGCTTTGGCTCGTCATCAACCATGCCTGCCGTCGCTATTGTCTCTTCGTCGACCTCCCTCTACGCCACTAGTGCAACACTCCACGCCGCTAGATACAGCAACAACGGCTCTTCTGGTTTAGGCACAACTAGTATAGGCATGGAGGAGAGGTACTTCTTAAAATCTTATAGTGCTGCCTCGGCCTCTGGGGTCCACTCCATTGGGCCCGCCTTTTTCAAGATTTTGAAAAAGGGAAGGGCACGCTCAGCAGACTTGGAGATGAATCTGCTCATGGCAGCAGATTTTGAAAAAGGGAAGGGCACACCTCAATCTGCTTGATGGCCTTGATCTTGTCGGGATTCGCCTCAATCCCACGCTGCGACACAAAGAACCCGAGGAGCTTCCCGGATGGCACGCCGAAAACACACTTCTCAGAGTTCAGCTTAAGGTTGAACTTGCGCAGATTTGCAAATGTTTCTTCCAAATCTTGCACAAGTGTCACCTTGTCCTTGGTTTTGACCACTATGTCATCCATATAAGCTTCCATATTTCTATGTAGCTGAGGCTCAAAACCAATTTGGACTGCTCTTGCAAAAGTTGAGCCAGCACTCTTCAACCCGAAAGGCATCCATAAAAAGCAATACATACCACATGGGGTGATGAATGATGTCTTCTCCTCGTCTTCTCTTGTCATGAAGATCTGATGGTATCCTGAGTAGGCATCGAGGAAGGACAACAGGTCACACCCGGCCGTGGAGTCAACAATCTGGTCAATGCACGGCAACAGGAAATGGTTTTTTGGACAGGCCTTATTGATGTCAGTATAATCAATACACAACCTCCACTTCCCATTTGCCTTGCGCACTACCACCGGATTGGCCAACCACGTCGGATGGAGTACTCCTCTTACCAAGCCTGCTGCTTCTAGCTTTCTGATCTCTTCCGTGATGAACTCCTGCCTTTCCAGAGCTTTCTTCCCGACCTTCTGCTTGAAGGTCCGTGCGTGAGGACAGACATCAAGATGGTGCTCAATCACTTCCCTAGGAACGCCGGGGATATCAGATGCTTGCCATGCAAACACATCAACATTCACCCACAGGAAAGCGACAAGCTTGCCTTCCTATTTGCTATCAAGGGTGGATCTTATGGTGAAAGCCCCTCCCGTGCCATCCTCCTTGACAGACACCTTCTTGGTCTCTGGTGGTGCAGCTCTGGATTTCTTGTTCTTGCCGGTGGAGCTCTCTGGCACGTCCTCGGCGGGAGCACAACACTCCAAAGAGGTGCGCTTGCCAGAGTGGGTGCGAGAGGTCTTGCCGGTTCCCTTCCCTCCCGGGGCTCCAGCGGCAGGAGCAAGTGCCTTGGCAGCAGTCGCTGCAACTGCCTGCTGGTAGAGTTGATCAACGCAGATCAACGTATCTTTCTTGTGAGAGGGGGCGGTGATGATGGTCATCATCCTAGGCATCTTCAACGTGTTGTAGGTGTAATGTGACGCCGCCATGAACTTGGCTAGTGCCGGACGGCCGAGGATCCCATTGTAAGGCAAGGGGATCTAGGCTACGTCGAAGACGATCCTCTCCATCCTATAATTCAACTCGCTTCCAAACGTCACGGGCAGCGTGACCTTTCCCTTCGGCTGGCTTCTTCCCGGGTTGACCCCTTGAAACGTGCCTGTCTCTTCGAGGTCTCCATCAGGAATCTGCAGCCTTTTGATCACAATAGGCGAGATCAAGTTCAGGCCGGCCCCGCCATCAACTAGCATCTTTTTCACCTTGAGGTTGCATATTGTTGGTGAAACCAACAACGGAAAGCACCCGACCGCAGTTGTGTGATCAGGGTGGTCCTCGGTGTAAAAAATGATAGGCGTGCTGGACCACTTTAGTGGCTTCCGAGCGTCGATTGACGGCTCCGCCGCCGCAATCTCACACGCCCACTACTTGATCTGGCGGTGAGAGGAGTGCAGCGAGGCTCCACTGACATGTCTCCGTCATATCTATAATTTTTGATCGTTCCATGCCAATATTATTAAACTTTCATATACTTTTGGCAACTTTTTATACTATTTTTGGGACTAACATATTAATCGAGTGCCCAGTGCCAGTTCCCGTTTGTTGCATTTTTTTGTTTCGCAGAAAACCCATATCAAACGGACTCCAAACGGAATAAAAACACATGGAGATATTTTTTTGGAATATATGTGAATTTTTGGAAGTGGAATCAACGCGAGACGATGCTTGAGGGGCCGACGAGGCAGGGGGCATGCCCCAGGGGGGCAGGCGCGCCCCTGACCGCCGTGGCCACCCCGTAAGGCGTTTGGTTACCTTCTTTTGCCGCAAGAAAGCCAAAATCCGGATAGAAATAGTGTCCAAAGGGCAACCCAATCAGAGTTATGGATCTCCGGGAATATAAAAGGCGGTGAAAGGGCAGAATCAGAAATGCAGAAATAGAGAGAGACAGAGAGACAGATCCAATCTTGGAGGGGCTCACACCCCTTCCATGCCACGAAGACCAAGGACCAGAGGGGAAACCCTTCTCCCATCTAGGGAAAAGGTCAAGGAAGAAGAAGAAGAAGGGGGGCTCTCTCCCCCTTGCTTCCGGTGGCGCTTGAACGCCGCCGGGGGCCATCATCATCACCGTGATCTACACCAACACCTCCGTCATCTTCACCAACATCTCCATAACCTCCCCCCTCTAAATTCAGCGGTCCACTCTCCCGCAACCCGTTGTACCCTCTACTTGAACATGGTGCTTTATGCTTCATATTATTATCCAATGACGTGTTGCCATCCTATGATGTCTGAGTAGATTTTTGTTGTCCTATCGGTGATTGATGAATTGCTATGATTGGTTTAATTTGCTTGTGGTTATGTTGCTGTCCTATTGTGCCCTCCATGGCGCGCAAGCATGAGGGATTCCCACTGTAGGGCGTTGCAATACGTTCATGATTCGCTTATAGTGGGTTGCTTGTGTGACAGAAGCATAAACCCGAGTAAGGGGGTTGTGGCGTATGGGATAAAGAGCACTTGATACTTTAATGCTATGGTTGGGTTTTACCTTAATGATCTTTAGTAGTTGCGGATGCTTTCTAGAGTTCCAATCATAAGTGCATATGATCCAAGAAGAGAAAGCATGTTAGCTTATGCCTCTCCCACATAAAACTTGCTATCGGTCTAGTAAAGTAGTCAATTTCTTAGGGACAATTTCACAACTCCTATCACCACTTTTCGACACTCGCTATATTTACTTTATTGCTTCTTTATCTAAACATCCCCTACTTTTTATTTGCGTGCCTTTTATTATCTTGCAATTCTATCCAACAACACCTACAAAGTCCTTCTAGTTTCATACTTGTTCTAGGTAAAGCGAATGTTAAGCGTGCGTAGAGTTGTATCGGTGGTCGATAGAACTTGAGGGAATATTTGTTCTACCTTTAGCTCCTCGTTGGGTTCGACACTCTTACTTATCAAAAGAGGCTACAATTGATCCCCTATACTTGTGGGTTATCAAGACCTTTTTCTGGCGCCGTTGCTAGGGAGTCATAGCATGGGGTGAATATTCTCGTGTGTGCTTGTTTGCT
The DNA here is from genome assembly GCF_018294505.1 of Triticum aestivum. Taxonomy (NCBI): domain Eukaryota; kingdom Viridiplantae; phylum Streptophyta; class Magnoliopsida; order Poales; family Poaceae; genus Triticum; species Triticum aestivum. The sequence goes on along the minus strand of NC_057801.1, from coordinate 57,217,058 downwards.
TTATCACTAAGTTTTTTTATTTGCTATACTTAGTTGTTTTCTATCTTTAGTTATGGGTAGGAAACGCAAAATACCAAAAAAATTAGTTGTACCTACTACACCAATGGTTGAAGCACCACTCAAAATCTATCACACTCCTGAAGCTTTTTACTTGGATCATCTTCAATCCCTTTGTGCTCGTGCTGAAACCCCAACTAGCTTAGTTGAGGGCAAATATTTAGATGAGCATGCTTGTTATGTGCGACACCACTTATCTCAAAAAGGGAAACTTTTACCGGATCAAATTCATCGTTTGCAATGCTATGCTTGGAATTTATGTGAAATTTATGATTTTACTTGTTGTTCTGAAGACCCTAAGAAACACCTACCCTATCAGTGCTTGTTTAGTGATAATGGAATCGTATCTTCATATGCTAAGGGTGGTTATAATTACTATGATGTTCAACAAATTGAATAATTTGTTGCTTTCAAGGGTGCTTATGAAATTGCTTCTTTGAGTGAAAAGTATGATGCTACTCTTTACAAATCTGAAAATTTTGCCATATTTCAATATTGTTATGATAATTATGCTTCTAATGCTTATGTTAAACCATATATTGAGGACTCCTCCGCTGTCCAAGAAGAGACTAATATTTTGCAGGAGTCTATGGAAGAAGAAATTGATGAAACTGTGAGCTCATTGCATGAAAAAGATGATGATCCTTCTTGCTACCTCTTGAGCATGCGTTGGTTTTTCCCTTGAAGAGGAAAGGGTGATGCAGCAAAGTAGTGTAAGTATTTCCCTCAGTTTTGAGAACCAAGGTATCAATCCAGTAGGAGGCTCCTCACAAGTCCCACGCGCCTACACAAACAAACAAGAACCTCACAACCAAAGCGATAAAGGGGTTGTCAATCCCTTCACGAAAACTTGCGAAAGTGAGATCTGATAGAGATAATATGATAAGATAAATATTTTTGGTGGAAAGTAAAAGATACAAATAAAAGTAGATGGAAAACTTGTATGATAAAAGATAGACCCAGGGGCCATAGGTTTCACTAGTGGCTTCTCTCAAGATAGCATAAGTATTTCGGTGGATGAACAAATTACTGTCATGCAACCGATAGAAAAGTGCATAGTTATGAGAATATCTAGGCATGATCATGTATATAGGCATCACGTCCGCAACAAGTAGACCGAAACAATTATGCATCTACTACTATTACTCCACACATCGACCGACTCCTGCCTGCATCTAGAGTATTAAGTTCATAAGAAGAGAGTAACACATTAAGCAAGATGACGTGATGTAGAGGGATAAACTCATGCAATATGATATAAACCCCATCTTTTTATCCTTGATGGCAACAATACAATACGTGCCTTGCTGCCCCTGCTGTCACTTGGAAAGGACACCGCAAGATTGAACCCAAAGCTAAGCACTTCTCCCATGGCAAGAAAGATCAATCTAGTAGGCCAAACCAAACTGATAATTCAAAGAGACTTGCAAACATAACCAATCATACATAAAAGAATTCAAAGGAGATTCAAAATATTTCTCATAGATAAACGGGATCACAAACCCAAAATTCATCGGATCTCGACAAACACACCACAAAAAGAGTTACATCAAATGATCTCCAAGAGGAGGAAGGAGAACTTTGTATTGAGATTCAAAGAGAGAGAAGAAGCCATCTAGCTAATAACTATGGACCCGTAGGCCTGTGGTAAACTACTCACAACTCATCGAAGAGGCCTTGGTGGTGATGGAGTGTCCCTCCATCGTCGATTCCCCCTCCGGTGGAACGCCGGCAAAGGCTCCAAGATGGGATCTCGCGGATACAGAAGGTTGCGGTGGTGGAAATAGTTTTTCGTGGTGCTCCTGGATGTTTTTGGGGTACGTAGACATATATAGGCGAAGGAAGTCGGTCAGGGGAGCCACGAGGGGCCCTCGAATATACTGGGCACGCCGGCCACCCTCGTGGCCTCCTCGGCTGCTTCTTGACGTCCACTCCAAGTCTCCTGGATTGCGTTTGTTCCAAAAAGATCGCTCCTGAAGGTTTCATTCTGTTTGGAGTCCGTTTGATATTCCTTTCCTTCGATATACTGAAATAGGCAAAAAACAGCAATTCGGGCTGGGCCTCCGATTAGTAGGTTAGTCCCAAAAATGATATAAAAGTGTAGAGTAAAGCCCATAAACATCCAAAACAGGTAATATAATAGCATGGAACAATCAAAAATCATAGATACGTTGGAGACGTATCAAGCATCCCCAAGCTTAATTCCTGCTCGTCCTCGAGTAGGTAAATGATAAAAACAGAATTTTTGACGTGGAATGCTACCTAGCATAATTCTCAATGTAATTTCCTTTATTGTGGCATGATTGTTCAGATCCAAATGATACATGATAAAAGCTTATAAAACATAAAAATAGTAATACTTCGAAGCATACTAACAAATAATCATGTCCTATCAAAATAGCATAGCCAAATAAAGCTTATCCCTACAAAAACATATAGTTAGGCCACGCTTCATCTTTATCACACAAAATACTCCCATCATGCACAACTCCGGTTTCAGCCAAGCAATTGGTTCATTCTTTTTAATGCGCTTTAGCTTTTTCAACTCTTACGCAATAAATGAGCGCAAGACATGGACATAGCACTATATGTGGTATATGGTGGTGGTTGTGAGGACAAAAAGGGAGAAGATAGTCTCACATCAACTAGGCATATCAACGGGCTATGGAGATGCCCATTAATAGATATCAATGTGAGTGAGTAGGGATTTCCATGCAACAAATGCACTAGAGCTATAAATATATGAAAGCTCAACAAAAGAAACTAAGTGGGTGTGCATCCAACTTGCTTGCTCACGAAGACCTAGGGCGTTTTGAGGAAGCCCATCATTGGAATATACAAGCCAAGTTCTATGATGAAAAATTCCCACTAGTATATGAAAGTGATAACATAGGAGACACTCTATCATGAAGATCATGGTGCTACTTTGAAGCACAAGTGTGGTAAAAGGAGAGTAGCATTGTCCCTTCTCTCTTTTTCTCTCATTTTTTTATTTGGCCTTTTTTTATATATGGCCTTTCTCATTTTTTTGTAAAGTCCGAAGTCTCATCCCGATTTGTGGGGGAATCATAGTCTTCATTATCCTTTCCTCACTTGGGACAATGCTCTAATAATGATGATCATCACACTTTTATTTATTTACAACTCAAGAATTACAACTCAATACTTAGAACAAAATATGACTCTATGTGAATGCCTCCGGTGGTGTACCAGGATATGCAATGAATCAAGAGTGACATGTATGAAAAATTATCAGGGTGGCCTTGCGACAAATATGATGCCAACTACATGATCACGCAAGAGCAATATGACAATGATGGAGCGTGTCATAATAAACGGAACGGTGGAAAGTTGCATGGCAATATATCTCGGAATGGCTATGGAAATGCCATAATAGGTAGGTATGGTGTCTGTTTTGAGGAAGGTAAATAATGGGTTCATAATACCGGCGAAATTTGCGCGACATAATAGAGGCTAGCAAAGTGGAAGGGTAAGTGTGCGTATATCCATGGACTCACATTAGTCATAAAGAACTCATATACTTATTGCAAAAGTCTACTTGCCCTCGAAGCAAAGTACTACTACGCATGCTCCTAGGGGAAGGGTTGGTAGGAGTTAACCATCGCACAATCCCGACCTCCACTCATAAGGAAAGTAATTAAAAGAGCATCCCATGCAACAAATTTGTCGCACAACTTTTACCATACATGCATGCTACGGGACTTGCCAACTTCAACACAAGTATTTCTCAATTTCATAATTACCCAACTAGCATTACTCTAACATTACTACCTTTATATCTCAGAACAATTATCAAGCATCAAATTGATCATAGTTTTAACACACTTCCTATGATAGTTTTTATTATACCCAACTTGGATGCTCATCATTCTAGGACCAAATTTATAACCACAGAAAATACCTTCTGTTCCAAAGACTCTCAAAATAATATAAGTGAAGCATGAGAGATCAACAATTTCTTCAAAATAAAGCCACTGCCGTGCTCTAGAAAATATAAGTGAAGCACATAGAGCAAAACTATCTAGCTCAAAAAAAATAAGTGAAGCACATAGAGTATTCTAATAATTTCTAAATCAAGTGGGTCTCTCCCGAAAGGTGTGTACAGCAAGGATTATTGTGGTAAACCAAAAAACAAAGACTCGTTTCATACAAGACGCTCCAAGCAAAACACATATCATGTGGTAAATAAAAATATAGCTCCAAGTAAAGTTACCGATAGACGAAGACGAAAGAGGGGATGCCTTCCGGGGCGTCCCCAAGCTTAGGATTTTGGTTGTCCTTGAATATCTTGGGGTGCCATGGGCATCCCCAAGCTTAGGCTTTTGCCACCGTTTATTCCATAGTCCATCAAATTTTTACCCAAAACTTGAAAACTTCACAACACAAAACTCAACAGGAAATCGCATAAGCTCTATTAGTGCAAGAAATAAAAACCACCACATAAGGTACTGTAATGAACTCATTATTTATTTATATTGGTGTTAAACCTACTGTATTCTAACTTCTCTATGATTCATACCCCCCGATACTAGCCATAGATGCATCAAAATAAGCAAACAACACACGAAAAACAGAATCTGTAAAAAACAGAACAGTCTGTAGCAATCTGTAACTTTCGAATACCTCTGTAACATTAAAACTCCTACCAAAATAGGAAGTCCTAGGAAATTTGTCTATTGATCTACAGCAAAACGAATCAATGCAAAATCACGTTTCTGTGATTTATTGAATTGTTTCTCGTGCATGCAAAGTTTCTGTTTTTCAGCAGAATCAAATTAACTTTCACCCAAGGTTATCCTATAGGTTCTACTTGGCACAAACACTAATTAAAACATGAAAACACATCTAAACAAAACCTAGATAAGATATTTATTACTAAACAGGAACAAAAATCAAGGAACAAAAATAAAATTGGGTTGCCTCCGAACAAGCGCTATTGTTTAATGCCCCTAGCTAGGCATAAAAGCGAGAATAGATCCAAGTATTGCCATCTTTGGCATTCAATTCATAAGTGGTTCGCATAATAGATTAATAAGGTAATTTAATTTTCTGTCTAGGAAAGTGTTCCATGCCTTTCCTTAACGGAAATTAGAATATTTCCCTCCTTCATATCAATAATCGCACCAATCGTTCTAAGGAAAGGCCTACCAAGAATAATAGGACACAAAAGATTGCAATCAATATCAAGAACAAAAAAAATCTACGGGCACATAATTCCTATTTGCAACAATAAGAACATCATTAATTCTTCCCATAGGTTTCTTAATGGTGGAATACGCAAGGTGCAAGTTTAAAGAGCAATCATCAAATTCATGGAAACCTAGCACATCACATAAAGTTTTCGGAATCGTGGAAACACTAGCACCCAAATCACACAAAGCATATCATTCATGATCTTTTATTTTAATTTTTGTTGTAGGTTCCCACTCATCATAAACTTTTCTAGGGATAGAAACTTCCAAATTAAGTTTTTCCTCATAAGATTGCATCAAGGCATCAACGATATGTTTAATAAAAGTTTTATTTTGGCTATAAGCATGAGGAGAATTCAACACAGATTGCAACAAGGAAATATAATCTATTAAAGAGAAATTATCATAATTAAATTCCTTTAAATCCAAAGTAGTGGGTTCATTACTATGTAATGTTTTAATCTCTACAATCCCACTTTTACCAATTTTAGCATTAAGATCAAAATACTCCAAATCATCATAACGCTTTTTAACTAAAGTTGATTCACTCCCAGTACCATCATTATCAAGATTCATATTGCAAAACTAAGATTTAATAGGGGACACATCAATAACTTTTAGATCTTCATCATTATTTTCATGAAAACTAGAAGAACACGCTCTAACAAAGCAATCTTTCATAGCACGCAACCTAGCAGTTCTTTCTTTGCACTCATCAATGGAAATTCTCATAGCTTTGAGAGACTCATTGATATCATGCTTAAGAGGAATAGATCTAAGTTTCAAAGAATCAACATCAAGAGAAAGTATATCAACTTTAAGCAATTTTTCTTCAAGCAAAGCATTGAAATTCTTTTGAGAATTCATAAGTTCTTTAACACTATTCTCAAAATCAGAGGGCATCTTATTAAAATTTCCATAGGAGTTGTTGTAGGAATTACCATAATTATTAGAGGAATTACTAGGGAACGGCCTAGGATTAAAGTTTCCTCTATACGCGTTGTTACCAAAATTATTCCTACCAACAAAATTCACATCCATAGATTCATTATTATTCTCAATCAAAGTAGACAAAGGCATATCTTTAGGATCAATAGTGGCACTCTGAGAAGCAAACAATTTCATTAGTTCATCCATATTTCCACTCAAAACATTAATTTCTTCTATAGCATGAACTTTTTTACTAGTAGATATTTCGGTGTGCCATTGAGAATAATTAACCATAATATTATCAAGGAGTTTTGTAGCTTCTCCTAAAGTGATTTCCATAAAAGTACCTCCCGCGGCCGAATCTAAATGATTTCTAGAAGCAAAATTTAATCCAGCACAAAAGTTTTGTATGATCATCCATAAATTCAAACCATGAGTAGGGCAATTGCCAATCATTAATTTCATTCTTTCCCAAGATTGGGCAACATGCTCATGATCAAGTTGTTTAAAATTCATAATATCGTTTCTAAGAGGGATGATCTTAGCGGGAGGAAAATACTTAGAGATAAAAGCATCTTTGCACTTATTCCAAGAATAAAAACTATATTAGGCAAAGATGAAAACCATGTTTTAGCATGATCTCTAAGTGAAAACGGAAATAACTTCAATTTAACAATATCATTATCCGTATCTTTCTTCTTTTGCATATCACACAAATCAACAAAATTGTTTAGATGAGTAGCGGCATCTTCACTAGGAAGGCCGGAGAATTGATCTTTCATAACAAGATTCAATAAAGTAGCATTGATTTCACAAGTTTCAACATCATTAAGAGGAGCAATCGGAGTGCTAAGGAAATCATTATTAGTAGTACTGGAAAAGTCACACAATTTAGCATTATCTTGCGCCATCGTGACAAGCAATCCAACACACAAGCACACAAAAAGGCAAGCGAAAAAGAGAGGAGAATGGGAAAGAGAGGGCGAATAAAATGGCAAGGGTGAAGTGGGGGAGAGGAAAACAAGAGGCAAATGGCAAATAATGTAATGCGAGGTATATGAGTTTGTGATGGGTACTTGGTATGTCTTGACTTGAGCGAAGACCTCCCTGGCAACGGCGCCAGAAATCCTTCTTGCTACCTCTTGAGCATGCGTTGGTTTATCCCTTGAAGAGGAAAGGGTGATGCAGCAAAGTAGCGTAAGTATTTCCCTCAGTTTTGAGAACCAAGGTATCAATCCAGTAGGAGGCTCCTCACAAGTCCCACGCGCCTACACAAACAAACAAGAACCTCGCAACCAAAGCGATAAAGGGGTTGTCAATCCCTTCACGAAAACTTGCGAAAGTGAGATTTGATAGAGATAATATGATAAGATAAATATTTTTGGTATTTTTATGATATAGATTGGAAACTAAAAGATACAAATGAAAGTAGATGGAAAACTTGTATGATAAAAGATAGACCCAGGGGCCATAGGTTTCACTAGTGGCTTCTCTCAAGATAGCATAAGTATTACGGTGGGTGAACAAATTACTGTCGAGCAATTGATAGAAAAGTGCATAGTTATGAGAATATCTAGGCATGATCATGTATATAGGCATCATGTCCGCAACAAGTACATCGAAATGATTCTGCATCTAGTACTATTACTCCACATATCGACCGACTCCTTCCTGCATCCAGAGTATTAAGTTCATAAGAACAGAGTAACACATTAAGCAAGATGACATGATGTAGAGGGATAAACTCATGCAATATGATATAAACCCCATCTTTTTATCCTCGATGGCAACAATACAATATGTGCCTTGCTGCCCCTGTTGTCACTGGGAAAGGACACCGCAAGATTGAACCCAAATCTAAGCACTTCTCCCATGGCAAGAAAGATCAATCTAGTAGGCCAAACCAAACTGATAATTCGAAGTGACTTGCAAAGATAACCAATCATACATAAAAGAATTCAGAGGAGATTCAAATATTTCTCATAGATAAACTTGATCATAAACCCACAATTCATCGGATCTCGACAAACACACCGCAAAAAGAGTTACATCGAATAGATCTCCAAGAAGAGGAAGGAGAACTTTGTATTAAGATTCAAAGAGAGAGAAGACGCCATCTAGCTAATAACTATGGACCTGAAGGTCTGTGGTAAACTACTCGCAAATCATCGAAGAGGCCTTGGTGGTGATGGAGAGGCCCTCTGTCATCGATTCCCCCTCTGGCGGAGCACCGGCGAAGGCTCCAAGATGGGATCTCGTGGATACAGAAGGTTGCGGCGGTGGAAATTGTTTGTCGTCGTGCTCCTGGATGTTTTCGGGGTATGTAGATATATATAGGCGAAGGAAGTCGGTCAGGGGAGCCACGAGGGCCCCACGAGGCAGGTGGCGCGCCCACCCTTACTGGGTGCGCCGGCCACCCTCGTGGCCTCCTCGACTGCTTCTTGACATCCACTCCAAGTCTCCTGGATTGTGTTTGTTCCAAAAAGATTGCCCCCGAAGGTTTCATTCCATTTGGACTCCGTTTGATATTCCTTTCCTTTGATATACAGAAATAGGCAAAAACAACAATTCGGGCTAGGCCTACGGTTAGTAGGTTAGTCAAAAATCATATAAAAGTGTAGAGTAAAGCCCATAAACATCCAAAACAGGTAATATAATAGCATGGAACAATAAAAAATTATAGATAAGTTGGGGACGTATCAGAGAGCGAAGGACAAAAGGAGGAAGAGCGGATTAGCTACCTGTGCCCACCTTCTAATGAGAGTAACTCTTGAACTCATATATTGTTTAATTTCCCTTCATGCTTACCGAAGGATGATTGCTATAATGATTGTTATGATCCCGTTGATTCTATTGAAATACCCCTTTTTGATGATGCTTGCTATTCTTGTCACCAAGATGCTAATATGAATTATGCTTATGGAGATAAACTTGCTATAGTCCTATTATCTTTTTGAATTCTCCCTACTACACTATATCAGAGAAGTTTGCCCTTATTAAGGATTATATTGAAGGGTTGCATTTTACCGTTGCACATGATGATTTTGATAGATATAATATGCGTGTGCTTGCTGCTCCTACTTGCAATTATTATGAGAGAGGTACTATATCTCCACCTCTCTATGTTTCCAATATGATAAAATTGCAAGAAACTGTTTATACTATGCATTGGCCTTTACTATGTGTGCATGAATTGTTCTTTTATGACATGCCGATGCATAGGAAGAGAGTTATATTTTGGTGTTGCATGATATATGTTACTTTGTGCTCACTACTAAATCACAAATCATTGTTAATTAAAATTGCCTTTGATATACCTTGGGATCCGGGTGGATCTATTACTTGAGCACTATATGCCTAACTTAATGGCTTTAAAGAAAGCGCTGCCAGGGAGAGAACCCAGAAGTTTTAGAGAGTCATTAATTTCTGTTGTGTGCTTTCATATAGTTTAAAAACAAAAAAAATAAAGAGGTGAACCCAAAACTTTTCAAAAAGGAAAGTGAAAGTGAGAAAGACAAGCATTGTTGAAGTGGGAGAGCTCCTTGAACTTTGTTCATGCTCACGGAAACTTTGTGAATCTTGATTACAGAAACTTTGTGAATCTTGATTACAGAAACTTTTCGACAAAAATAATTATCCCCTTGTACAATTCCATTGTATTATAAAAATAATGTGCTAAGGTTTGCCTTTAGGATGTTTACAATGCTTGTTTGTTTGTACGGTGCAGGACAGAAACTTTGGCTGTAGTGCGTGATTTTACATTTTTACTGGAATGTTAGACGGTTTTGATTCTTTTTTCACTGTCTTTCTATACAAATTGTTTATTTTTCCTAAGTTTGGTAGAATTTTTGGGGTACCAGAAGTATGGTGAATGTTCAGATTACTACAGACTGTTCTGTTTTTGACAGATTCTGTTTTTGATGCATAGTTTGCTTGTTATGATGAAACTATCAATTTCTATCAGCGGATTAAGCCATGGAAAAGTTATATTACAGTAGCTATAATGAAAAAACAAAATATGAATTGGTTTGCAACAGTACTTAGAGTAGTGATTTGCTTTATTATATTAATGGATCTTACCGAGTTTTCTGTTGAAGTTTTGTGTCGATGAAGTGTTTGATCGAGAAGGTCTCGATATGAGGAAAAGGAGGAGAGGCAAGAGCTCAAGCTTGGGGATGATAAGGCACCCCAAGTAAATATTCAAGGAGACTCAAGCGTCTAAGCTTGGGGATGCCCTAGAAGGCATCCCCTCTTTCTTCAACAAGTATCGGTATGTTTTCGGATTCACTTCGTTCATGTGATATGTGCAAATCTTGGAGCGTCTTTTGCATTTAGTTTTCATTTTTCTTTTATGCACCATGCTGGTATGAGATAGTCCACGATTTGTTTATAGAATGCTCTTTGCACTTCACTTAAATCTTTTGAGTATGGCTTTATAGAATGCTTCATGTGCTTCACTTATATCATTTGAAGTTTGGATTGCGTGTTTGTCTTCACATAGAAAACCGCCATTTGTAGAATGCTCTTTTGCTTCACTTATATTTCTTAGAGCATGGGCATATCTTTTGTATAAAGAATTAAACTCTCTTTCTTCACCTATATCTATTTAGAGAGATGACAGGAATTGTTCATTCACATGGTTAGTCATAAAATCCTACATAAACTTGTGGATCACTGAATATGATATGTTTGATTCCTTGCAATACTTTTGCGATATAGAGATGATAATATGTGGGAGGTTCTAGTAGATGGTTGTGTTTAGTAAGGATATTGGTGTTAAGGTTTGTGATTCTCGAAGCATGCACGTATGGTCTCCTAACTATGTAACCAAATTGGCGCGCATTGTATTTTGAATGTTTATCTTTGTGTGAAGGTCGGGGCGCGCGATGGTTAACTCCTACCAAGCTCCCCCTAGGAGCATGCATAGTAGTACTTTGCGTCGAGGGATAATAAACTTTTGCAATAAGTATATGAGTTCTTTATGACTAATGTGAGTCCATGGATTATACACACTCTTACCCTTCTGCAATTTGCTAGCCTCTTCGGTACCGTGCATTGCCCTTTCTCACCTCGAGAGTTGGTGCGAACTTTGCTGGTGCATCCAAACCTCATGATACGATACACTCTATCACACATAAGCCTCCTTATATCTTCCTCAAAACAGCCACCATGCCTACCACTACAAAAAAAAGACACATCCGTGACATTTTGGGTTGAACGAAAAAAATTTCTGTCATACTTATGACACTTCTATGACGATAATTGTGACAAAATCCGGTATCATCATAGATGTGGTGGGCTCCTACTTCTATGACAAAAAATCATGACAGAAAATGGGCTTTTTGTCCTGGGCGGGCCGGAGACGCAGCTGCATGACATTCTTTGGGCCGTCCATGACGGAAAAAACCATGGTAGCAGCGAGGGCGAGGAAAATATTGGGGTGTTCCTGGTTACGGTGGGTGGTCGGGGCCGAGCGATGCGCATTTCTCTCGTACACGTATGCGTGTGTTTGCCAGGCGTTGGCTGTAACTGAACCAGAGCGAGGCGTTGGGCCTTAACTGAACCCGAGCGATTGCACTACAGGCTACGCGTTACTGAACCCGAGCGATCGGTCGATGGTTGTTAGCTGAACCCGATCGAGCGATTCCTTCGCTACTACTGCTAACTAAAGCCGATCGATGCTGCCTCTGGATGAACAGTGAGCGTTGCGGGGGGTTAGATGAACAGTGAGTGGTGGGGGTGGGTGAACAGGACCCCATGGCGTTGCCTTTGGATGAACATGACCCCGATCGATCGAGCCGGTTGGGGCTGGATGAACATGACCCCGTGGAGGGCTGGATGAACAGGACGACCCCGTGGAGGGCTGGATGAACAGGACGACCCCGTGGAGGGGTGGGTCCCAGCAGTCAGGGGGAAATGTTTTTTCATGAAATACGGTGGCCCATCCGGTGGGTCCCCGCTGTCAGGTGGATGAATAATTATTTTGTGCGTAATAAGGAGGCACTTCCTTGCTGCGGTCGTGGACCCAGCTGTCAGCCTCTCCACGTAAAGTCCACTTCAGATGCATGTCCGTCGTTGACCACGTTGACCAGGCCGCGCCGAGAGCACCATGCCGGTGGACAACAGCGAGGCCTAGGAAGGGAACGAGATGGAGGCAGGGAAGACTCGGCAGTTGTTTCCCACGCAGAGTGGAGTACGACTATACAAGGGTTTACTGGTTCGTCTGCCGTCGTCGGAGAATAACAGCATGTGTGGGTGAGTAGAGGAATGGCTAGGCCAGCGATGGGAGTATAGTGGGGCAGTGAGGTCTCCGCGGCAGCACAGCCGGCTGCGGGAAGGAGGGAGCAGGCAGTCCCGCCGGCGCTTGTTTGAGCGGCTGGAGCAGGAAGAGCAGAGATTGAAGAAGCACGACGGCCATTGGATGGAAATCCAACAGTCACTGTTTGTGCGTCAACCTTTTTTTTAGGAAAGCCTCAAATCTGTGGAAAACAACATACATCCCATCTGCCATTATTTCTAGTAATTTATAGCCCATTTGCTAATTCTTAAGGTTTTTTTGGAGCCCATATTCTTTTTGTTAGCATTACAGCCAATTGTGGTCATGGTTAAAAAATTATACGAAATTTTCCATATTTCGGTGCGGTCCGAACTGTTTTTAATCCCGAAATTTCGAGTCACATTCAAACTGATTTTAGAAATAAATGTATATGAATATAAAATCCAACAAATTTTCCACACATAAAAATCAATGCAATTTAAAATCTTGAAATGAAAAAAAGAAATTTGAAACTAATTGTCGGTTTGATGTGTTCCAAAAATGTACAGTCCATTTCTTATTACTGATAGGCCATTTTCTCGGCCAGCCGAATGAAGCTCTCCTCGTCATGAAAGATTTGCAGCCCAACAGGTCTGACAAAGCGACTTACTTGGCAAATCACAAAAAAACTGGGCTATGGCCGTGGACCCAGCTGCGGCCGTGGACCCAGCTGTCAGCCTCTCCACATACAGTACTCTTCCGATGGAAGTCGGTCGTTGACCACATTGACCACACCGCGCCGAGAGCACCAAGGCGGTGGACGACAGCGAGCCCTAGGAAGGGGAAGACACGGAGCCAGGGAAGACGCGGCAGTGGATGCCCACACGGAGAGGAGTACGAGGGTTCACTGGTTCGGTTGCGGCGTGAGGCTGCCGTCGCCGTAGAATAACACGGGGTGTGGGTGAGTAGAGGGATGCCCTGGGCCAGCGGTGGGAGTAGTAGGGGGCAGTGAGGCCTCCGTGGCATCACAGCCGGCCACAAGAGGCAGGAGCACGCGGCACGATGGGCGCTGCTTTGGGCGGCTGGAGCAAGAACACTAGAGGTTGAAGAAGCACTATGGCTGTTGGATGGACATCGTACGGTCACTTGAGCTAGAATTGTTCATATTGACTAAGTTGACAAAGGCCTCCGTCCCTGTCTACTTAGTAGGCCCACAAGTCAGCCTCCCACCATGGAGGGTCCCAGCTAGCAGGGGGAGTATTAATATTTTTTGTGCGTAATAAGGAGGCACTTCCGGTGGGTCCGAGCTGACAGAGGGGGGAACGTTTTTTCATGAAATACGGTGGCCCGTCTGGTGGGTCCCAGCAGTCAGGGGGGAAACGTTTTTTTCGCGAAATACGGTGGCCCGTCCAGTGGGTCCCTGCTATCAGGTGGAGGAATAATTATTTTGCGCATAATAAGGAGGGACTTCCTTGCGGCTGCCATGGACCCAGCTGTCAGCCTCTCCACGTACAATACTCTTCCGATGGAAGTTAGTCGTTGGCCATATTGACCACGCCGCGCCGAGAGCACCACGGCGGTGGACGATGGTGAGGCCTAGGAAGGGGACGACGCGGAGCTAGGGAAGACGCGGCAGTGGATGCCCACGCGGAGAGGAATACGCGTCAACTTTTTTTTAGGGGACGCGTCAACTTAGTAGGCCCACAAGTGTGTGTCAGAGAACTTATAACCCATTTCCAATTTGTAAGAATGTATAGCCCATTTATAGTTTGTTAAAAGTACAACCCATTTTCTAGCTAGGACAACGATTAATAATTTCAACCTACCGTTAAAGATAGAATTAAATAAAATCTCCCACATTTTGATGGGATCCGAATTATTTTTATCCCGAAATTTCTAGTCAGATTAAATATAAATTTGTATTACGTAAAAATCCAACAAAACATTGCGCGCGCAACAATTAAAAATTAAGATTATCAAAATCCATAAATAATATTTTAGAAACTAATTTCGTGTTTTGTGCATTTTTTTATAGTTTTTTTTGACTGTGAAGACAATAGGAAAGGTTCCTACTGCATATATATTACTAAAACCTCAGGGGGTACAATTACATGTGTGTGTTACATACATGGGTGGTGATGGCACCACAAGAAAGCACCCTAGTTTACAAAGTATCTATTGTATGGATTCAAGTATGGCAATAACAATATGCTCTTTGGAAGGTTTCACTCTATATCTAAGATTGGAGAAGTCCACCTTAAACCTCTGCTTCCAGGACGTGACCGAGGGTTTAATTTTCCTGAAGTGGTGGTTATTTCGCTCCTTCCAGAGTCTCCAGGCCGACGTCAAAAATATATCCATCCACATCTTTCTAGGCTGCACGGTCTTTTGATGTTTGATCATGTCAAGTCTGTCATGCTGGGTTGTCCAGGTGAATCCAAGATATTGCCAGCATTCCTGACTGAACATGCAGTGAAAGAAGAGATGTTCCACCGTTTCTTCGACGTGTTGGCCACACAGGAGGCAGTCAGTGTTTGTCCCAATGTTGTAGTGTCTCCTCTTGAGCATGTTTCTGGTGTTGAGACGATCAACATGTAGGAACCACCCAAATGTATTAAGCTTGGGAGTACATTTTGCTTTCCATAACCAGCCGAAGGCTTCATGGGCAGATACATGTCTGAAGTAGAATTTGTAGCAGGAGGATGTTTTGAAAGTGTGGTCGCCCCATATACACTGCCAGGTGTCATGGTCTTCCGTAAGATTGGTATCGGCCACATCACATTTTTTTATAGTTACTGCCAAGTTTTTATGATTACATCCCATTTATTATTTTTAAAGCCCATTTTCCTGTTAAGCCTAATGCATCCTTCCTAGGAAAGATTTGCAGCCCACCGGGGTGGAGAATAACAAGTTGGCCCTGCGTGGGTATTCCTCAAAAAAGTATAGCTGGGCTAGCCATTTTCATCTTGGAAAAAATTAATATCTGGGCTGGATATCTGGCCTGGGCTAGACGAGCCATAGCCCGCCCAGTTAATACCCCGCTCTCCTGTGAACAACAACGAAAATATCGCCAAGAAAGGTCTGTAGTGCTCATGCCTCAAAAACACAAATACTGCTCGAGCTGCTTGGTCCCAGTTGTCGGCCGCACCTTGTGCAATTCTCTCGTTTATATTGACTACATAGGTTGACAATGGTTTGGGACCGTGATGTCAGGAAACCAGGAGGAAGCAAAAAAAAAGTTGTACATAATAAGGAGGCACCTGTGTATGTACGGCTATGGCCCTAGTGGGTCCCTACTGTCATCCAGTCAAAATAAAGTCATCTCCTGAATCCTCATGTTCGTTGACCATGTTAAGAATGCTCGGCGCCATGGCGAGCGCAACAACTCGAAGGACGATGGAGAGGGCCTTGCGGGCCCTACGAATAGTCTGGTACAGCGCCCGCTGCTCATTCAGGAAGCCAGGATTATCGTACACCTATGAGGACCTTCGAGAGACTGAGACGACATGAAACGGTAAGGCCGCACTTGGGAGCTCTGGTTTATTTCACACCTGTATTAACATACAAGTGTAATTTACTCATCATCTGAAACAACGCGTAAATACAGGCGTAATGAAACCAAGGGCCCGAGGTCTGTAAGTAAAACCGGCGGGTTATGCGTGTAATTTGAGAGACCAGTGTATATTTTACTAGTCGAAATCGACCAACCAATCGCTTCGCCCGAGACCATCTACTTTTATTTACAAGCGTCAGTTATACAAGCGGTTTTGGTTGAAAAACGATGATCCAATCATGGTCTGAGATGATGAGTTGGTCGGAAGATCATATGGTTTCACGTCTAACATACCCGACTTGTCGTATAGGCTATGAATAAAACATAAGACGATGAACTTCTTAAGCACGGAAACAACAGAAGAGGATGATCTTCTTAACAAGCAAATCACTGGCATTAGATCGACATGCAAAACAATACGAAGCATTATTCTCAGGAGGCACGGTGAACAGCTCGTGATGCCGCCATCCACAACATTCTAAGCTCAACTTTGCAATCAAACACAAGGCCTGGCATTACATAGACAATATTCAGAACAAACTCTTAACATAGGAATATGTGACACCCCAAAAATTTGGCCTTGTTTTATTAAATTAAAATTTTGCCAGGAATTAAAACTTTGGATTTCTGAGCTCCATTTTTTATTTTTACTCATTTCCTTCCCTGTTATGATGAGTTTTTCCCAGAGAGAAAACTTTTCAAAAAAATGTTGTTGGACTTGTTTAACCTCTCAAGAAAGACTTTCCTTTTATCAGTATAACTAATTAACTAACTTAATTGCTTGATCTTTACTTTCTTGAAAATAGTTTTTTTTCAAGGTTAAATGGCCATATTTGAACTACAACCATTTGATAAATTCACTTAAAATTCCCATAAAAATTTGGAGATGTCATGTGATGTTTTTAAATCACTATTATGCAAAAATATATTTCATTCATAAAATATCTTGAGCCCTACTCTCAATTTTTCTTCTCTGGTCCAGAGTGCATTTTGCACTACAACCTATTTAAATATTTCTTTAAAACTTCTACCAAAATTAAGGGAGGTCAGTAGGAGCCTATTATTACTCCTTGTGCAAAAACCTATTTATGTTCTTTGAAAAATTTGAGTGTATCAACCTCATTTCTATTCTGGACCAACTTGAGGATTTGTACAGCAACCACCATTTTAGTTGCTCCTATACCCTTAACCATTTCTCCTACTTGTAGTCCCCCATGTTAAACCCTTAAGTCCAGGAGCATGCACCTTTTGGATCAATTTTGGTTCATGGAATAATGTCATTTATTTCCTGTCCAGAATTGAAGTTTTGTAAAACTTGCACTAACAAGTTTCCCCTTTTGTCCAAATTACTACACCACCCTCTTACTCTTCTAAAGAGACCCCCATCTGGAGTTTTTGGCCACTCCAAGACATGCCTAGGTGCCATTGGCATTTTGTCAAACACCTGGAGAGCATGATCAGTTTTGACATGAGTTTTGGCATTGCACTGTAAACTTGCACCTTTGATCAAACTAGCATGTCCACTAGACTCCCCGTTGCTCCTAACCTCGATCTGGTAAATCCCATCCTCACCTGCGACCTCTAGCATGCTCTGGCATTTCGTCGAGCACACTCGGTGCATGCACTGGACGCGCCCAGAGCGCGCGTATTGCAGCCGCACGCCCGAGCCGACACGCTGGCCCCCACGGCTTTGGCCCGCTCTGCAGAACCTTGCCGCGCACTCCCTTTCCCTCCGCTACGCGCCAAGCAGCCCCCGCCGCACCCGGCAGGCCAAGCGCTAGCCGCCGCCGCCGCCCGACAGCCCTGCGCCGTTCAGCGCCGCCCAACCCTCGCCCGCTCGCCACCTGGCCCCTGGAGCAGTGCGAGCTCATCCGCAAGCGTGTCTGCTAGCCCTCGTCGCCGCCACATCGCCCTAGCTACAGAACGTCGGTTCGCCGGAGAGCTTATCCACGGCCGCCGCGAAACCGCCTTGCCACGCTATAAAAGGGAAGCCCCGAGCGTCTCCAAGCCCGGAGGCAGCCTCATGCCATCTCACTAGCGCCCCCATCGTCACCAATTGGAAGGGAGCAGGCCTTCTTCAACCTCTCCGGTCAGTTCGGCCACCGCCGCCTCCCGGCTCCATTCGGCGCAACCAGAGCTTCCCCCTCTCCGTTCTCTTCACCAGGAACCATCTCATCCTCCCGCGAACTCGTTCCCCTACTTGATTTTAATCGGGAGCCGTCGCCACCACAAACTCACTTTGTCACCGAAGCTTCCTCCGCCGCGGAGCTCGCCGCCGGCAGCTGACTCCGTCCCCGCCGACCCTACGACCACCGGGAGAACCGCCCCAGCCGTGCGGATCCATCCCCACCCTCGGGGGCCCGCGAGGAGCAGCCAAACGCCGGCGACGATCGCCGGAGCCCCGCTCTGCTCGGGCAGAGGAGGGAGACGACGCGCGGCGACTGGTCAAACCTGACCAGTGGGCCAGGCGGGCCCACTGTCGGTGACCCAGCTCTTCCTCCACGCGTTTAAGTGGAAGCGTAAAGACCCTAAGTACGTCTCCCGTTTTCGAAGACGTATTTTGCCGAAACGTTTTCTTTTTTTTATTTTAAAAACAGATTTTGACCAAATCTTTGACTGGCTATAACTTTTTAAATATAAGTCCAAATGAGTTGATTCTTTTTCCTATCTTCCTCATATTTGATCTAGTTTATTTTAAGATTTATTTGAAAAAATTTCAAACAACTTTTTGGTTCTGTTTTTGAAATGTGTGTTAATTCAAATATATTTTCAAATAGGATTTTTGGGAGAGAGAAGAAACTTTCAAAAGTTTGGAGAGCACCCTGCCTTTCCACACATTGAAGGCAAGCATTCTGAACCCCGGCATAATAATTTTGGAGTGATCGTTGATGCATTTATAACTCCACCGCATTTCGAAGAACTTGTTATTTCATGTGATATGATCATATGCATGGGTGCATGTTACTGATTTCCATGCTGTTGGTAATGGACACACTTGTGATGATAATCACCCTCATGAGCTTTACATGCATACCGGCAGGAAACCGGGAAGACCTCTGCCTTGGGTAGGTATGAGTTTGTCGCCGGTCTCCGTCGGGATGGTTCTGTCTGGTATGGCATGGTAAGGTGATATGAGTGGTGACTCTGTTTGATGAAATATATTTGTTATACTAATCATGCAGGGAATACTTGGACCTCCTGAGTCGACCGTAGATCGAGTCTTGTTCCAGTAACCCCCATACTTGTTTCGTGCTACCACTCGTCTCTACAGCAAGTAGAGTACGGTTCAGTAAGTTGTCAACCTCTTTCTAGCACACACCGTACAGAGAGGCCATGGTGGAAGATACTGGTTGTAACTGGTAGGCAGGCCACCTGGTCTGGGAGCATGGGTGTTTCCGGTTGGGACCGAGAGGGGAGGCCACCCCTTAGAGCGCGCGATATAAATTTGATCCCATGCTACGCGAGGTTGTAGCCTCCCCACTTAGAGTTTGCTTAACAGGTGTCGTGGGTGATTCCAGACACGTGTGAGATAAGCTGGTGTGTGCAAGTTAGGTGTGTTTTCAACAAAAAGACCGTAGATGGAATTAGTCCCGATGGACTAAAGAAATCCGTTACTCGTGGGTAAAGAGTACACCCTCTGCAGAGAATAAAACTATTCGAATAGCTGTGTCCTTGGTTAAGGATTACAGTCTGGGATGGGTCAAGTGTCGGTCTTAGTGTCGGTCTTCGGAGATGAAGCTGTTAACCAGAAGATGGAATTACTACTCGAGACTTGTGATATCTATGATTATTATTATTGCTGACTAACCCGTGATATTATTGTTGTTATTACCAAGTATCTCTGGGATGGTTCTACCTCCGGGATATTCACTATGATTGTTCCTTTTAAAGCCCTTTATGTGGTGTCGCTTAGACGCCCGACTGTGGCATTTCTTTTAAAGCCCTTTATGTGGCGTCGCTCAGACGCCCGACTGTGGCATTTCTTTTAAAGCCCTTTATGTGGCGTCGCTCAGACGCCCGACTGTGGCATTTCTTTTAAAGCCCTTTATGTGGGGTCGCTCAGACGCCCGACTGTGGCATTTCTTTTAAAGCCCTTTATGTGGCGTCGCTCAGACGCCCGACTGTGGCATTTCTTTTAAAGCCCTTTATGTGGCGTCGCTCAGACGCCCGACTGTGGCATTTCTTTTAAAGCCCTTTATGTGGCGTCGCTCAGACGTCCGACTGTGGCATTTCTTTTAAAGCCCTTTTTGTGGCGTCGCTCAGACGCCCGACTGTGGCATTTCTTTTAAAGCCCTTTTTGTGGCGTCGCTCAGACGCCCGACTGTGGCATTACTTGATTATTTGTTTCATAAGTTTTTATACTACCATGTTATTGCAATTTTATAAATAACTTGCTTGAACGCATCAGAGTTTCATTTATCTATTGTGACTGACTCATGAGCATAAAATATTTTCAGCACATCATTGTTATATTATACCTGTGTTCATAATGTTTGCAAGTACATTCAAAGTACTCACTGGCTTGTCCCTGGCTATTGTCTTGGCCAGATTATCTTGCACGGAGAAGAGCGACGCGATGCCAGCCCCGGAACCCACTCACTAGAGATAGCAGCCTCGCGAAGATAGGAATTAACCTGGTCAGCTGTTCTCGTGGGAAATGGAGTCCCATAGACACTGATGTTTCACAACCCGCTTCCGCCATCAACCACTAGAAACCTTTTGTTGTACTCACAGGCCAGAATGGTCTTGTACTACATAATTTGTTTTCCGCTTGGAATTCTGTATCAAGTTGGAGCCTCATCAGCTAACAGTAATCCTGGGGCTGATGAGCACGACGGTCTATTCTGGAAATTTATTACCCGGAAAACCCGGTCGCGACAGGCTTGGTATCAGAGCCAGGCTGACCATTGGCTAATCCTATCTTCGCCAGGTCAATAAACTTAGGCAAACCAACCCACTAGACCTTAGCCAAACCCCAGCCAAGCTTCTCATGCAAGATAGCCACACAGTGACCCAACACCTTTTGGCAGTCGGTGCCCAACCTATCAACCTAACCTGTCACTCATGCGCCAGTGACCGGCCCCTAAATAATCTTTTCTCGCAAGCGTGCGAAGGAAGATTCCGTCCCCTTTTCCCTATAAAAAAGGGGCGTGCTAGCCCCAAACCAGCACACATAGTCGCTACCCCAAACCGAGCCACAATGCCTGGACCTATAGTGCACAACGAAACCACAGCAACCAACCTTGGAGGTTTTGTGACCATCCTCGCAAACCTCACCCGTCGTGCCTACGCGTTAGAGGAGCCACCAGAATATGTTGTGTATCAAGGACCCATGAGCGGTGAAGACCGCCAATTCTGGGCCACTGTGCACATTTACGGTAGGAGTCTAGCACCCGAGCGTCCCTACCGGTTCACCAGAAGAACAACTTCCTTTGAGCCACAAGCCATCCAGCTAGCCGCTCGAGAGGCTATAGTTCATCTCAGGCACTTGTCGCCCAGAGTTAACTGTCGCTCGTTCCACTACTACCCCAGACGAGAAGGGTATGGTAGACCACCCCATGTCGCCAATGGAGACCACGAGACGGACCCCGCATTGTTGCACCTAGTGCGCTATGTAAGTGCACTAGAGGCACTGTTCGACCAGATCACTATTGATCTGATAGCAGCTCGTGGAGAGCTGGTTCGTCGAGCCCCAGCGAGAGAAGAAAACGAGCCCAACACCAACAACCCGGTCGTGCTGTTTGGACAACCGATCGAGACCCCGAGATCCGCCCCAGCCATCGGCCAAGGTGCTGCGATAACCCCAGAAGTGCTTCGTCGCATATTGGGAGCACACTCCAACGGGGTTGTGGCCAACAATCCCCGCAATGGTCATTCTCACTACCCCGACCCTGCAGTTCCTCCGCCATCTCCGACTAATCCCGGCAGAGAGACACGTGGAGAAGCCTCGGCATCCACCAGGCACGCCCGTTTAGACATAAACAAGGTAGACTGAGCCGTATGAGTAGTACCAAGTTTCAATGTAGCCTCGCTTTGTAATCATGCGACCGCGTATATTAATGCAGCCTGTCTTTGTGCCTCTGTGTTGATAGTAGCCTTGCATATTTGGTCAGCGCATAGCTGCATATTTTTCCGGGCACAACTACCAAAACCAGCTCGACGACAACCACAGTAACACACCTCTTTATGAGATATGTGTATCTCTGACACTGACCTGACCTTTGGATCCAAGCTGGCAAATTTATTACCTTTCACCACGGTAAAAATGATCCAGCTCCATTGCTATATAAAGGCCACCTTGTGACCTTACCCAGCAACCCCCACCTTGTACACCACACTCGCACTTTTTCCTGTCATGCCGAACCCCAGCATTCATCTGAGAACCCCAGATGCAACCCCAGGTAGCTTTGTCAAGTTATTGTGGGATTTTACCCGCAGTACCATGGGTTCTACCCAGCCACCCCAGTACGAGCTGTTCAAATCAAGGATCACCCCCTCCACCTCGGAATATTGGGCAGCAGTACACATTCCTCCTGTAGACCGCAACCAAGATCCAATAGAAGTTTCCTTCGTGGGGAAATCTATGCCAACCCCACACTTGGCCATAGAAGCTGCTGCGAAAGAAGCGATTGCTCGTCTTCGATCCGCAGTACCCTATGCCCGCGAACGAGGATATTATTACTTTCCGAGTCGTGCAGCACCCGGAGAAATAACGTCTTTTCCCGGTGGGCGGATTGAGAGAGACCCAGTTCTGACCAACCTTATCCAGTACATCATTGCTCAGGAGCATTTAAACCAGCAAGTGATGGATTATCTCCAGAGCCTCGCAGATTTAAATCCTCAGATTGCCATCAGCAGACCACTGAGACCCGACACGGAGAGACGCATACATCGACTGGTCAATCCACTTCCTCCGATTGAAGAAGAATGTATTCCTTTACCAGAGACATTTTATCAGGACCCCGTCCAGTTACCGTTTTCGTTTTAGACGTCACTACTGTATTTGTTCTTTGCTGCATTTATTTATGTGTGTGACTAATGCGTAATACCCTGAGTTTGTACGACGAGTTAATTATTTGGCTTCTGCTCATGGGTGTAGTTTTGTTGTGGTTTACGCTCCTTTAAAGTAACTGTTTTCCCCTCGCGAAACCCTGGAGTGAGATTTCTTTTCCCTGAGTTGCTACATCTACACTTTCTCACGACGTGGATTATTTAATTTCACTCAGCACCACGAGCAGACTCACAACCATAATCATTCGGACACATACACTGTTTGCAAAACTTTGCAACGGTGTTACATCCAGCTAATCACCCCCTAACAACAGTTAGCACCCGACACACTCCATCTACTCTTCATGATCACCACCACCGCGGAGAGCCAACACCCGAGCCGCGGCATCGCGATACTCGTCGAAGATCATCGCGCACAGGAGCACAGAGAGCCCCAGCAGTGTCGCCAGCCCTCCGCATATCAGGATCACAAACCAGTTCGGCATCGCCTCCGCCATTAGAGCCTCGACCGAGCTTCTGTAAGCAGTAACGGAAAAATAAGGAGGAGGAGAAGTGAGGCCAGGTGTAAGGAGGAAGAGAGAGGCACCCTAGCCGTTTTTATAGCTCGAGCTCGGTGTACGGTGGGTGAAGTCCACCAACACCGCTCGTCGCCGATCGCCAGTGTTCGGAGTCGAATCCGCGAGCAGTGCCGACAGCGCGCTGGCCCGCGAGGTGAGTGCACGCTGCACCGGCAGCTAGCACGCCGCGCACTACCACGGTACGGCCTAGATGCCCTACGCATTAGGCATCGCCGGTGGAGAAAGCGCGCGGGAGAGAGGAGGAAGAAAGGTCCAGAGGGAGAAGAAGAGGAGACTGACAGTGGACCCCGGGTCCACCTGTCAGCCAGAGAGAGCACTATGCTCTCGGGTGCGATCAGCGTATATCTAAATTTAGAAGATTATTCTAAATTTTTATCCAGCGTAGAAATCGCCCGTTTTTGTCTCAGACCGTAGACTTTTCCACGCAGCACCAGTATTCACACTGTGGTTTTTCACCACTTATTGCCCTCTCACTGTAGCCACATCTTTATTGTGTATATTATTTTCCTAACACCGCTTTTAGCAAATCTCGAGGACGAGATTTTTCTTAAGGGGGATAGTATCTGTGACACCCCAAAAATTTGGCCTTGTTTTATTAAATTAAAATTTTGCCAGGAATTAAAACTTTGGATTTCTGAGCTCCATTTTTGATTTTTACTCATTTCCTTCCCTGTTATGATGAGTTTTTCCCAGAGAGAAAACTTTTCAAAAAAATGTTGTTGGACTTGTTTAACCTCTCAAGAAAGACTTTCCTTTTATCAGTATAACTAATTAACTAACTTAATTGCTTGATCTTAACTTTCTTGAAAATAGTTTTTTTTCAAGGTTAAATGGCCATATTTGAACTACAACCATTTGATAAATTCACTTAAAATTCCCATAAAAATTTGGAGATGTCATGTGATGTTTTTAAATCACTATTATGCAAAAATATATTTCATTCATAAAATATCTTGAGCCCTACTCTCAATTTTTCTTCTCTGGTCCAGAGTGCATTTTGCACTACAACCTATTTAAATATTTCTTTAAAACTTCTACCAAAATTAAGGGAGGTCAGTAGGAGCCTATTATTACTCCTTGTGCAAAAACCTATTTATGTTCATTGAAAAATTTGAGTGTATCAACCTCATTTCTATTCTGGACCAACTTGAGGATTTGTACAGCAACCACCATTTTAGTTGCTCCTATACCCTTAACCATTTCTCCTACTTGTAGTCCCCCATGTTAAACCCTTAAGTCCAGGAGCATGCACCTTTTGGATCAATTTTGGTTCATGGAATAATGTCATTTATTTCCTGTCCAGAATTGAAGTTTTGTAAAACTTGCACTAACAAGTTTCCCCTTTTGTCCAAATAACCACACCACCCTCTTACTCTTCTAAAGAGACCCCCATCTGGAGTTTTTGGCCACTCCAAGACATGCCTAGGTGCCATTGGCATTTTGTCAAACACCTGGAGATCATGATCAGTTTTGACATGAGTTTTGGTATTGCACTGTAAACTTGCACCTTTGATCAAACTGGCATGTCCACTAGACTCCCCGTTGCTCCTAACCTCGATCTGGTAAATCCCATCCTCACCTGCGACCTCTAGCATGCTCTGGCATTTCGTCGAGCACACTCAGTGCATGCACTGGACGCGCCCAGAGCGCGCGTATTGCAGCCGCACGCCCGAGCCGACACGCTGGCCCCCACGGCTTTGGCCCGCTCTGCAGAACCTTGCCGCGCACTCCCTTTCCCTCCGCTACGCGCCAAGCAGCCCCCGCCGCGCCCGGCAGGCCAAGCGCTAGCCGCCGCCGCCGCCCGACAGCCCTGCGCCGTTCAGCGCCGCCCAACCCTCGCCCGCTCGCCACCTGGCCCCTGGAGCAGTGCGAGCTCATCCGCAAGCGTGTCTGCTAGCCCTCGTCGCCGCCACGTCGCCCTAGCTACAGAACGTCGGTTCGCCGGAGAGCTTATCCACGGCCGCCGCGGAACCGCCTTGCCACGCTATAAAAGGGAAGCCCCGAGCGTCTCCAAGCCCGGAGGCAGCCTCATGCCATCTCACTAGCGCCCCCATCGTCACCAATTGGAAGGGAGCAGGCCTTCTTCAACCTCTCCGGTCAGTTCGGCCACCGCCGCCTCCCGGCTCCATTCGGCGCAACCAGAGCTTCCCCCTCTCCGTTCTCTTCACCAGGAACCATCTCATCCTCCCGCGAACTCGTTCCCCTGCTTGATTTTAATCGGGAGCCGTCGCCACCACAAACTCACTTTGTCACCGAAGCTTCCTCCGCCGCGGAGCTCGCCGCCGGCAGCTCACTCCGTCCCCGCCGACCCTACGACCACCGGGAGAACCGCCCCAGCCGTGCGGATCCATCCCCACCCTCGGGGGCCCGCGAGGAGCAGCCGAACGCCGGCGACGATCGCCGGAGCCCCGCTCTGCTCGGGCAGAGGAGGGAGACGACGCGCGGCGACTGGTCAAACCTGACCAGTGGGCCAGGCGGGCCCACTGTCGGTGACCCAGCTCCGCCTCCACGCGTTTAAGTGGAAGTGTAAAGACCCTAAGTACGTCTCCCGTTTTCGAAGACGTATTCTGCCGAAACGTTTTCTTTTTCTTTTTTTATTTTAAAAACAGATTTTGACCAAATCTTTGACTGGCTATAACTTTTTAAATATAAGTCCAAATGAGTTGATTCTTTTTCCTATCTTCCTAATATTTGATCTAGTTTATTTTAAGATTTATTTGAAAAAATTTCAAACAACTTTTTGGTTCTGTTTTTGAAATGTGTGTTAATTCAAATATATTTTCAAATAGGATTTTTGGGAGAGAGAAGAAACTTTCAAAAGTTTGGAGAGCACCCTGCCTTTCCACACATTGAAGGCAAGCATTCTGAACCCCGGCATAATAATTTTGGAGTGATCGTTGATGCATTTATAACTCCACCGCATTTCGAAGAACTTGTTATTTCATGTGATATGATCATATGCATGGGTGCATGTTACTGATTTCCATGCTGTTGGTAATGGACACACTTGTGATGATAATCACCCTCATGAGCTTTACATGCATACCGGCAGGAAACCGGGAAGACCTCTGCCTTGGGTAGGTATGAGTTTGTCGCCGGTCTCCGTCGGGACGGTTCTGTCTGGTATGGCATGGTAAGGTGATATGAGTGGTGACTCTGTTTGATGAAATATATTTGTTATACTAATCATGCAGGGAATACTTGGACCTCCTGAGTCGACCGTAGATCGAGTCTTGTTCCAGTAACCCCCATACTTGTTTCGTGCTAACACTCGTCTCTACAGCAAGTAGAGTACGGTTCAGTAAGTTGTCAACCTCTTTCTAGCACACACCGTACAGAGAGGCCATGGTGGAAGATACTAGTTGTAACTGGTAGGCAGGCCACCTGGTCTGGGAGCATGGGTGTTTCCGGTTGGGACCGAGAGGGGAGGCCACCCCTTAGAGCGTGTGATATAAATTTGATCCCATGCTACGCGAGGTTGTAGCCTCCCCACTTAGAGTTTGCTTAACAGGTGTCGTGGGTGATTCCAGACACGTGTGAGATAAGCTGGTGTGTGCAAGTTAGGTGTGTTTTCAACAAAAAGACCGTAGATGGAATTAGTCCCGATGGACTAAAGAAATCCGTTACTCGTGGGTAAAGAGTACACCCTCTGCAGACAATAAACCTATTCGAATAGCCGTGTCCTTGGTTAAGGATTACAGTCTGGGATGGGTCAAGTGTCGGTCTTAGTGTCGGTCTTCGGAGATGAAGCTGTTAACCAAAAGATGGAATTACTACTCGAGACTTGTGATATCTATGATTATTATTATTGCTGACTAACCCGTGATATTATTGTTGTTATTACCAAGTATCTCTGGGATGGTTCTACCTCCGGGATATTCACTATGATTGTTCCTTTTAAAGCCCTTTATGTGGTGTCGCTCAGACGCCCGACTGTGGCATTTCTTTTAAAGCCCTTTATGTGGCGTCGCTCAGACGCCCGACTGTGGCATTTCTTTTAAAGCCCTTTATGTGGCGTCGCTCAGACGCCCGACTGTGGCATTTCTTTTAAAGCCCTTTATGTGGTGTCGCTCAGACGCCCGACTGTGGCATTTCTTTTAAAGCCCTTTATGTGGCGTCGCTCAGACGCCCGACTGTGGCATTTCTTTTAAAGCCCTTTATGTGGTGTCGCTCAGACGCCCGACTGTGGCATTTCTTTTAAAGCCCTTTATGTGGCGTCGCTCAGACGCCCGACTATGGCATTTCTTTTAAAGCCCTTTATGTGGCGTCGCTCAGACGCCCGACTGTGGCATTTCTTTTAAAGCCCTTTATGTGGCGTCGCTCAAACGCCCGACTATGGCATTTCTTTTAAAGCCCTTTTTGTGGCGTCGCTCAGACGCCCGACTGTGGCATTTCTTTTAAAGCCCTTTTTGTGGCGTCGCTCAGACGCCCGACTGTGGCATTACTTGATTATTTGTTTCATAAGTTTTTATACTACCATGTTATTGCAATTTTATAAATAACTTGCTTGCACGCATCAGAGTTTCATTTATCTATTGTGACTGACGTCATGAGCATAAAATATTTTCAGCACATCATTGTTATATTATACCTGTGTTCATAATGTTTGCGAGTACATTCAAAGTACTCACTGGCTTGTCCCTGGCTATTGTCTTGGCCAGATTATCTTGCGCGGAGAAGAGCGACGCGATGCCAGCCCCGGAACCCACTCACTGGAGATAGCAGCCTCGCGAAGATAGGAATTAACCTGGTCAGCTGTTCCCGTGGGAAATGGAGTCCCATAGACACTGATGTTTCACAACCCGCTTCCGCCATCAACCACTAGAAACCTTTTGTTGTACTCACAGGCCAGAATGGTCTTGTACTACATAATTTGTTTTCCGCTTGGAATTCTGTATCAAGTTGGAGCCTCATCAGCTAACAGTAATCCTGGGGCTGATGAGCACGACGGTCTTTTCTGGAAATTTATTACCCGGAAAACCCGGTCGCGACAGAATATCTCAGCAGAGTAACTATTTACTTCTAAACTGAACACAGGAATAGGAAAAAACGATCGACGCTGCTCACAGCAAAGGGCGTCCCACTCAAAAATATCAAATGCATGTCTTCTGGCTAACATCAATGAGCAAATTTTGACAAGGTTTTCCAATTCCAGTATATTAAACTAACATCTTCTTGCTAACATCAATGATTAAACTTTGACAAGCTTTTCCCATTCAAAATATGTAATGCCTGTGATCATGGAGTCCTGTTGTGGCTTCTTGTACTTGTTTGGGCACTTTTTGCCCAGTGCACTCCACGTGTTGTAGAATTGCCGATGCTCTCTACAGACTAGTCATGTCACCAGCGTCTACTAATACTCTGTAAAGATTCGCGGTCATTCCTTCTATAATGTAGCGCAAACAGTGACTGCTTCTTTCTGCAAAGTGGAACGACCAACTGGACCCAGTAATGCAGCAGTTTGCCTTGGACACATTGGCTCCTTTTGTGCAGTTAGACTAAAACCAAAGTCGGAATAAAACCAAGCTTTAATTTTGATATCCCTATAAGCAACAAGAGGTATAAGGGAAACAATTACTCAGAAATAACGGTTGATGATTTGTACTCACAAATGAAAAGCATCTACTGATCTACCTTATCTTAATGGGAAACAAAGAAGGAGAGTAGCAATTCTCCATCAGTGTAATTCATTCATATTGACTGAGACGTTATCTTAAGGAGGCCTTGTTTCAACATGTATAAAGAACAACAAAGCAGAAAAGTACCATTCCTAAAACAATGCGACTGATTCATTTTAACAAAGACAATATATTGACAATACCTTGGTTAAACATGTAGAAAGAACTACAAAGAAGGATAGTACCATTCCTAAAACAATGCGACTGATTCATTTTAACAGAGGCAAAAAAGGAATCAATTACTGGCCAATAAAGGAGGATGAAACATGCGGCCACAAAAATGGTAATCCCGCCAATCCCTAACAAGTGTTGCAGTTTTGAACTAAGATTCAGTAGTTAATTAATTCTGAGAGTGGCATTGCTTTATTTTACCAGCGGCATTAGATTAACAAAAAGCATAAATAGTTCCAGGGGAGAGTGGGCGCAACAACAACATGTGCTTCCATCTACTTATAAAGGGGGTGATGCAGAGTTTTGTTGTAATAAAGAAACAAGCATCATGTCTGAGTTGGAACATTTTTTTCTCACTTAATGGTAGAAGACAACAGTTCAATAGCTTCAATTCAACATTTATCCAAAACAGTACCAATACAAGTAGCAGAACCTCTCAAAGCACACTACATCATCATGTGGATGAAAGTCGGTACTGACCTTTCTTGACCAAGATTTGAAACAGATCGCGAGGAAGACTGGAAACATATCCCAACACATATATGAAATCTCGATCTCCTTTTGTGCAGTTCCACCAAAATTAAGCAAAGTCGCCGGTGTGACATTCAAGTTGAACTGCACAAAACACTCTTAAAACAAAGTATTTCGTGTAGCGAAGCAAAATGTCGCAATAGCAACAAGTTGAATAGATATCCCTGTTTAAAAAGAGGAAAAAAGGAATCAATTAGTAGCTAATGAAGGAGGATGAAACATGCGGATACAAAAATGGTAATCCCGCCAATCCCTAACAAGTGTTGCAGTTTTGAAATAAGATTTAGTAGTTAATTCTGAGAGTGGCGTTGCTTAATTTTACCAGCGACATTAGATTAATGAAAAGCATAAACAGTTCCAGGGGAGAGTGGGCACAACAACAATATGTGCTTCCATCTACATATAAAGGGGGTGATGCTGAATTTGTTGTAACAAAGCAACAAGCATCATGTATGGGTTGGTCCCATTTTTGTTCACTACTTAATGGGAAAAGACATCAATACAATAGCTCCAATTCAACATTTATTTAAAACAGTACCAAAACAAGTAGCACAACATCTCAAAGCACACTTCACATCATGTGGATGAGACCAAGATTTGAAACAACTCACCACCAAGACTGGAAACAAATCTCGATCTCCTTTTGTGCAGTTCCACCAAAATTAAGCAAAGTCACTGGTGTGACATTCAAGTTGAACTGCACAAAACACTCATAAAACATAAGTGTTTCGCATAGCGAAGCAAAATGTCGCAATAGCAACAAGTTGAATAGATACCCCTGTTTTAATAGAGGCAAAAAAGGAAACAATTACTTGCAGATAAAGGAGGATGAAACAACCGACAACAAAAAGAAGCATCTAACTTATCTTGATGGAAAACAAAGTAGGATAGTAGCATTTCTAAAACAGTTGCATTGATTCATATTAACAAAGACATTCTCTTAGAACAACATTCGTTGAAAATGTAATTTACTTTTAACAGTGGCATTGCTTCAATTTTCTGGCGGCATTTTTAGATTAACAACAGGAAAATAGTTGTATGGGACATGGGACATGGGACATGCCAGCACCATGTGCGCCACATGTATAAATGAGTGATGCAGAATATGTAGAGAAGCAACATATATGCGTTGGTCCCATATTTGTTTTCTTCAACCTTTTTCCTATGTGAGGGAAGCAAATCTAGTCCTGCACAAACTACCCGACCCCCAGTTTTAGGTAACTCCCTTTTTCCCTTTTCGACCAACAAAGCGGCTGGATAGCCAGTCTATACTACTTTCCCTTCCTCCTTTCCTCATTGAACCACGTCCTAGATTCATGCTCCAGCCCACCGAACCCTTCTTTCCTCTTTGAACCAAGACCTAGATTCGACTACAGATCGAAAAAGATCCACATGCAGCTAGAGCAACGACGGTTTCAAAGAAACTTATACCTTAGGGTCGTCAGGATGTGGCAAGGCGTGAGGCGGGAGGCCGGATCTGCCCACACTACGTACGGTAGCGAGAATGAAGGGGTCGGTGGCCCTTCCGCACAGGCGCTGGGTGAAATATAACAGCACAGCCGACAGTGGATTGCCTCCCTTGCCGAAGGCAATAGAGTGAACGCTGCACCTCCTCCCCTTCCCGGTGCAACGGGATCCGAAAGCCTCCTTCACCAGCTGTGAGGGGGGAGAGAGAGACAAGAGGCCAACGTAGTCTTGTTTAGATTTGGTGAAGAGAGGGTGAGAGACTGTGAATATAGCAGACCCTAGCAAATGAACGCTGAGCCTCCAGCGTGTATATTATATATGTAGTGCGGCGAGAGTGTGGAGAGTGCAAACCCTAGCGAACAAGCACTGAGGCTCCAGCTTATATATATACTACTATAGTACGGACTGAGCTCCGGTGCCTTAACTGTACCTGCTTTTGGCTGTATGACAGGTGAGCCAGCCACATTTTGGGCCCACCTGTCATAAACCCAAAGGCAGGTGCACTAAGTCAATGAAGCTGCGTCCATATAATACATGTGTATACGACTAATATATAGTGTAGTGATTTTCTTATTCTCTCCATAACAATCATTTTAAATTGTGTAAGTATGAAACGAAACTCTTTATTTAATGTACAACGAACAAAACTACTACTACTTCCGATGAACTAACAATCCACGCATCCTGGTCGCACTTCCTGTCCTTCATGTGCGGTACACTACCCTCCCTTAAGTGAACAACCACACATGCGCCAAATTATCGGAAACGTGTGAGAGTGTGTGCAAATAAAGAATTTTAATTTCAGTTATCGGAAAGGTTTGAGAGTATTACAAAGTTTGACTTCAGTCAAATCTAACATGCGGAGTAAAAATGGAGGGCTACTACGTCCATCCGGATTTTTAGTCCACACCATTTTTAAAATCAAGGTTAATAGCTGGACAAATAAAATTACAGGGGAGCTGGAGACAAAGTTCTGAGAAGGCTTAGAAATCAATAAAAAACTTATGCTCTTAGTACCAACATCGATCCTTCTTCGAGGAAACATTTGGTTCATAGCCAATTGTGTGATAAGATTGCACCAACGTGAAAGGCGACTGCGTCTCCAACGCAACCAAGGTGAACTGACGAAGGATATCATATTTGTGCGTAACAAGCAAAGAGCACTGATTGAAGACAACTTGTTTTTCATTGAAAATCGATCAGCTTCACCAGCCTACGCAACCATGAGGCGCAACCATGAGCATCGATAGGTCATCGTGGTGATGCATCATCCATTTGGCATCAAGTTTGGGTGAGGCACCTATGAAGTTCGACAAATCCTCACTGTGGTCTGTTTCTTCTCAGTAATCAAGCTCGAGGAAGGAAGAACCACGTGGCAGAGGACAGTGAGGCGGAACAATAATGGCCATCCAATTTTGTACAGTTCCACTAAAATTGAGGAAGACATGCCCGGGTGTGGAGATGCGCATCGCTGTTTCCAAAAATATGAAAAAGGGATACAGTGTTGTAACTTTGTTTTACAAGATTAGCAACGACATCTCAATTGTCAATAAGAATTAATGAAAAGTACACCAACAAACAGAAGCATCATGATTATCTTGATGGGAACTAAACCAGGATAACTGAGAAAAAAAGCATTTCTTCATTTAACCAGTGATAGTATTAGATTAGCACCAGAAATAGGAGCATATGGACAATGACCGCACAACCACCATGTACTATTTGTCGAAACAACATGTATACCTCCACCAAGGCATAAATCAGGACAACTTTTCGAGTGGCTTCCTCTATAATAGTAGGTGATGTTGGACTAGCCGACGAACCCTAGCTACTATACATGGGGAGCTGGGAGTAGTCGCATAGAAGAAAACCCGCACGTAGCGACCTGGGGAACTAGTACAATACAAGAAGTTATACCTCAGGTGGGCGAGACGTCATTTAGGCGGGCAGGCGGGATCTGCCCACACAATGACAACGAACAAGGGCGCGGAGGACCTTCGTCCGCGCCAGCGCCGGCTCCAAGAGGACGATGTGCATCGGCTTCCTCCATCGCCGACAGCGACAACGTCAACGCTGCACCTCCTCACCTCCCGCAGCGGACCAGATTCGTCCGGATCTGTGACCACCGGTGAGGAGAGAGATAGAGTGGACACTATCATCTTGTTTTGATATGGAGAGGGTAAGAGAGCGAGACGCGAGAAACTCTATCAAACAAGAGGCTATAATGGAGTAAAAAAATCTCTCCATAGTAGTGGTTTTAAATAGAATACACGAGTTCCCGGAAAAAAGAAACGAAAATTGGCGGACAATTTTTAAACGTACCAAGAAAGAAAACTCGATCAAAAATACGCCCCCGCTTCTAGGTTGCGAGAGTCGTCGCGCGCACACACATAGACATAGACATGCATATCCGTGTTTATGTAAAATTCCATTTCCATCTCCATCTCCAATCATATTTGTCCAACTGGCACATTATTTACGTTGTTATTTATATACGCAGCAATATTAACATACATCATCTCTTGATTCGGGCGTCCGGACCACTGCCAAGGCCGGTCCAGACCAACCTGAACCCTCTTCATCACCCGCGCGTGCTTCCCGCCCGAAACGGTCAGTGCCGCATTCATGCCCGTCTAGAAGCGGATGCGACCTCTCACTGGCGCCGGCATTGAAGCAGGGCGCCGGTCGAGAGAGTGTCGTCCGCGCCGCTTCCTGGTGCATGCGACTACTCCACGTTCAACGGTCGCAATAGCTGGCCACAACATGCATGTAAAAGTTGTTGGGAGTCAGTGCTACAGCTAGCTGTCCTCCCCAACTCGTCAATCGCTTCTAGTAGTGCTACTCCATGGCGCGATCCATCGACAAGCAGGCGGGAAACCTATCGTATACTCAGTTTGTGGTGAGTGGCATGTCGAGCGACCGTGTGGGGTCGAGCCATGGATGAGGGTGAGACACAAACACGATAGGCGTGATTTAAATGTTGGTTTTGCTTGATGGCGCGATCCAACGAAACGAAACGTGGGTTTCTCTCCATTTCCATTTTTCTCTGGAAAAACGGAAACTTTCCACTCCATTTTCATTCCTATTCCAAGGTTGCCCCATTACAACATTTCATCAAATACAAAGGAAAACTAACATGCATGCTGATGCATCTCAATGATTCACAGATCATAGCCAATATTTACTTCACAACTAGAGACAAAAGTTGTGAGAGCGTGTACGAAAGAAAAACTACTGATGGGGTCACTACGCCTTAAACCCTAAACCCTAAACAAGATTTAATTTCCTGGCCAGGTAGAACCTCTTGAAGGAAAGACGGCTGGCACCCTCGGATCATATGATGCTTTTGTGCAGTTCCACTATAATCGACCTAAGCATCCCTGATGGCAAAGATATTGAAGCAGTGTGATTAGAATAATAGTACTGGCACTAGTTCATGAGACATAAACTCATCACAAGTAGAAGCCAGTAGAAGTAGAGAAAGATCGACATGGAGATGGAGCTACGGCAGTGGATCAAGCCGGCTCCAAAAGGAAGATGGACTACCTGGGACGTCGGGCTATAGCTAGAAGGGCGGTTGGGACACGGCATCGGCCCATACCGCGGTGACCCCCGATTGCGATGCACCGACTGTGGGTTTTCTTCCTCGCCGATGTCGACCGCGTCTATGCAGAACATTGTTCCCTTCCCCAAGCTGTGGGATCAGGCCGGATATGTGACCAGCGGTTTGGCCACCATCGTTCTATGCTTGTGAAGAGAGCAACCTAAGCAAGCAGGCTTGTAGCTTAGGCTCCTGCTAGTGTATATATAGTGGTTTTCTTTTCTCTCTCCATATCAACCATTTTATATTGCGTACGTGTCATTCAAGAGTGAAATGATGGTTGCTTCTTCCGACTAACTTACTATGTGATTTGACTGCTCCTTAGTGGCCCCTACACGTACTCCCCCTACGTGTATGCAACAGTCACACATACACATGGACGCAAAACGCACGCGACGCCCTAATGCATGCATGTCCGAGCACATGACGGAACACACACGGTCACGCTCAAGTGCTCAACCTACACGTGCATGCACACACATACTCAGTCAGGGTGAGCTAGTGACCGTATAAACACCAGAAAATGTATATATTGAGCGCAATGAGCATATTATGAAGTGCACTGACCGTATTTTTACAAATATACAGTGACAACAGTGTATTTTTCTCATTTGAAATGAAGCCATATTTACTAGAGAGGAGGCAGTATGGACTAGCATTACTTTGATGTGTCCCGTCAACTTGCCGAACAAGGATAAGGTTGCAGGACGGGAGAAGCTTGTGTGTGGTGGCTTGCAGGACAAGGAGAAACTTTTGACTAATTCAAGCTCTCCCTCGCTCAGGCGGTGGACGTGCAATAGTTAATTCGGTGTCAGATTGCCAGAAGCATACACTATACTAGTACTATTATTGTTTGACTTCCCGAATAGGCGAACAGCCAAGCGCAAAGTTTACTGGTAGTAGTAATACTACTACTATAGTCTATAGAGGTATGTACTATACTAGTACTAGGAACTGGATGGAGGAGCATCTCCACTTATATCTTTAAAATGTGATAAAGCAATCTTCAACACATTTGGTTCTCTTCGAGGGTTCTCGCATGTGATAATGGAAGTTGATTGCATGGAATACTCGCCATAATTCTCGCTTAATTCTGGCTCATATCCTGTTACAAATAGGGGCGCTTGGAAATATTTCCTCTTTTTTTGTTATTTAGCATGTAAACAGGTCAGCAAACCTTGCAGCGCATCTTTTTGCGAACCGTGCTTGCTGCACTTTGAATGTGGCCGAGAGCTGGCTTGATGAAACACCTCGCTTCCTACTTCTTTTCTTGCGGGGTACCTCACTTCCTAGGGAGCAGTGTCTTGGCTGATCGTCCTAAGAATGCTTATATATGAATAAAGCTCTCTCATTTGCCCGCAAAAAGATTAAGACATATTAACCGGAAAGGAGGGAGTATGGACTAGCACTACATTTCGGTGTGTCCCATCAACTCGCAGAACGAGGAGAACCTTGCAAGACAAGGTGAAGCTCGCTTATGCCTTTTGACTAATGCAACCTACCCTCGATGGACATGCATCAGTCCATTCGGTGTCAGATCGTTAGAGGCATACACTGTAGTACCCAACATGCAGAGTACCATCATTGTTCGACTTCTTGAAGAGGCGAAGAGCCAAGCGCAAGGTTTAGTAGTACGAGTAGTACTACTACTAGAACCTCATGGTGGAGCATCTGTACTCTTATTTTTTTAATCTCTGATAAAGTACACTTTTATTCCGGAGAAGGGCGGAAAACGGCAGCCCAACATGTAATGATGATATCGATCAACTAACCATGCTCGAATATATCTTGGCCTCCGTGCGAGCCCGTCTGTGTGTTCTCGCTCCTCGTCTCTCTCAAGGAACGACAGGTTGGCCATTTTGCCGTCAATTGAGATTGGCTTGCTCACACTCCTGTCCCACATGTCAGTGATATGCCAAGACGAGGTGCGTTGACCAACTGACCATACGCGTACTTGGTTTTGCACCTTCATATACTCCTCCTCCCTCCATCACAGTTTACAGGGCGCGCTTCATTATGATGCATTTCTCTCAATGCATTTCCACCACCAGAGAGACTTTAGACGCGTTTGGTTTAATGCTCAATTAATTAGGGCGTGGTAACCGCAATCAAGTCCGCAATTTTCTCTCGATGTACTACTACGGAGTGGAGTAAGTGCATGCATGTGTTTACCCGGGGTGGAAGCACTGCATGCATGTGTGTACGCATTATTTCCTCTAGTAATAGACGCCGTGCTATAACTACCAATGCTATTTTTCAGGCCGATCGCTAGTCGACTTGGTCCCACAGATTTTTTTTTTCTGAAGCGCGCTTTATAAAATAGTGACGAATGGAGTAGTATGAGCGGATTCAAAGAAGAGCGTATTGATGGTTGCTTCTTCCGAGCAACTTACAGTGGTAAAGGTGGGGCTTATGATTTGACTGCTCATTACTCACTATTAATACGGTGCAACGACCGGGCGGAGTCTCCCATGCGGTTGTGCACTACCCCCTCGGTTCTTAAATACACTCCGGAGTATTTGTCTTTCTAGAGATTTAAATGAGTGACTACTCAAATATTTGTCTTTTTAGAGATTCAAATGGACTACTACATACGGATGTATATAGTCATATTTTAGAGATTCACTAATTTTGCTCCATATGTAGTCACTTGTTGAAATCTCTAGAAAGACAAATTGAGTATTTAGGAACCGAGGGAGTACACATACGAAGCAAAATGAGTGAATCTACACTCTAAAATATGCCCATTTGAAATTTGTAAAAAGACAAATATTTAGGACAAAGGAGTATAATTTTGTGCATGGCACATGGACCCGGATGCTGAAGAGGTTTCTGGCAATGCTACCAAGCTTCCAACATTTGTTTACATAATTGACATACTATACAAATTATTTTCCAGCGACATCAAATTGTACAATGGTGTGAGCATTCAACTTTTGTTTCGTGTGTCTTTCCATCGATGCTCTTTCGGAAACAATAAAAAACTAACTTCCTTGCTAATGCATCTCAATTATTAGCAGATCAGAGCTAATATTTACATCACAACTGAAGACAAATGTGTGAGAAGGTGTTAAATTAAAATTGATCCATGCTTTAATTGGCAGCAACGTCCACCCAGCTCTGTCTAAATCAACAAGGCATGTTGGGAAAAAAGTAGCTGTCTGGAGCATGCAACATTCTGATCATTTTGTGGAGTTCCACTAAAATAGAGCTGAGCGTCCCTGTTCCAAAGATATTAAGTGTGATTGCGATAATACAGGACTGCTGATGAAACAATAAACACACAAATAGAAGCCAGTCACCTTTGCAGTCTCTCTTAAGACTAACTAGTTGGAGAAGATTAGGCTCGGAGTTGGATGAGGAGGATAGAGCAAAACCAATCTCCCTTTGTGCAGTCGCACTGAAATGTAGAGACGTTGCCCGTGTGACATTTTAGTACAACTGCACAAAACACTATTAAGAAAAAAAGTTATTTGTGCAGTTCACCAAAAGGTTGCAATAGCAATGAGGTGAATGGATAGCCCTGTTTGCAAAAAAGAGGTATAAAGGAAACAATTACTGGCCAATAACAGTTGATGACACATGTGACGACAAAAACGAAGCATATTCCTTGTCCTAAGGGAAGATAACAACACGGTTGTGTTTGTTTAAAACGGTGTGAGGACGAGATTGCAATATGGAAAGTACGCCAGACGAGCTACGTTTTGGGCAAAGAACTATGGAAGATCCACATGCAGCGACGTGGGAAGACGGGCAGTGGAGCAAGGACGTAGGGGATACCTGGAGGTCGTCGGGGTGTAACTAGGGGCGGCGGG
The DNA here is from genome assembly GCF_018294505.1 of Triticum aestivum. Taxonomy (NCBI): domain Eukaryota; kingdom Viridiplantae; phylum Streptophyta; class Magnoliopsida; order Poales; family Poaceae; genus Triticum; species Triticum aestivum. The sequence continues at coordinate 57,178,197 of NC_057801.1, read as the reverse complement.
CGGAATCTGCCCATACTGCGGCAGCAAGAAGGTGGCGTAGGCCTTACCGTGCCGGAGCTTAGTCAGAGAAAATGACGTGTACCGCAGATCGGGACGTGCTGCCTTGGCGTCGTCAAATGGAGAAATGATGCACTTCCTCCCTTTCCCCCGGCGGACGGGATGCGGCCGGATCACTGACCAACGGTGAGAGAGAGAGACAGAGGCCACCGCAGCCTTGTGTAAGGTACTCTGAAGAGATACAAACCAGGTTGGCTAGCGACATTGTATATAGTGGAGCAGACTACCGTTTTCTCCATAAAAATTGTCTTATATTCTATGTACGTGCCATTGAGCGCTATAACTTTATTTAAAAATAATGCGCCAATGCATCAAGTCGAACTATGTTTCGTGCACGCATGGTACCACGACCTCCCTAGGTAAACAACCGCTACATGTGTTCATATTAACACGTGGGCTGTCATTTCGTAAAAAAATGAGCTCCACTGTGTACCCGCGTGGGCGTAGCTGGGCATGAAGCGTGAGTACGTGCACGGTGAACCTATTCTCTTCTTGTATACATACACCACCTACGTGGGGTTGTGTGAGAGAGATGCAAACCTAGAGAGATATAGTGTTGGGTTCGTGAGAGTTTGGGGGGGTCAATCAAAAAATGTAACATATCCAATGTGTGTGAAATAGAGTCCTGCATATATCATATATATAGAGGGGGCGATCCACGAGAAGAGAGTGAAGGTATCATCGGCTTGAGGTGTCCATAGAATCAAAGAGAGGGATGATGTATGTGTGTGCGCGCGCGTGATCAATAAAGAGTGCCATCAAATTTGTGTGTGCCCACGTCAAATATATAGAATGGTTGGCCTACTGGAAGGCGAGAGGGGACATGTGATGTTTGTCTCTGTGGCATGGATACCTACCTACATCGCTCGACTAACGGTGTGTGGTGGGGGGAAGGGATGCCTAATTAACTATAGAGGTACAATGGCTAGTATATGTGTGGAGGAGGAGAGAGGCCTACCTCATGTATTAAGGAGATCGATCTACCTCATGTATTAAGGGAGATCGATCGGCATCCATCCATATGTGTAGGAGAGGAATAAGGCTGGGACAGAGACAGAGCTAGAGTGTTGGAGGGGATGGTAGTGGAGTTGCTTCTAACAAATGGTGGATAGGCTTGCTAGACAAACAGAGGGCACGCCCGCAATATCAATAAGAGAGGAGATGGCTGCTTGTCTGTGCACGTGCGTGTGAGAGACGGGTCAGGAGGCATGCACGAATGATGAGGGAGGACGATATGTCTGTGGTAAGCAGACGTAACTACATAGGAAGATCAATCGCCCTTTGTTAGAGAAAGGAGAGACATAACTTGTGAGGTACGTCGATCGATCGGGAGGGGGGGAATAGTTAAAGTCGATCGAGGTATATGTTGGGAGATCGATCGGTATACATGCATGTGTGTGTTAGAAGCAAATGAGGCACGGGGAGAAGGATAGAGAGAGAGAGAGGGATGCATCTAGGAGGTGGTACGAGAGGCATACTATATCGAGGGGGAAGGAGTGTGCGAGTACGAGATCGATGAAAAGAGTGGTGGGAGTGAGGCATTGACGGTGATAAGAGAAGACGGGAAGCTTATGTTTGTGCTAGGAACACCTGGCTAGAGAGGCATATCGATCGATGTGTGCCATAAAGAAGGAGCTGGGGGGCCTACACACACCATGGGTGAACGACCTAAAGTGAAAAGACGAATTTGCACGATGGAGCTAGAGAATGCCGAGGGAGGGTGAGAGGGATGCGGGCGTGTGCATGCACGAGAGAAAGTTAGCGCTAGCTACAAAGATAAGGGGATTGTGTGGGTGTAAAAGACGAATAGAGATCGTACTTCACTATAAAAAGCGAATTTGGATATTTGTAGAATTTATCATAGTGTTTTAAACTGACGCATGTGTGAATATATATAACGGTGATACACATGGTGTGGTTATGAACATGTTATACTACATATAACATATTTTATCTCTACTTCTTATAAAAAACGGAGTTGTTGATGATGGTGTGCCTGCCATCCTGCAATATAGGCCGTCTGATTTATATCTGGCGGATAGGAAGGAAACTATGGCAATTTTGAAAAAAGATACCCACACCCCTCTCCATATTTGCAAATTAGGCCCCTTGATAATGTTGATCTTCTGTGGAACGCATGGTCATCTTGCTAGTACTACGTATAATATATAGAACATTGATTATAATTTGGGCTAATGTGTGGCTTTTGCAGCTCTGGTCTAAATACTTGTCATAATGTAGGGGGCGGGGCACTATACTTTGTGTGATAAACACAGTGTACATACGGAACATGGTTTAGATTATGAATATATAGTTAGTACATCAAATGTACTATTATTTCAAATCAACATCAAGTGTATTCAAAAAATAGAATTCGAGTTCATGTAGTACACATAGTTCATATCTATCTCTATAGTAATCATGTGGTGTGTTATTAAGGTAATACACGAATGATGGTTGAAGTTGGCAACAATCATGATTGTAGATTCTTATTGAAATAGAGAAACGACTTCAAATTTAGTTCGAATTGCAGCGGTAGTATAGACATTTGGAATGCACTAAAATGTTGGTATGAGTAGGTTACATGCATTGTACAGCAAGCGAAAAAAATTTAATTGTACATAACATGGATTCATACTCCCTCCTTCCATCTATATAGGGCGTAATAAGTTTTTATAGACCGCCTTTGACTATTGACAAGATTAATAGTACATGACATGCACAATGTGAAAATTATATCGTTGAAAGAACCTTTCACAGACGAATTTAACGGTGTGCTTTGTGTAAGTTGCATGTCATATATTATTGCTCTAATATTTGGTCAGAGTTAGCATCGAATAACGCATTAGGCCCTATATAGATGGAAGGAGGGAGTAGCTTTGAATAGCATTTGTATAGTAAAATGGGGCAAGACTCTCTCTTTGTGTGGTGTGAATAGTTTAATTTTTTTCGTTTTCTTTTTGGTTGAGGCAAGTGCGAATTGATTTGGTACGTACAAGTACAATATTACTACATGTTAGGCTTGTCCCTAAAATTCAACCCGCGCCTTGTTATATCCCGAAAATTAAGATATCGTGCTCCCAAAACTGGCGCCTTCACAACCCGCGCCTTACTATCCCGAAATTACAGCGCGCGCGAAAACTCCCTCCAGCTGCCAAATCCTGACATGCGAAATCCCCCTTCTAACCCTGAGCCGAAAGGGCCACTAGTTCAAATCGGTGGGGGGGGAGTACTTTTGTAACACACCCTACATTTTGGACAAGCGCGTCCCTAAGTCATGGTTCACCCCCTCCCATCGCCCCCTTTTCGCCATTCGAAATCCCAGGCCACCATAACCTCTCCGCTCCAGCCGCAAAACCCCACCCTCCTTCGTCCGCCACCTCACCGCTGCCCAGCCGGAGGTTCTTCCCTGAGAACGTCGTCCACCACAACAACTCGACGTACCTCGTCCACCTCCCCGGATGAGGATCCGTCGTCCATCTCGTTGTCCCGCCGCTTCCGCCGCCCCGTCCTCCACCTCCAAGGAGCTGCTCTGATGATTGTCTCATCTATCACGGTTGCTCCATTGTCAGGACCCCGATCCCAAGTCACACCGATCTAGCATGTAACACATCATATCTCTTTGCGGCCTCACGCACGATATTCCCACGGGTGCCACCTTACCTGGCCCGGGACCGTTTGCGCCTTTTGGCTCACGTATATGATAGTGCCGCTAGCATCCATATGACAAAGAACCCGGGCTGGCATGGCTAGTCGTGAACCCAAAGTGGCACTAACTTACAGGGACAGGCATACATGACCAACAACGAACGTGTCGGTCATCAACGAGTGAATCCAGGCTGTAGCACTGGGCTAGCAGGACTCCGGTGAACCGGGCTGTAGCGGGCTAACAGGACTTCAGAATTCATCGCGTGACATTTCCCCGAGGGGACAGACACAGGAACGAAGAAGGACACATGCCGGCCAGCGTAAGTGTTCCGGAGCAGTAGCAAGCTACCATGGCTCAGTGGAAACACTAGGAGACATTTCCCGGTAAGAGAGGCAACTAAGGATAAACAACTAGATAGTCAGATCCCACACATACCAAGCATTTCAATAACATACACACAATATGCTCGATATGTGCAAATACGACATGGCATCACAACATGACTCTACAACTCAAGCATTTTATTCAATAGGCTTTGAGGAGCGAGATATTACAATCATGGGTCTCATGACCCAACATTCAGAGCAAACAAGTCAAGAACAAGCGGAAGCTTAACATGTCTGAGTACAGACATCTACAAAAGAAAAAGGCTGAGAAGCCTGACTATCTATCAGATCCTGCCGAGGGCACAAGATCGTAGCTAAGGTAACAAGCTAAACGTTGAAGTCCACGCGGTACTACTAGCGAGACTAAAGTCTCTCTGCAAAAACATAAATTAAGCAACGTGAGTACAAATGTACCCAACAAGACTTACATCAGATCTAACTACATATGCATCAGTAACAATAAAGGGGCGGTGGAGTTTGACTGCAGCAAGCCAGCTTTGACTCGGTGGCTATCCTGAACTACGACTGCAAGTAACTGTTTTGAGGTGGCGCACACGAGTCCACATATTCACCATATCAATACACCACTATGGATCCGCTCCCGTCTCCCTACGAGAACGCCATCCATAGCACTCACGCTTATCTTGCGCATTTTAGAGTATCCACTTTCACTTGTCTATGAACTGTACAGGCAACCCAGAAGTCCTTTACTGCGGACACGGCTATTCGAATAGATCATATTAACCCTGCAGGGGTGTACTTCTTCACACACGCTCTCACCACTTACCGCCGTTTACACGACATGTACTCGGCAACCTTCAAGCGGAAGCCCAGCGAGGGTGTCGGCCACGACCTGACTAACCACACAAGTCTCTCGTCCAGGTTTATCGCCTATTCGGGTTCCATCCGCAAGGAGATCCAGCCGGGGTGTCTCTCACGGCCCCAAACGATGTGTGCAGGGTTCCCAAGTCCACCATCCGGGTGCCACTTGGTACACCGGGCCACTGTGCCTAGTCTGTCCCAAGCCCACCTGTACCGGGTGCCACTTGGTAGACTACTAACACTACCTACAAACACCAGAAACTAGTTGCAACTCCTGGACAGAGATCATGTTGATTAATAAGTCGAGAGGGGTCGAGTTACCGGAACCCAATGTGTGGTAGTAACTGTTCATGGATCACAAACACAGAACTCAGTTCCTGAGGACGGCTGCAATGAGACAACCTACCATGTACTCCTACATGGCCTCTCACCACTACCTTTACCAAATCGTGTTCACACACTTAGTTCTCAACAGTAGGACATGTTCACACACCTCCGATTCATCCCCGATGAATCAGACCTGACACAACTCTAAGCAATAGCAGGCATGATAAAAAGCATGAATGAGTAGGCACATCAGGGCTCAAACAACTCCTACTCATGCTAGTGGGTTTCATCTATTTACTGTGGCAATGATAGGTCATGCAAAGGATAAAGGGGTTCAGCTACCGCAGCAAATAACAGATGAATCGGTGTTGTCCTAATGCAGTAAAAGAGAGCAGGAGCGAGAGAGTGGGATTGTATCGGAATGAACAAGGGGGTTTTGCTTGCCTGGCACTTCTGAAGATAATATAGCTCTTCATCGGTGTCATCGATCACATCGTCGAAACACGTCTATCGAGAGGGGACAGATACCGGCAATAGAGAAGAAATACAATCAATGCAATGCACAATATGATGCATGAATGTGACATGGCAATATGATGTGGTTTGTGCTAATGCAACTAAAACCAGATTAAATGAAGTTGGTTTGAATCCAAGATTCAAATTCAAACTCCATATGTGGATATTTAAATGCCATTTAAATGGTTTGTGCAAAACAGCAGCTATAAGTTGTTCTAACATGCATGAAAATGGTACAGATGGATAGATTGGATTTTTCTGATCATTTTTCATATATAATTTATCTCATTTGGAGTTACGGTTGAATTTATATGAATTTTAGAAGTTTTGGATATTTTCTAAAATTTCCCGAATAAGATTAAATCCAGAAAATACATATTGCGTCAGCATGACATCAGTCTGATGTCAGCAGGTCAACAGAGGTCAGCCGGGTCAAATATGACCAGTGGGTCCCATTGGTCAGTGGCACAGTGCTGCCCCGGGTCACTGGCAGGTGGGGTCGGTCAATGGCCACGTCAGCAAGGTCAGTGCTGACGCGTGGGCCACTGTGATTAGCTAAAACTAAACAAAAATTAAACTATGGTTAATTAAGGGCGTGGGTGTCACGACCGGTTTTCCAATAAAAATATTTATTGAGAAACCAATCTTTTGAGTCCAGTATGAGAGAAATCCTCCTCACTGGTAGACAATTTCTTGATACAATAAGCCAGTAGCATAAAATATATTACAGGGTCGAACTGCGGTTGCTCAACCAAATTATTACAAGCACGCCAATAATTATACATAGTGGCGGACATGACACAGTGGTGTGGAGACATACTACTGACTCGAGGATAGGGCGATGGTGGAAAAACACAGCGGGGAGAGAAATACAAGACTCTAAGTCTATCATCTCATCGAGCGTCGAGGTGAGGCTCGATGAATTTATCTGGTAGCGGAAGCGGATATAAAACAGTGACCAAATCCAGGGTCGCACAAGACTGACTGGGACTCCTCTAAGTGTCGGACTCGCTATCGAACTCTTCATCCATGAAATCGCCTTCATCAGCACCTGGCCAAATCAACAAGCCAGTGAGTACTTTGAAAGTACTCGCAAGACAGTTTGGACGTAAGATATAACAAATGCATGCAAGGATGCGTCATGAATAAATTCACCAATGTACATTCAAAATTATCATAACAAGGTAAGTAAAAGGGAAACGGCGGTAGTCCGCCTGAAATCCCAACAGAACATAAATAATTTCCGATCGGGTGTCTGAAGCGACGCTCGAAAGGTGAACAAATAAATATAAAGAAAAAGATGCCACAGTCGGGCGTCTTAGCGACACCACATAAAGGGCTTAAAAAGAAATACCTCAGTCGGACGTCGGGGCGACATCACAGAAAGGGCTTGAAAAGAAATGCCACAGTCGGACGTCGGGCGACATCACAGAAAGGGCTTGAAAAGAAATGCCACAGTCGGACGTCGGGGCGACATCACAGAAAGGGCTTGAAAAGAAATGCCACAGTCGGACGTCGGGGCGACATCACAGAAAGGGCTTGAAAAGAAATGCCACAGTCGGACGTCGGGGCGACATCACAGAAAGGGCTTTTATGGACAGGTAAATAATAATCATAATAAACTTTTAATTCATAAGAATAAATGGGTTAGTCCATCCACAGGAGTATCATTTAACCGGAATTAGCACTCATGCGAAACACCGGAGTCTCTTTCATCAACACTGTCATTGTTAGGACAAGATAATACGAATTTGGACATGGAATAGATGATTTGGAGGGATATATGACTCTGCAGAGTTTGTACAAAATTATTCCCACAGCCAACGGATTTCCGTAGTCACGAAGGACTAGTTCCGTTTACGGTATTTTGGAAGAAAACACAGCTAACCAGTACACACCCATCATACCTCTTGATGCTAGGAATCACCCTAGACATCGTCCAAGAAAAACTTTTGAGACGGGGAGATCACAATCTCGAATAGCATGGGATCAAATTTATATACGCGCACTCTAAGGGGTGCCCCCCTCTCGGTCCCAACCGGAAACACCCATGCCCCCTGACCGGATGACTGGCTTTAATCCAGGGCCATGGAACCATCATCACGGCCTCTCCTTTTGGTGTGTACCAGAAAAGCGGTTTGCAACTTACTAAACCATATTCCTTGCGGAAAACATGTGGTAGTACAGGGAAGGAAATGAAAGGAACTGGACCGATACGGTTTGACACTGAAGTCACATAGTCCGGCATGAGACTGGCGTGCTACAACACTGCCATCTCACCCATCCTCATGCCAACACATGGCCATTCATACTCACATCCATCCACTTATGGATCATCGAACTCACTTACCTCATTATCGCATAAAATGGCATTCATCGATATGCTTATCAACATGCCATGAAACTAACTAAATGCAAAACATGCCAAGACACTCATCATATCAAAAGGTCAAACATGCTTGCCTGGTTCAGAGTAGTCGGAGCCTAGCTCGGTGAAGTTCGCGGCTCCGTCACCTCCTTCGGTATCTACGGTATAAAGAAAGTATATGCGCTATCGTAAATACCAAGGAGTGCACAGAAAGTGTACCAAATATTTTTCAAATAAATCTGATAAAAAACTAGACAAAATTTTAAAGAGAACAGAAAAAGAATCAACCAAAAATACCTTTCTGTTTAAAAGTTATAAAGGTTTTTGTCCAGGGACTCATCTGTAATGAAACAGAAGTTTTCTAGGGGCTAGTTTATAAAAACAGAAAACGCTTCGGTAGCGACTACGCCAGCCCAGAGGGAAAGCGCATTCGGAAGAAGACGTTTTCAGAAAACGCTTCGTTTAGGAAGAACAGAGAGGCTGACAGCGGGTCCCGCTTGTCAGGTTTGAAAATATGAACGGGGCGGCAGATCTCACCGGTGCCCGAGAGCCGCGGTGGTCGCCGGCGGCGATCCACGGCGAGGCAGAGAGATCGGAGGGTACCTCCGTGTTCAGGGCACCCTTCCGCGTCGGTTGGTGGTGGTGGTGGCGGTCGGCGAGCACCACGTCGACGGCGAGCTTTGCTCCGGCGGACGGCGGTTCGGGTGGTTGCAGACTTCGTCGGAGAGAGCTGCAGTGATCAAATTGAGGAGGGGATTATGCTCCTGGTAGCTAGAGAGGGTAATGAACGGGGTTTGGGCGCCGGAGACGGCCTCACCGGAGCGAAACGAGGTGGCGGCCGAGGCGGATCGGGGCGGCCGGAGTTGAGGGGGAAGACCTCCTCGGGGTCCCCCTAGTGGCCTGGCGTGGCGTTGGTGAGGTGTGGGGATGCGGCGTGCACGAGGGTGAGCTCGGGGGCCCTTTTTATAGGCAGCCCGAGGCGGTGGCCGTGAACGGGGATTTCCGGCGATGGTTACGTTGGCGCAGTGCTCGGTCGGGGGTGATTAGGGAGTCAAGCGCCGTCGTGGGAGTTTACTGGGTTCGTTTAGATGCTAACCGGACTTGGATTAGAAGCTTAGGGCAGGCTTTGGTCGGAACGGGACGGCGTGGGTCCGTTGGCGGCAGAGAGCGCGTCCAGGGCTGTCGGGCCACGGCGACGGTGCAGCGGGGGTGCGCTGGCGTGTGTGAGGCCACGCGGAGAGCCAGGGAGCGCTGGGCGGCGCGGAACGGCATTGAGCCGCCGTTCTTGCCCCCTGTCAGCCGCCACGGGAGGTCCCGACGCCGCGGAAGACCCCGGCGAGGGCGGGCCATCGTGCCACCGACGCCAGGAAGAGGCCAAGTGAGCGTGTGGTGCTCCAGACAGTAGGAAGAGGCGGAGAGGAACGTGCCAAATGCACTGTGAACGCGTGAGAGGAACTGACGAACGCACACGACACTGAAACTGAACTTTTCTGAATTTTTGAACAGTAACAGTGCCCGCAAGGTGTTCGACAGAATGAAATTGGCATCTAGGGATTTTTCCTTGAGCTGAAACTTGGTGGAGTGGCTTCTCATTGCTCACATAGGTTGCCTGAATTTTGGTGGAATTTTTGTAGTGTAGATATGAATTTCATCAAATTTGGCAAATCTGGTCCAAACTTGCAGAGGCTGAATTTTGAAAATTTTGAAAAGAGAAGGAGTGGTTCAAGATGGTTCTGGGTTGTGGGTACAAAGGACTATCCAGGAGAGTTGGTTTGAGGTCAAAACTCAAATGCAATATGGTACTTGCTTTGAAAATCATTTGGGCTCAAAATAATTTTCAGAATTGATTTGAGAGGGAAAATAATTAGAATAAAATCCAAAACTTGTTTGGATTAGTTGGGCCAGAGAACTTAGGTTGATCACAAGGTGTAGGGGAGGTTTTGGAGGGGTTTTACCACATGGAAACAATGCAAAGTCAAGGGTGGTTCCAAGATATGAAAATCCCCAAATTTTCATAGAGCTTCATTTTAAAAGAAACAATTTAAACTCAAAAATTAAATTTGAGAGAACCAACAGAGAAGAAGTTTCAAAAGATCAAACACCAAGGTTTGAAAAAAAATAAAAATCCTTGCTAAGGCAAAGGAAGTTTTTAAGTGGAAGGTTTTTATGAAAAAGAAAATTTTTAAAAAGCCTCTCCTCAAAAACCACAAAGTTTTGGATAAAAACCAAATAAAAATTTTAGAGTGTCACAACACCTACCCCCTTAGGAAAAATCTCGTCCCCGAGATTTCAGCTGATCCTTAAATAGGTGTGGATGCTCAATCCGAAGAAAATCCTCGCTTTCCCAAGTTGCTTCACTGTCGGTGTGATTGCTCCACTGGACTTCGAAAAACTTGATGGTATTCTGTCGGGTCCTCCTTTCAGACTCCTCTAATATTCTTACGGGACATTCTCGATAAGTGAGGTCTGGCTGCACATCAATGTTTTCATGGGATACTTGTTTCTCTGGGTTGCTTACATACTTCCTTAATTGAGAGACGTGGAACACGTCGTGAATGTCGGACAAGTCTTCGGGTAAGTCTAGCTGGTAGGCTACAGTGCCTCTTCGTGCCACTATGCAGAATGGTCCAATGAATCTTGGTGCTAACTTTCCTTTAATCTTAAATCGTTGCAATCCTCTCATAGGGGATACTCTCAGGTATACGAACTCACCGGGTTCGAAGCTGACCCTACGATGTTTCTGATCATAATAACTCTTCTGTCAACTTTGAGCGGTCTTAAGTCGGTCTCTGATTAGCTTGACCTTTTCCTCGGCTTCTCTGAGCATGTCTGGTCCGAAGATGCGGCTATCTCCGGTCTCTGACCAATTTAACGGGGTACGACATCTCCGTCCGTACAAAGCTTCAAATGGTGCCATTTGTAGGCTGGCCTGGTAGCTATTGTTATACGCGAACTCGGCGTATGGCAGGCTTTCTTCCCAACTGGTTCCATATGTGAGGACACATGCTCTCAGCATGTCTTCTAAAATTTGGTTTACGCGTTCAGTTTGTCCATCAGTCTATGGATGGTATGCGGTACTGAAGGCTAGTTCGGTTCCCAGAGCCTGTTGTAAATGCTCCCAAAATCTTGAGACGAACTAAGTGCCTCTGTCGGATATTATAGTCTTCGGGACACCGTGCAGACAAACTATGCGGGAAAGATAAATCGTGGCAAGCCTCTGAGTGGTGTAGGTTGTCTTCACTGGAATAAAGTGTGCCACTTTGGTCAATCTGTCAGTGATGACCCATATGGCATCATTCCCGTGTCGTGACCGAGGTAGTCCGACAATAAAATCCATCCCTATTTCATCCCATTTCCACTCAGGTATTTTGTTTGGTTGTAGTAGTCCGGCTGGTCTCTGATGTTCAGCTTTTATGCGTTGACATGAGTTGCAACATGCAATGAAGGCGGCTATGTCCCTCTTCATACCGTGCCACCAAAATCTTTCCTGAATATCCTTATACATTTTGGTTCCTCCAGGGTGGATCGAATATGGAGTGGTGTGTGCTTCAGCTAAAATTTGCTGTTTAAGGTCTTCTATGTTTGGCACGCATAGCCTTTCTCCGTACCATAATATTCCTTCATTATCTATGACGAATTTCGAGGCCTTGCCCATATTCAACTTTCTTTTAATTCCTTCAATGCTGGGGCGACCGGGCTGAGCTTCTTTAATTTTCTCCACAAGGTTGGGTTGCATTTCCAAGTTTGATATGGCGCCTTCTGCCACCATTATCAAGTTGAGCTTGGCAAATTCTTGATGGAATTCGGGCCTCAAGCTGTGCAGATAGTTTCCGTCGGAGCTGGGGTTCCGACTCAGGGCATCGGCCACTACATTTGCTTTCCCTGGATGGTAATGGATCCCAACATCATAATCCTTTACCAATTCCAACCAGCGTCGTTGCCGTAAATTTAGTTCTGGCTGCCTGAAAATATATTTGAGACTTTTGTGATCCGTATATATTTCACATCGATTCCCAAGTAAGAAATGCCTCCATTCCTTGAGTGCATGAATAACCGCTGCCATTTCTAAGTCATGAGTGGGATAATTTTCCTCATGCTTGCGAAGTTGCCTTGAAGCGTAGGCGACAACCTTGCCTTCCTGCATCAACACGCATCCGAGACCCTTTCTGGACGCGTCACAATATACTTCAAAATTCTTGTGTATGTCGGGTACAATTAATACCGGTGCTGTTGTTAATTTCCGCTTTAGCTCTTGGAAACTTTTCTCGCAGGCTTCTGTCCACTCAAACTTCTTATCTTTCTTGAGCAACTGTGTCATAGGCTTGGCTATGGTGGAAAATCCTTCAATAAATCTGCGGTAATATCCTGCCATTCCCAAGAAACTCCGTATGTCCGTTACGCTGGCTGGTGATTTCCAGTCAAGTACGGCCTTAACTTTCTCTGGGTCCACTGCGATACCGTCTTGAGTCAGCACGTGGCCTAGAAAACCTACTTGTCTTAGCCAAAATTCGCACTTGCTGAACTTGGCATACAATTGGTGTTTTCTTAGCTTTCCTAGCACAATCCTGAGATGTTCTGCGTGCTCTTCTGGTGTCTTGGAGTATACCAGAATATCGTCGATGAATACCACGATGAACTTGTCCATAAACTTCATAAATACTTTGTTCATGAGGTGAACAAAATATGCTGGGGCGTAAGTTAATCCAAATGGCATCACTGTGAACTCGTACAGTCCATATCCGGAGGTGAAGGCTGTTTTGGGGATATCTTCCGTTCGTACCTTCAATTGATGGTATCCTGACCTTAAGTCAATTTTTGAGAATACCTTGGCCTGAGCAAGTTGATCAAACAAATCGTTTATCCTTGGCATCGGGTATTTGTTTTTGACTGTGACCATGTTAAGTGCTCGATAGTCAATACACAATCTCAGCGTTCCATCCTTCTTTTTGGCAAATAAAATTGGTGACCCCCAAGGTGAGGAGCTGGCTCGAATGTATCCTTTTTCCAGTAATTCCTTTATTTGCTTCTTCAACTCGACCAACTCGGATGGTGCCATTCTGTATGGTTTCTTGTATATGGGGGCGGTTCCTGGTGCTAGATCAATGCGGAATTCTATTTCTCGGTCTGGTGGCATGCCTGGCAGCTCTTCAGGGAATACATCTAGAAATTCACACACTACTAGAACCTTGTTTAGCTCAGAAACGTCCACCTTATATAATCTCGGTTGCCGGGGTCTTTTCCCTTCCTTGGCTGATACTCTTATTGTCTTCCCTTGGTGGTGTGTGAGAATCACGGTCCTGTTGAAACAGTCGATGAAACCTTTATTGGTGGTTAGCCAATCCATCCCTAGGATGACATCCAGTCCTTTATTTTCCAATACAATAAGATTTGCGTGAAACTCCAATCCTTCGAACTCAATGACCACATTCTGACAGTAATTCTGAGAAACTTGCTGAATCCCAGGGGACTTGATGATCATGGATTTCTCCAAAGGAAGTATCGAAAACTTATTTTGCAAAGCAAAACTTTTTGAAATGAAAGAGTGAGAAGCTCCAGAATCAAACAAAACCATTGCAGGTATTGTGTTGACAGGAAACATACCGAGTACGATATCCGGAGCATTTTGTGCCTCCTCTTTGGTTACGTGGTTCAGATGACCCTTCTGTGGTTATTGTTGGGATTGAAATTGTTTCGCTTGGGTGCTGAATTATTGCCGCCGTTGTTCGGCTTTGGGGTTGAACTCCTTGGCTTGGGGCACTGTTTGGCATAGTGCCCTTCTTCTCCACAAGCGTAACAAGTAACGCCGGGGCGATAGGTGAATTCCTTGTCCCTTGCATGAAAATTCTTGATTGGGCGTGAGACATTGGATGAGAATTTGTGTGTCCCACCCTTTTGAAAATCTGTCTTGCTTCGGTGATTGCGAGCGTGATTAGTCTGGTCCCTTTTTCGCTTGCGGATATCTTCCAGACTGCGTCTCTCATTTTCCAGAGTAATGGCTTTGTCCACCAGTGTTTTAAAATTAGGAAAAGTGTGCACGACCAGTTGGCATTTAAGCGCGGGCGCCAGACCGTCAAGGAATTTCTCCATCTTCTTGATTTCAGTCATACATTCCTCATTGGCGTAGCGGGATAATAGGGTAAATTGACTGTTGCAATCTGACACTGTCATGTTCCTTTGTTTGAGGTCATCGAATTCTCTCTTCTTGATTTTCATAATACTCTTAGGAATATGTGCACCATGGAAACCTTTTTTGAAATCATCCCAGGTTATGTTATTTTCGTTGGGATGCATGTGCAGAAAATTCTCCCACCACGATGCGGCTGCTCCTGTGAGATAGTGTGGAGCATATAATACTTTCTCGAGATCTGAACACTTTCAATAATTAATTTCCTCTCCATATATCGAAGCCAGTCCTCGGCTTCAAGAGGCTTGTCAGTGTGAGAAAATGTTTGAGGACGTGTCTTCTGTAGTTCAGATAACTTGGAATGCTGTTGATACTGTCCATGGTGATTTCCCATGTTGATGACTTGGTTCATCATCTCCCGATGTTGTTGCTGACTCTGCTCATAAAGGCGGCACATTTGTGAAAGTGCCGATTCACTGCCCTGTTGGCTTGACTGTCCCTGAGTGAACTCGTTGTTGGGTTGTGTATCATAATTTTCCTCTGGTGGAGTTGGCATGGAGCGTGTCCAAGGACGAGACATTTTTCACTCTGGGGATATATTTTTTGTAAAACTCATAAGAAAAGCGGAAAGAGTCGCAAAACAAAACCATAAATGCATAAAGCTAGCAGATAGAATTAAATAACCCGGCTTACTTAAGAAAAACAAATCGACTTGCGCACGGAGAAGGACTGCTCATTACATATCTTACATGCGGGTGGTAATTATACAATACATCACTCAGGATATGCGTACATAATCCTGACATGTTATTTAGGCTAGTGCACTTCTCCAGATCCTACATGATGCGCAAACAGGCTACTTCTCACAACCTATGTACATATCTTACAAAGCGGTACAATACACGGCAGCTAAGCGTACTCAGGTAGAGATGTTGACGACCTCCTTTGCCCTGCCGAGGGCAAGGCGTAGCGAGGTTGGGGACTCGACTTCCTCCTCGCTAATGGGATCCATACGTGTAGTGTTGCGCAGAGTGGACGAAGCGGTTGCCAGGGGCGGAGCAACACGTACAGGAGTGGGCGCGAAGGGCGGTGCAGTGCGTGCTGAAGTGGGTGCAATGACTTGGTTGAATTCTTCGGTAGAAGGCAGTCGATGAGTAGGCGTATAAGATGCTGAGGACGAGACCAAAGTCAGTGGCGGAGCGATGGGTAGGAGCTCCCTCCTGTTGGAGGCACAGCCATGCACTGAGTCCATGCGGGTAGCTACGAAATCGTCCACCAGGTTGTCGAAGGCTGCCTCCAGGGCCCGGAGATACTCAATGAGCATCTCAAAACCCTCGTCTCGTTCTCCTCTGGGGCAGGAGTATGCGTAGTGACAGGTGTAAGGCACATGGCACGGAAGATAACGGTAACGACGAGTCTTCATCACGGGAAGGACATCCCTGAGACGAGCTATCGCCTCGCGGGCTGCCATCTGCATAGCATGCCTCTCCGTAGGCATTGCTCTTCCCACGAACCGGAAGCAGCGTAACTCACCACGCCCTCCCTTGAACTGCACCGCGGCCTGGTGCATGGTCAGACTGTCGTTGACTCGGTGCTGGCAGAGTGTGAAGACTGGGCGTACGGATGGCCCCATCGCGACCTGAACGATGAAAGAAAGAAGCTTGACGAACCCATCGGGCACATTGGCGAAGGTCTGAGACTCGCAGCTGTTGTCGGCCATCTACAAAAGTAGGCAAAAATTCTGCAGGGTCAGATCATAAATTTATGCTGACTGACAGAAAATGACTACAATTGCAAAAATATAAATTAGCTCTATCATGCTAATAACTAATTAGCGATCGCACCTAGTGGCTTCCTACAGTCAGCCTGGCTCTGGTACCAAGCTTGTCACGACCGGTTTTCCAATAAAAATATTTATTGAGAAACCAATCTTTTGAGTCCAGTATGAGAGAAATCCTCCTCACTGGTAGACAATTTCTTGATACAATAAGCCAGTAGCATAAAATATATTACAGGGTCGAACTGCGGTTGCTCAACCAAATTATTACAAGCACGCCAATAATTATACATAGTGGCGGACATGACACAGTGGTGTGGAGACATACTACTGACTCGAGGATAGGGCGGTGGTGGAAAAACACAGCGGGGAGAGAAATACAAGACTCTAAGTCTATCATCTCATCGAGCGTCGAGGTGAGGCTCGATGAATTTATTTGGTAGCAGAAGCGGATATAAAACAGTGACCAAATCCAGGGTCGCACGAGACTGACTGGGACTCCTCTAAGTGTCGGACTCGCTATCGAACTCTTCATCCATGAAATCGCCTTCATCAGCATCTGGCCAAATCAACAAGCCAGTGAGTACTTTGAAAGTACTCGCAAGACAGTTCGGACGTAAGATATAACAAATGCATGCAAGGATGCGTCATGAATAAATTCACCAATGTACATTCAAAATTATCATAACAAGGTAAGTAAAAGGGAAACTGCGGTAGTCCGCCTGAAATCCCAACAGAACATAAATAACTTCCGATCGGGTGTCTGAAGCGACGCCCCGAAAGGTGAACAAATAAATATAAAGAAAAAGATGCCACAGTCGGGCGTCTTAGCGACACCACATAAAGGGCTTAAAAAGAAATACCTCAGTCGGACGTCGGGGCGACATCACAGAAAGGGCTTGAAAAGAAATGCCACAGTCGGACGTCGGGCGACATCACAGAAAGGGCTTGAAAAGAAATGCCACAGTCGGACGTCGGGGCGACATCACAGAAAGGGCTTGAAAAGAAATGCCACAGTCGGACGTCGGGGCGACATCACAGAAAGGGCTTGAAAAGAAATGCCACAGTCGGACGTCGGGGCGACATCACAGAAAGGGCTTTTATGGACAGGTAAATAATAATCATAATAAACTTTTAATTCATAAGAATAAATGGGTTAGTCCATCCACAGGAGTGTCATTTAACCGGAATTAGCACTCATGCGAAACACCGGAGTCTCTGTCATCAACACTGTCATTGTTAGGACAAGATAATACGAATTTGGACATGGAATAGATGATTTGGAGGGATATATGACTCTGCAGAGTTTGTACAAAATTATTCCCACAGCCAACGGATTTCC
Organism: Triticum aestivum; assembly: GCF_018294505.1. Lineage (NCBI taxonomy): Eukaryota > Viridiplantae > Streptophyta > Magnoliopsida > Poales > Poaceae > Triticum > Triticum aestivum. Next base: position 57,160,829 of record NC_057801.1, on the reverse strand, counting down.
GTAGTCACGAAGGACTAGTTCCGTTTACGGTATTTCGGAAGAAAACACAGCTAACCAGTACACACCCATCATACCTCTCGATGCTAGGAATCACCCTAGACATCGTCCAAGAAAAACTTTTGAGACGGGGAGATTACAATCTCGAATAGCATGGGATCAAATTTATATATGCGCGCTCTAAGGGGTGCCCCCCTCTCGGTCCCAACCGGAAACACCCGTGCCCCCTGACCGGATGACTGGCTTTAATCCAGGGCCATGGAACCATCATCACGGCCTCTCCTTTTGGTGTGTACCAGAAAAGTGGTTTGCAACTTACTAAACCATATTCCTTGCGGAAAACATGTGGTAGTACAGGGAAGGAAATGAAAGGAACTGGACCGATACGGTTTGACACTGAAGTCACATAGTCCGGCATGAGACTGGCGTGCTACAACACTGCCATCTCACCCATCCTCATGCCAACACATGGCCATTCATACTCACATCCATCCACTTATGGATCATCGAACTCACTTACCTCATTATCGCATAAAATGACATTCATCGATATGCTAATCAACATGCCATGAAACTAACTAAATGCAAAACATGCCAAGACACTCATCATATCAAAAGTTCAAACATGCTTGCGTGGTTCAGAGTAGTCGGAGCCTAGCTCGGTGAAGTTCGCGGCTCCGTCACCTCCTTCGGTATCTACGGTATAAAGAAAGTATATGCGCTATCGTAAATACCAAGGAGTGCACAGAAAGTATACCAAATATTTTTCAAATAAATCTGATAAAAAACTAGACAAAATTTTAAAGAGAACAGAAAAAGAATCAACCAAAAATACCTTTCTGTTTAAAAGTTATAAAGGTTTTTTTCCAGGAACTCATCTGTAATGAAACAGAAGTTTTCTAGGGGCTAGTTTATAAAAACAGAAAACGCTTCGGTAGCGACTACGCCAGCCCAGAGGGAAAGCGCATTCGGAAGAAGACGTTTTCAGAAAACGCTTCATTTAGGAAGAACAGAGAGGCTGACAGTGGGTCCCGCTTGTCAGGTTTGAAAATATGAACGGGGCGGCAGATCTCGCCGGTGCCCGAGAGCCGCGGTGGTCGCCGGCGGTGATCCACGGCGAGGCAGAGAGATCGGAGGGTACCTCCGTGTTCAGGGCACCTTTCTGCGTCGGTTGGTGGTGGTGGTGGCGGTCGGCGAGCACCACGTCGACAGCGAGCTTTGCTCCGGCGGACGGCGGTTCGGGTGGTTGCGGACTTCGTCGGAGAGAGCTGCAGTGATCAAATTGAGGAGGGGGTTATGCTCCTGGTAGCTAGAGAGGGTAACGAACGGGGTTTGGGAGCCGGAGACGGCCTCACCGGAGCGAAACGAGGTGGCGGCCGAGGCGGATCGGGGCGGCCGGAGTTGAGGGGGAAGACCTCCTCGGGGTCCCCCTAGTGGCCTGGCGTGGCGTTGGTGAGGTGTGGGGATGCGGCGTGCACGAGGGTGAGCTCGGGGGCCCTTTTTATAGGCAGCCCGAGGCGGTGGCCGTGAACGGGGATTTCCGGCGATGGTTACGGTGGCGCAGTGCTCGGTCGGGGGTGATTAGGGAGTCAAGCGCCGTCGTCGGAGTTTACTGGGTTCGTTTAGATGCTAACCGGACTTGGATTAGAAGCTTAGGGCAGGCTTTGGTCGGAACGGGACGGCGCGGGTCCGTTGGCGGCAGAGAGCGCGTCCAGGGCTGTCGGGCCACGGCGACGGTGCAGCGGGGGTGCGCTGGCGTGCGTGAGGCCACGCGGAGAGCCAGGGAGCGCTGGGCGGCGCGGAACGGCGTTGAGCCGCCGTTCTTGCCCCCTGTCAGCCGCCACGGGAGGTCCCGACGCCGCGGAAGACTCCGGCGAGGGCGGGCCATCGTGCCACCGACGCCAGGAAGAGGCCAAGTGAGCGTGTGGTGCTCCAGACAGTAGGAAGAGGCGGAGAGGAACGTGCCAAATGCACTGTGAACGCGTGAGAGGAACTGACGAACGCACACGACACTGAAACTGAACTTTTCTGAATTTTTGAACAGTAACAGTGCCCGCAAGGTGTTCGACAGAATGAAATTGGCATCTAGGGATTTTTCCTTGAGCTGAAACTTGGTGGAGTGGCTTCTCATTGCTCACATAGGTTGCCTGAATTTTGGTGGAATTTTTGGAGTAGTGTAGATATGAATTTCATCAAATTTGGCAAATCTGGTCCAAACTTGCAGAGGCTGAATTTTGAAAATTTTGAAAAGAGAAGGAGTGGTTCAAGATGGTTCTGGGTTGTGGGTACAAAGGACTATCCAGGAGAGTTGGTTTGAGGTCAAAACTCAAATGCAATATGGTACTTGCTTTGAAAATCATTTGGGCTCAAAATAATTTTCAGAATTGATTTGAGAGGGAAAATAATTAGAATAAAATCCAAAACTTGTTTGGATTAGTTGGGCCAGAGAACTTAGGTTGATCACAAGGTGTAGGGGAGGTTTTGGAGGGGTTTTACCACATGGAAACAATGCAAAGTCAAGGGTGGTTCCAAGATATGAAAATCCCCAAATTTTCATAGAGCTTCATTTTAAAAGAAACAATTTAAACTCAAAAATTAAATTTGAGAGAACCAACAGAGAAGAAGTTTCAAAAGATCAAACACCAAGGTTTGAAAAAAAATAAAAATCCTTGCCAAGGCAAAGGAAGTTTTTAAGTGGAAGGTTTTTCTGAAAAAGAAAAATTTTACAAAGCCTCTCCTCAAAAACCACAAAGTTTTTTATAAAAACCAAATAAAATTTTTAGAGTGTCACAGTGGGGCCCATATGTAAGTGGGTCAGGGTTTCAATTAGTAGGGTCATTAGTGACTAATGGTGGCGCCACGTCAGCGGCCACCGGGGTTACTCGCCGGCGACCACATTCCGCGGCGGTGGCTCGCCGGAGAGGCTCGGGCTTCACATACAAGGGTCTGTTCGGGGTGCGGTCGGTCCCGTTGGAAAGCTGGCAGTGCAGCGCATCTAGGGGTGGTGGTGGTTGGTGCTGGAGTCGCCGGAAGGTGGCCGGCGACGAGGTTCGGCGGTGGCAGCGGCTCGGGTTAGTTTGGGCTCGGCGTTAGGGTGCTCGGGAGGAGCTGCTGGTGGGAGCCATGTGCTCCTAGGAAGGCACCGAACGCGTTGAGGCGCTCAGGCGCGAGCTATGGTGGCTAAAATGACGGCGGCATCATAGCCGGCGGCGATGAGCTCTCGGCTCCGGCGGAATCGAGCTAGCGGAGAGAAACGGAGGGGAGGCGAGCATAGGGGAAGGTGCAGGAGCTCACAAGGGGTCGGAAGCGAAGCTCGGCGGGCTCGGGGAAGCTTCTGCGACGGCGAATTGACGTCGGCGATCTCCGGGCACCGGATATGAAGACAACGATGCTCCGGTCGACTGGGGCCTCCTCTGGTCGCGTACGTCGGGTGTGTAGCTCCACGGGGTCGGGTCAGAGCTCATGGATGCCGAGAGGGAGCGAGGGGGTGGCTGTGGCCATGGTGTAGCTCGTCGGCGGCGGCGGGTGTGTTCGGTGGTGCCGAGCGAAGAGAGTAGAGGAGGGGAAAAGGTCCAGGGGGAGAGGGGAGAGGCACCAGAGAGTTGGGGAAGTGAGGGCGAAGGTGCTGGGCGTCTCCGTGGCGCCGATTAGGACGAAGGGGCGGCCTCCAGCGCGAAGCAGGAGGTGGAGAGCTGCGCGGGTGCGCGCGTGTTCGCTCCTGCCTACTAGCAGGAGGAAGACGACGAGCGAGGAGCTAAGTGGGCTGGGCTGGCCACGTGGGTTGCCAGGTGGGCCAGGTGGGTTCCTTTCTCGTTTTCAGTTTTTCTTTCTGTTTTCTATTTTGTTTCTCTGTTCTGATTTAGTAATAATGCTAAACCATTTTGTAAACTCCTGAAATAATTTGTGGACTCTCTCTGGATTATTCCAGTGACCCACATTTAGTTTCAGAATTATTTGAGCAATTAAATTATTTATAGTATTTAAATGCCCAAACTCAAATACAACATGATTTAATTCAAAAATCCAAATATGATCTAAGAATATATTCATCATTTTTGGCAGAGGTTTCCACCTTAACCAGAAATCATGAACTTTTCTTAGGGACATTTTGGGTTTATTGAAAAAGATTTTAATCCCTCCTAGTTGTGTTGATTTAATGCTAGGGTTTGGACATCCCCATTTCAATCTTAAATAAAATTTAGACATGATGCAACAACCAAGCTAGTCCAAGTGCATAGCCAGGCTAGGGATGTGACAGCTCACCCCTACTAAACAAGAATCTCGTCCCGACATTCAAGCGTAGGGTAAGATGAAGGGGATCGCAAACTAACATAATCTTCACGATCCAGGTGGCACTTCAAAGAACGTTGATTCGATCACCATCATTGTCTTGAAGTCTTGCTCTGAGAAATCCTCCCAACATGACATGGAGAGAAGAAGGAGACTCTAGAAGGGTTGATCTTCTCGAAGATCGAACAACTCAGGATTAACTCACGGAATGAGACATAGCAACCTCTCTCGAGCTGAGACACGAAACATTCATCCAAATGAATGGAGTGGAACAGATGTCGAAGGTTCACTAGGTAGACAACAATTCCACACTTAAGAGGGTGGTGAACAGTTGTCAACGTAGCGAGGAGTTGAGTTGCCATGATACCACAACGAGACACCTTAGGGATGGTGACTCGTAGAAAAATCGCCTTAGGTGGCAAAAATAATTACCTTTGATTCAGAGATCATTGAAACTCTTTATACCAGCCTAAGGCAATTCTCAAGCCATCGTGTGGAGAGGTTCGGTAGAATGGCATACCCAGATTAGAATGGATGATGTGGATTACCTTGTTGACAACAACACAAGGGATGATTTAGTAACTGGGGAGAAGCTCAACATTAGAGAGTGAGTCCACTGTTTGAAAAGTTATAGCATAACCGAGGAAACTAAGAGCAATCCCAGTTAGTGCCGATGATAACACCTAGCACTTGAGCGTGCTCTCAGGAACTTGAGCATTTCCATATTCATCAAGGTTTTACCAATTTCTGAAGCGAGGATCCTGGCTGCACATCATACTACCATGATGAATACCGGTGGAAGATGCAGATGCAAAGGAAGATAACACCTTCTCAGATTTCACCTTAGTAATGCCAAGGTCGCAAGATGTGGATAATCGACCGAGAGACATTTAGCACTCTGCTTCTAATGTTCTCCTTGATGTGCTAGTGTATCCCATTCATAGATATGGTTTGATATCTAGAACATCAAGTAAAAGGTCGGACTTCGGGAACACAAAAATCCATAAGGAACAACTAGGGAGTAAATCCTATGAAATCCTTATGGGGAGGTGACCAACTTCTTCAATCAAGATACTACAATAATAGGTCTTCCGGCTGGGTGTGTTGGCCACGACATCCACTTTACCGGTTACAGAGGGACCAATATTATAGTTCTTGGAAAAATGCTCCAACCATCATATCTGCCAGAGATTCAGATCTGGTTGGTGTTAGAACAATCCAGACTCATCAAGTCTAGAAAGAAAAATGAAAGTTTGCAACACAAACCGACGAGATGACGTTGCGAGATTCTCGGGAAATGAACTAGGATAGCAAGCTCCAAAACATGAGCTGGTTCTGCTACAAACCTGTGAACACGCTATCCAAGACAAGCATGACCACATAGTAGTCTTGTAATAAAACACTACCGAGTTCAGGTTGGTGAACCATCATCGAGGATAACGAAGTCCTATCATAAGTCATGATTCTTAAGAAGGAACTTCTTCTCCTTGAACAAATCAATCAGTGGCTTGGTGTGCTAGGAACACATATAGAGTGAAGGTTGCAAGTCTCCAAACCACAGAATACTTCGCACATATGCATGATCGATTTGGGATGATTCCAAAGGAAGCAACATTGTCTTTCTCGAATCCACGGCGGCAACTTGCATCAAATGCACATGAACTAGAGGAAGTCACTTCTTACATCCGAACATATGCTTCATGAGCGGAACACGAAGGCATTGCTTACAAAGTTTCCAACACTAGGTTGATGTTCAACATGAATCATGGAGGAGACAAAATGCTGCTGATGGGCTCAACAACAAGTCATCTGGATGACCATATAAATGGGATTCCATAATTATGTGAGCAAGGGCATAGCATTGGTCAGACCCAAAAGATGTAATGGTGTATGCTAGAGTGATAACCGCGAGTAAGACAACATTACGAACATCGTTGGTTCTGAATTGATTTGACGATAGCCCATACTCAAATCAAAGTTTTTATAATACAATAGGTCCAACAACTGATCACAGGATCAATCGATGAAGATATCATCTTTCTTCAACACACACACACACAAAGATATCCCTTCGGAATGAACTAAGTCGGACAAGCTATTATCTTCCAACAATCCAAGTTGTTGTTTAGCTTAACCAACTAGCTCAGGGTACCTGACATAGATGCTTGGAGAAAGGGTGGTTTATAGGAAACCAACTTGATCACGAGCTCAACATAGCGGTCAGGTAACAACCTGGTGATACTTCCGAGAAGATAATCGGAAAATCATGAACCACCGATATGCTATTAAGTTTGAGAACAATCTTCCTTTTCAGGACAAGACAAGATGATCAAATAATCAAGGGATTGGCATAGCCCTAACTCATTGATCGAAAGGTGCACCGAAAATAAGGACTAGGTAGCACAATCTATCTTAGAATGATGATTCAAGAACCAACATGCTAAGAATGAAATTATTGTCCTTTAACTACCAAGCAACAAGGTTGCTAGGAGTATTGATTTCACACATCACGATTCACTTGTCGACATTCCGGTTGTAACAACACGGGAACCGAGAAATGAATAATGATGGAGAGAGTATCACTACGTCAAGAATTCATGAGAGATGCTGCAATTCCTATGACAATCCTGACATAAAGGGGGTAATACTCCGAGGTAGAACACAACAAAAGCTGGATTGGCTTTTTGATCCGCGGAGTACAACTACTTTGACCAGTCCAAGAAATGGATGAGGTGCTAGAGTTTGTTTCTCCTAGTCATTCCAGAATAGAATGGCTCGATGGACCACAAGAATAATAGGCATCGATAACACGAATGCACGCCATAAACTTTGCTATCAACTGATAGACAAGGATTGGAATACAATTACAGAGGGGCAACTCAAAGGAACATATATCTTTCTGAGTTGTGGATGCATAGATTAGTATGTCGAACCCAGTTCAATAGGTTTCTTCCGGATAACCTATGCGGAGAAGGTAGATCTGGCAGAGTCGCAATATATAATGGAGAACTCGTCAAGAGCACCCTGGTTGTGATCTTTTGATCCAACAAACTTCTGCCATAAAGTGGTTCATAGTATTTGGAAGAAGGAAAAACCACGAACTTCGAGGACTATTGCAAAGGTTGCTAATAACCTAAAGGAACGAGCAAAAACTATCAACATGAAGCAAGTAGGGTGAATCTCGGGTTGAAAACCCAGGAGTGGAATACCTACTACTAAGTGGCATCACGGGATGCTTTCGAGAATGATGGCCAGAATCATCACACTGGGAACACAAAGCATGGCTGGATTACTAGGTGATACTCTAGACACCTAGGTCATAATAATAACTCCAACATATGCGTCGAGGCAATAGGGTACCTCAACTCACTGATTAGTGTGGTTAACCTGGCCAGAAAGGTCATCGAAAACAGAGGGAAAGGATTTTGCAATTGCATCAGATTATTTAGAAACCTGGGATGACTCGGACAGCATAACGGCTGTAAATGCTCAAAAAGATTTGGGACATGCTACAAAAATGGTGGCATAACCACTTAGAAGCACAATATCAAGGTTACGAGGCCAACTATGAATACACGGGAGTAGTAGGAACCGAACTGAGGATTAGAACCATCAGTCCTACAAGTCTATGGATTAGTAACACGTGATCCTGATAGAAGGAAGAGAGAGCCTAGTTCCTTAACCCCGCAGGAAAGGTAAGATGACTCAGATCAGAAGGGCATAAGGTATAAGGAGTAAAAAGAGCCTTACGTTCCATCCCACAATCAATTCCCTTACATAACTATAGAATTTCTAGACACAACTTCGACCAGTTTGGCTTGGTAATCCTACAGCCAGTCAAGCTCTGATACCAAAGCTGTCAGGACCCCGATACCAAGTCACACTGATCTAGCATGTAACACATCATATCACTTTGCGGCCTCACGCACGATATTCCCACGGGTGCCACCTTACCTGGCCCGGGACCGTTTGCGCCTTTTGGCTCACGTATATGATAGTGCCGCTAGCATCCATATGACAAAGAACCCGGGCTGACATGGCTAGTCGTGAACCCAAAGTGGCACTAACTTATAGGGACAGGCATACATGACCCAACAGTGAACGTGTCGGTCATCAACGAGTGAATCCAGGCTGTAGCACTGGGCTAGCAGGACTCCGGTGAACCGGGCTGTAGCGGGCTAACAGGATTCTGGAATTCATCGCGTGACATTTCCCCGAGGGGACAGACACAGGAACGAAGAAGGACACATGCCAGCCAGCCTAAGTGTTCCGGAGCAGTAGCAAGCTACCATGGCTCAGTGGAAACACTAGGAGACATTTCCCGGTAAGAGAGACTACTAAGGATAAACAACTAGATAGTCAGATCCCACACATACCAAGCATTTCAATAACATACACACAATATGCTCGATATGTGCAAATATGACATGGCATCACAACATGACACTACAACTCAAGCATTTTATTCAATAGGCTCCGAGGAGCGAGATATTACAATCATGGGTCTCATGACCCAACATTCAGAGCAAACAAGTCAAGCACAAGTGGAAGCTTAACATGTCTGAGTACAGACATCTACAAAAGAAAAAGGCTGAGAAGCCTGACTGTCTATCAGATCCTGCCGAGGGCACAAGATCGTAGTTGAGGTAACAAGCTAAACGTCGAAGTCCACGCGGTACTACTAGCGAGACTGAAGTCTCTCTGCAAAAACATAAATTAAGCAACGTGAGTACAAATGTACCTAGCAAGACTTACATCAGATCTAACTACATATGCATCAGTAACAATAAAGCGGTGGTGGAGTTTGACTGCAGCAAGCCAGCTTTGACTCGGTGGTTATCCTGAACTACGACTGCAAGTAACTCTTTTGAGGTGGCGCACACGAGTCCACATATTCACCATATCAATACACCACTATGGATCCGCTCCCGTCTCCCTACGAGAACGCCATCCATAGCACTCACGCTTATCTTGCGCATTTTAGAGTATCCACTTTCACTTGTCTATGAACTGTACAGGCAACCCAGAAGTCCTTTACCGCAGACACGGCTATTCGAATAGATCATATTAACCCTGCAGGGGTGTACTTATTCACACACGCTCTCACCACTTATCGCTGTTTACACGACATGTACTCGGCAACCTTCAAGCAGAAGCCCAGCGAGGGTGTCGGCAACGACCTGACTAACCACACAAGTCTCTCGTCCAGGTTTATCGCCTATTTGGGTTCCATCCGCAAGGAGATCCGGCCGGGGTGTCGCTCACGGCCCCAAACGATATGTGCAGGGTTCCCAAGTCCACCATTCGGGTGCCACTTGGTACACCGGGCCACTGTGCCTAGTCTGTCCCAAGCCCACCTGTACCGGGTGCCACTTGGTAGACTACTAACACTACCTACAAACACCAGAAACTAGTTGCAACTCCTGGACAGAGATCATGTTGATTAATAAGTCGAGAGGGGTCGAGTTACCGGAACCCAATGTGTGGTAGTAACTGTTCATGGATCACAAACACAGAACTCAGTTCCTGAGGACGGCTGCAATGAGACAACCCACCATGTACTCCTACAAGGCCACTCACCGCTACCTTTACCAAATCGTGTTCACACACTTAGCTCTCAACAGTAGGACATGTTCACACACCTCCGATTCATCCCCGATGAATCAGACCTGACACAACTCTAAGCAATAGCAGGCATGACAACAAGCATGAATGAGTAGGCACATCAGGGCTCAAACAACTCCTACTCATGCTAGTGGGTTTCATCTATTTACTGTGGCAATGGTAGGTCATGCAAAGGATAAAGGGGTTCAGCTACCGCAGCAAATAACAGATGAATCGGTGTTGTCCTAATGCAGTAAAAGAGAGCAGGGGCGAGAGAGTGGGATTGTATCGGAATGAACAAGGGGGTTTTGCTTGCCTGGCACTTCTGAAGATAATATAGCTCTTCATCGGTGTCATCGATCACATCGTCGAAACACGTCTATCGAGAGGGGACAGATACCGGCAACAGAGAAGAAATACAATCAATGCAATGCACAATATGATGCATGAATGTGACATGGCAATATGATGTGGTTTGTACCAATGCAACTAAAACAAGATCAAATGAAGTTGGTTTGAATCCAAGATTCAAATTCAAACTCCATATGTGGATATTTAAATGCCATTTAAATGGTTTGTGCTAAACAACAGCTATAAGTTGTTCTAACATGCATGAAAATGGTACAGATGGATAGATTGGATTTTTCTGATCATTTTTCATATATAATTTATCTCATTTGGAGTTACGGTTGAATTTATATGAATTTTAGAAGTTTTGGATATTTTCTGAAATTTCCCGAATAAGATTAAATCCAGAAAATACATATTGCGTCAGCATGACATCACTCTGATGTCAGCAGGTCAACAGAGGTCAGCCGGGTCAAATATGACCAGTGGGTCCCATTGGTCAGTGGCACAGTGCTGCCCCGGGTCACTGGCAGGTGGGGTCGGTCAATGGCCACGTCAGCAAGGTCAGTGCTGACGCGTGGGCCACTGTGATTAGTTAAAACTAAACAAAAATTAAACTATGGTTAATTAAAGGCGTGGGGCCCATATGTAAGTGGGTCAGGGTTTCAATTAGTAGGTTCATTAGTGACTAATGGTGGCGCCACGTCAGCGGCCACCGGGGTTACTCGCCGGCGACCACATTCCGCGGCGGTGGCTCGCCGGAGAGGCTCAGGCTTCACATACAAGGGTCTATTCGGGGCGCGGTCGGTCCCGTTGGAAAGCTGGCAGTGCAGCGCATCTAGGAGTGGTGGCGGTTGGTGCTGGAGTCGCCGGAAGGTGGCCGGCGACGAGGTTCGGCGGCGGCAGCGGCTCGGGTTAGTTTGGGCTCGGCGTTAGGGTGCTCGGGAGGAGGAGCTGGTGGGAGCCATGTGCTCCTGGAAGGCACCGAACGTGTTGACGCGCTCAGGCGCGAGCTATGGTGGCTAAAACGACGGCGGCATCATAGCCGGCGGCAATGAGCTCTCGGCTCCGGCGGAATCGAGCTAGCGGAGAGAAACGGAGGGGAGGCGAGCATAGGGGAAGGTGCAGGAACTCACAAGGGGTCGGAAGCAAAGCTCGGCGGGCTCGGGGAAGCTTCTGCGACGACGAATTGACAGCGGCGATCTCCGGGCACCGGAGATGAAGACGAAGATGCTCCGGTCGACTGGGGCCTCCTCTGGTCGCGTACATCGGGTGTGTAGCTCCACGGGGTCGGGTCAGAGCTCATGGATGCGGAGAGGGAGCGAGGGGGTGGCTGTGGCCGTGGTGTAGCTCGTCGGCGGCGGCGGGTGTATTCGGTGGTGCCGAGCGGAGAGAGTAGAGGAGGGGAAAAGGTCCAGGGGGAGAGGAGAGAGGCACCAGAGAGTTGGGGAAGTGAGGGCGAAGGTGCTGGGCGTCTCCGTGGCGTCGATTAGGACGAAGGGGCGGCCTCCAGCGCGAAGCAGGAGGTGGAGAGCTGCATGGGTGCACGCGTGTTCGCTCCTGCCTACTGGCAGGAGGAAGACGACGAGCGAGGAGGTAAGTGGGCTGGGCCGGCCACGTGGGCCGCCAGGTGGGCCAGCTGGGTTCCTTTCTCCTTTTCAGTTTTTCTTTCTGTTTTCTATTTTGTTTCTCTGTTTTGATTTAGTAATAATGCTAAACCATTTTGTAAACTCCTGAAATAATTTGCGGACTCTCTGTGGATTATTCGAGTGACCCACATTTAGTTTTAGAATTATTTGAGCAATTAAATTATTTATAGTATTTAAATGCCACCATTGCGTGACCCACAATATGATTTAATTCAAAAATCCAAATATGATCTAAGAATATATTCATCATTTTTGGCAGAGGTTTCCACCTTAACCAGAAATCATGAACTTTTCTTAGGGACATTTTGGGTTTATTGAAAAAGATTTTAATCCCTCCTAGTTGAGTTGATTTAATGCTAGGGTTTGGACATCCCCATTTCAATCTTAAATAAAATTTAGACATGATGCAACAACCAAGCTAGTCCAAGTGCATAGCCAGGCTAGGGATGTGACATCCATCCCCACAGCGTCGCCTTAACCTACTCCACCGGAGCCGCAACATCCTCACCGACTTCTCGGACGAAGCTGAGGCCTACTCGGCACCACCAAAGAGGTTGTACACTCATCGCATCGCACCTTCTCGTTAACTCGACCTCCCGGCGCCGATGGTGCTCCATCCCACACCCCCATGGAGCGGCTACCTTGAGGCCAGCACCGCGGGCGACATATCCACGAAGGCTCTCCCCTAGTGCGAGGCCCCTTCAGCGGCGGCGGCCATACGAGCAGGATCTGCTGCTGCTCCTCTGGCTCTCGCTAGCTCGCTCGTGCTGCTGCTGCTGCTCCGGCTCTCGCTCGCTCGCCCAGCTGTTGCTGCTCCGGCTCTCGCTCGCGTTGCT